>NC_133769.1:70884289-71249133 GCF_003597395.2 Chelonoidis abingdonii | reverse complement strand
GTCGAATTGTGGCTACACTAACCCTAATCCGACATGGCAATACCGATTTCAGCGCTACTCCCCTCATCAAGGAGGAGTACAGAAATCGGTTTTAAGAGCCCTTTATATCGATATAAAGGGCTTCGTTGTGTGGACGGGTGCAGGGTTAAATCGGTTTAACTCTGCTAAATTTGGTATAAACGCGTAGTGTAGACCAGGCTTTAGTTATTGTGTAGCCCAGGAAAAAACAATGAGAAACTATCAAAGCAAATGAGAACAGCTTGAAACTGAAAAGAAACCCCCAGTCTTCAAAAACTAAGAAAGGAGGGAAATTTCCTCACTTTGAATACATATAGTGGCAGAAGAAAAAAGTAACTGCACACCACTTTAAAATGGAAGGGGTTTTAACTGAGAGCATCTAGAATGAGGAGGATAGTCTTAGGATGGGAGACTGTCTGAGAATGCTGGATCCCTCCTACAGCTAAGGGGATACACTGGGAAACTGTTTTAAAGCAATAGGTAACTCTTACTAGAAAAGGGATTTTTTTCATCTGATAGGAAAGTGTAAACCTGGAGGTTGTCTCTTTGTTTGTTTTCTGTGTAACTTGTATGTTTGCTTTCCTCGTACTCTTTCAGCTTTGGATCTGTGGTTTTTCTAGTAAATAAATTTTTTGTTCACTTTCATCCCAAGCAGTCTCTGGTGTGCAAAATGTGTGGAGTAGGTGTGCCAAAGTGAGGGGTAGTTTCACTCCTTCAGGAGTGATGAACCAGAGGGGAAAAGTTCAAGTGACTAGTAATTAAGAACTCAGGGAAGATGTATTTGAGGAGATCTGGAACTGGAAGGGCAGTTGGTGTCACCCTGCAAAGTGTAACTAGGCTAGTGAGAGCCAGGATAAGACCTTATGCTTATGTGCAGGCTACTGGTGTCTGGGAATTGGACTACAGCTGCACAGCACCTAGGCCCCCAAAGTTACAGAGCAGGGGGTGATGGAACCCCTTATGTCTGGATGGAGCCCAAAACATTGTAGGTACCTAAGTAGTTTCTTGTGAGAATGAGTTGGGTGCCTGCCTAAGTCCACACGTAACAGTCAGAGGAGGAGGAGGAGCTGGCATCACCCACCAAATAACTTTTAGCCCAGTGCTTAGTGCACTTAGTTAGAAACCCAGGTTCAATTTTTCTCTCTGCTCGAGGGGAAAATGGATTTAAACAGAGTTCTCCTACATCTCAAGAGTGGTGTTCAAACCACTGAGCTGTGGGATAGTCTCGTGTAAGAGAGCTCCCTTATTCTAGCCTGGCAAATGTTTAATCATGTGTAAATAATTAAAGAAGCATTAGATCATGGGGACTGGTACCTAAGTCATCCACATAGACACCCTAACCACTAGCTTTAGAGTAGTCCTGGGGGAATTCTACACCACTGGGCACATGCAGAATTCATGTCCCCCACAGATTTTTTTCTCCACAGAAAATATATTTTGCTGGAAAGGCACTGCAATTACAGCTTTCACCCACCAGGGGCTTCTGTGACACCAGAAGAGAGGGAAGCCAGTTCAGGACCGGGATTAGCCACCCATGGAGAGGTAGGGGGCAGTATCTGCATTCCACATAGTGCCCTGCCTGCGGGACCAGGTGAGGAGACATGGGATATGGGGCAGGAGGGACAGAATGGGGCACATGGGGTTGCTGGAGGGTCACAGACTGGGGTTCAGAAGCGCTAGTGGGGGGGACAGACTGGGACAGGGGCACAGGAGTTAATGGGGTGACAGCATTGAGCCTGGGACTGAATGGGAGTGGGGGTGCAGGGACACTTGGGGATGGGGAGGAGGAAGGGTGTCTGAGTAGGGGTGCAGAGACACATGGAGACGGGCAGATGTGCAGGGACACATGGGGATGGCGGTAGGAGGGGTGGCTGAGTGGAGATGCAGGACCCCAGGGGAACAGGGGGGTGGCTGAGTGAGGGTGCAGGACCACATGGGGATAGAGGGGAGGAGGGTGGATGAGGAGGTATGCAGGGACACATGGGGACAGGGGCAGCTGCTGACTAAATGGGAGAGGTTAGGGGTCAGCCAGGGTCTACACTGGGGAGGCTCCCTAACAATCCCCCGCCAAAGACCCCTGTTCCATACTTCTCCCACCCACACCCAACAACCCTCCAGATTGACTCCCAGGCTCCTTCCCATCAATTACTTCCCTCTCCCACAGCTCCTCCATTACCCCTGACTCCCCCAAGCCTTTGCACTGCTTCTGAGGGGTGTGGGAAATACAGTTCTGTATTATAGTTTAAATGAATTATTATTCAAAGTTCTGTATTAATATGTTTAATAAGGAAGCTATTTGTCAAAAAAACATTTCCCAAATCTTTTTTTTTTTAATTTGGTCTGTATTGTTACAGACATACTTGCTGACAGGTATTTTGAAATAAATTACCAAAATAATTGAAACTGGCGTGATTATATTGTGTTATTTCGACAATAAAATTTGCAGAATTTTTAATTTGTTGGCACAGAATTTTTAAGTGCAGAATTCCCCCAGGTGTAATAGAGGCATACTTGCAGAGTTGCTCTTGCTCTGGCCCAATGACTCTTCAAGTATTTAGACAAGGTGGAAAAGCTTCAACAGGAGAGACTGAAGAAGCCTTATATCAGACATCAAGAATTGTAACATTCAAAAATGAATAGGAGAACAGATCAGTCTCCTTGGATGCTCAATAACAGACTTAAAAGTGGCCATTCTTCAAAAAAAAAAAAAACTTCAAAAACAGACTCCAATGAGAAACTGCAGAACTGGAATTAATTTGCAAACTGAACACTATCAAATTAGACCTGAATAAAGACTGGGAGTGGATGGGTCACTACAAAAAGTAATTTTCCCTCTGCTGATACTCAGACCTTCTTGTCAACTGTTGGAAATGGGCCACTGTGGCAGGCCTGGCACCACAGTGCCCCTATGAGGCAGGGGTAGGATGAGATGTCAGCACCTTGCCACTCTCAAGTTCCTGCGCCCGCCTCTCTGTGTGTGGCCGGTTGTGGCCTATTGGCCTCCTTCCACATTATCACCCTGTCTGGCGGGGTAGTGCGGCCTAGCTGCCAGAGTCCATGCGACTTGCTTCCCCACATGGGAGGAGTGCAGCCTAATGGCCAGAGTCCATACAGTCCCCCTCACAGACTGAGCTGTTCTGCAGGCTTTTATACCTGTTCTCCAATTGGAGCATGTGGGGCGTGGCTTCCTCTGCTAGGAAAGAAGGGTTAATCCCTGCGGTATCAGTGTGGGGCCGCTCTGCCCCATCACAGCCACCTTGATTACATTGGCCTCATCAGCACTACAAAGGTAATTTCTCTCCCTTGGTATTCACCCCTTCTTGTCAACTGTTGAGAATAGGCCACTTCCACCTTAATTGTATTGGTTCGTTAACACTGACCCTCCCCCCCGTAAGGCAACTCCCATCTTTTCATGTGCTAGAATATATAGTCTGCTTATTGTATTTTTCACTCCATGCATCTGATGAAGTGGATTTTAGCCCACGAAAGCTTATGCCCAAATAAATTTGTTAGTCTCTAAGGTGCCACAAGGATTCCTCCTTGTTTTTTCTGATACAGACTAACATGGCTGAAACGTTATGTCAGAGTATCCCATAGCTAAGTGGCTAGAGCACCATTTTGAGTGCTAGATGAGTCCTGTTCAAATCCTCACTCCCTGCCTGATAGAAGAGGGAAATGATCCTGGGTCTCCCACTGAGACCCTAAGAACCTCTCAATGCCAAGTGTTCTGTAATAGCAACTTCTGTCAAATCTGACAAACTTACTACCCCTAGCACATTGCTTTCATAGCATTTATTCATAAAGAGTGTCATGTAAGATCTTGAATGAAAACCAGGATTATACTTATCATTGTGAAATGTGTGTACCGATGGTATTTAAAAAGTTGTCTGTATATTGAAGATATGTCCTCACAGTTTGTTTCAGGATGTTACTCTCCAGCAGAGGTGAAAAACTGGTTTTCTGCTGCCAGACCAGAGATGTTTATCCAAATTGAGTATTGTCTCATTCACAATCACCAGCCTGAGCTAAATGCAGATTGTAACATTTAACAGGAAGAGAAGAACAGCAGGAGGAAAAGAGCTTTGTTGACAGATGCACTTCAAAGATTTATTGGTATATAACTTGAGGACAGGGACAGCACTCTATCATCCATCATTGAGGAAGCTAAAAAGACATCATTTTTTTAATTCAAAAATGGTGGATCGCAGCCACGTAGGTTGGTGACATTGGAAGATTGCTTTAGACTACTTTAAACAAGAAATTTAGCTTGTTAAGTTTAGATTCTAAGCAGCATGTTATACCTTTTGTTTTATATGTAACCACTTCTGTTCCCACCTTTTATCTCTACTCACTCTTAAATCTTAATCTTTGATAATAAACTTTATAATTATTTTACTATAACTATAGCTCCGTGTTGTGATGTTGTAAAGTACCTGAACCTAAGCTGTACTGATCGAGCTGTGCGTATACTGTTCCCTTGGGAACAATGAAGCTCGTAATTACTGCATGCTCAGTAACAGGAGCTGGATACTGCAGAAGGGATGCTTTCAGAGTGGTTCTGGGGCTGGGGTATACCTTCTGCAAGGCACAGGACTGGCAGAGTCCTTATGAGATTTTTTGGGTGACAGCCTGGTGGCATCAGGAAGCTGACATCCTGTCAAGCACAAGCAAATCTTCCTCTTGCTGGTAGCAGTGGCATTAAGAGGGGGACTCACAGTCCTGGACACCCCGAGATAGCATCACACCTGTGTCCCAGATTAGTGCTCCAAGCACTGGGCTAAAAGTTATAAAATGAGACGACCACAGTTCTCTGCTGGCTGTTTTACATGGAGGTAGGTGAGTAACTAAAGCAGTGTCACAAGAAATGACTGAGGCACCTAAGCTGCCTGACTCAAGGAGAGGGGTCCTGGTTGTGGCTCACACACAGTGATTAAGTGCCTCCTAGCAGCCCAGATTTAGCTGCCCAATTCTGTGAGAGGGGCCGGGTGTAGAACACACCCTTCTCATTGGCATCTCCCACTGGCTAGCTGAGACAGCTCTCTGTCTCGCATGCTGGTTTTTTATAGATTGCATTATAAGGTGCTTCTCTCTCCACATTCATTGTATAGGGAGCTGAGATGCTTAACTCAAGCTTTGTGGATCGCCATGTTGTTTCAATGATTTTCTAGGCATCTAAAAGTTAGGTGTTGCAACATCCAAGTCCCTTTGTGGATCTGGGCCTTAAAGCTTATGATCTTAATTCAGCACAGTATTTAAACATATGTCTGACTTAAATACAGGTGAATAGGACTACTCATAGATGCCAACTCGGTGGGTGCTCCAGGGCTGAAACACTCCCGGGGAAAAAATGGTGAGTGCTGAGCACCCACCGGCAGCCCCCTTATCAGCTCCCCTCTTCCCCATCTCAGTGCCTGCCACCCACCGGCAGGCCCCACCAATCAGTATCTTCCCGTGCCTCCCGCCCACTGCGATCAGCTTTTTCATGGCATGCAGGAGGCTGAGGGGGTGAAGGGAGGAGCAGGGGTGCGACACTCGGGGCAGGGGGCAAATGGGGCGGGAAGAGGTGGGGCAGGAAAAGGCAGGGCAGGGCTGGAGCCTTAGAAGGGGTAAAGTGGGGGTGGGACCTGGGGCAGAGCCAGAAGTTCAGCATCCCCCAACACACTGTAAAGTTGGTGCCTGTGGGACTACTCATGCCTAAAGTACTTCCCTGAATCAGTCTCCCTAAGTCGATCACTGACTCACTGTGGCCTTGAGCAAAACTCAGTCTCTGTGCTTTACCTACATATGTGCATAGTATAATTATATCTGAGTATAATTATTCCCAACCTCTTAAAAATAAATAAGAGATTTTTATTTAATGTTTGTAAAGTGATATGATATCAGTGAATGAAAGGTGAAGTAATATTTATTCTCAGTTCCTTTGCTGGAGTGAAACTAGTACATTCTAGTGTGTAAAGAAACAAAATTGTGTTTCCTGCTCAAAGTGGCTATGCAGCTTTGTGTTAGATGCTTTTGAGAGGTGCCTTCCCCTTCATTCTCTGAGGACAGACTTCTCATTTCCTCAGCTGGATGTTCTTCTAGAAGTAAGATGCATGTGACCGATCTAGAAATAGTTTTCTGAATTCCAAGATAGCTTTCTGAATGCAGCTGATACTGGCACAAATTGCCTAGTTCTAATGATGAGTGTTTATTGTACATGATCTACTTATACTATGATGGCTATCAATAATGGCTATGCAGAAGGCCAATGATTGCTGATTTTTATTTAGACTTAAACAAAAAACTTTAAATGAGTCAGAACCATTAAGTTATATACATTACGAACTTATGTGAATACACGTTCTTATTACAGTACACCCTCACTATAACGCCCTTCATAATAATGAACCTTTGGATATCCAGTCCCTGGATCCCACCTCGAGGTGACAGTTCCTCCAGCCCCAATTGTGTGGGCTGACTGCTCCTCCATCCCCCACCACAGTGGAAATGAACTACTGAGTCAGGGGATGGGATAAACAGGAGCTGTATCCTGGGGAGGCTAAAGAGACTGTGTAACCCTGCAAGGGAGAATGTAAGAGCTGCCAAACTGGGTCAAACCCTGGTCTATCTTGCCCAATCTCCTGTCTCTGACAGTGACCCATACCAGAGCTTCAGGGGGAGTTTACAGAGCAGAGCAATTGAGGAGTGATTCACTCCTGCCCTCCACTCTTGGCTTCTGGTAGTCAGAAGTTTAGGATTGCCCCAAGCATGGGGTTGCATCTCTGGTCACCTAGTTAATAGCAATTTGTGGACCTATCCTCTGTGAACGTATCCAGTTCTTTTTTGAATCCAGCTATACTTTTGGTGATCACAACATCCAATGGCCTTGAGTTCTACAGGGTAGTTGTGCATTGTGTGAAAAATTTGTCCTTTTGTTTGTATTAAACCGGCTGCGTATTAATTTCATTGGGTAACCCCTGGTTTTGTATTGCGGGAAAGGGTAAATAATGCTTCTCCATTCACTTTTTCCACATCATTCATGATTTCATAGACCTCTATCATATTCCTCCTAAGTTGTCTCTCTTCTAAGCTGAACGGCTCAAATCTTTTTAGTCTCTCGTCATACGGAAGCCATTCTGTACCCTTGATCATCTTTGCTGCCCTTTTCTGAACCTTTTCTAGTTCCACTATATTCTTTTTGAGATTTGGTGACCAGAACTTGGCACAGTATTCAAAGTGTTATACCAATAAAAACTAGCAGGATCTTATTAAAAGGGACAAGACATTTGTCACATTTATTGTAAATACCATAATAAAATAAAAGATAACAGCAAACAACGTTATTTGGCTACTTATTCCTATGATTACTTATATATATATATATATATATATATTCATTCACACAATCATTCATACAAGTTCTGTATAGATATTATAGTTACCAGCGTAAAGTTGCTTGTGACAGAATACTGGCCAGGTACCCTATACACAAGAGTGGAGCCGAGTCAGGTGCACCTGATGCTCCTGGAGGCTGGCAGCAGAACCATAGACTCAAAGTCCTCAGTCTTCAGAGTCCAGATTTATAGGGATTTTCCCCTATGTTAGTTCATGGGAGTTGTTTCATTCTGCTGTTGCTAGATCAATCAGCAGGTGGCTGGCTCCATTCTGTCAGATGTTTGTTAGGTGCTTGGGGTGGATTCCAGTTCGCCCTCCGGGGGTCATCTGGTTGATTCCACTTGACACCTTCTTCTGCCGACACTGAATTCTTCAGGTTGGTAACTCCCTAACCATTCATTCATTATTTAAACTAGGCACTCATTCACATACATTTTCTATCTTAATCCCATCTGTTTCATTGTCTCTTAACTTCGGGGTGTTACCAATTTATGTGAGACTCCCTGTCTTTTATCATTCAAAAATAAAGTGAGATGAAAACTTACAGAGGGTGGGGTTTTCTATCTATGTACTATAACAGCTTCTGTTTTGGTTCACCGCGGCCATTACAAAGTAAAGTAGCCGTTACAAAGTAAAGTAGCGACTACAAAGTGTCACTTAGAGAAGGGCACTTAGAGTCAATTAAGGTTTAAAAAGTTTTATACAAAGTATTTCTTTGAGCAGGCTTCACACAGACACAGCTGGTGGCTTGCAGGTTAGAGGCTAAATCTAGGAAATCACATTTATTTCTAATATAAACCTTTAGTTATAAAGTATCAATTAACAATAAATCATTTTTAACAATAAATCATTTTATATAACCCATGTTTAATATAAACCTTCTTTAATATCCCTACAAAAGTATGGGCACAACACAGATTTATATGATGGCATGATATTTTCTGCCTTATTTGCTATACCTTTCCTAATAGTTGCTAACATACTGTTAGTCTTTTTTACCTCTGCTGTGCAGTGAGTGGAAGTTTTCAGAGAATTATCCACAGGGATTCTAAGATCTCTTTCTTGGATGGTAATAGTTAATTCAGAATCCATCACTGTATATATGCAGTAGGGATTTTTTCCAATGTGCATTACTTTGCACCTAACACTGAATTTCATTTGCCAATTTGTTGCCCACTCACCCAGTTTTGTAAGATCCCACTGTAACTCCTTGCAGTCTGCTTTGCATTTAACTTTCTTAAGTAATTTTGCATCTGCTTCAAACTTTGCCACTTCACTGTTCATCCACTTTTCCAGTTTGTTAATGAATATGTTGAACAGCACAAGTCCCAGTACTCCATAGTGAAAACTGATCATTTATTTCTATCCTTTGTTTCCCATCTTTCAACCAATTATTGATCCATGAAAGACCTGCCTCTCATCTCATGGCTACTTGGTTTCCCTAAGAGCCTTTGATGAGGGACCTTGCCAAAGGCTTTCTGAATATCCAAGTACAATATATCAACTAGATCACCATTGTCCACATGCTTGTTGATTCCCTCAAAGAATTCTAATAGATTGGTGAGGCATGACTCCCTTTGCAAAAGCCCTGTTGACTCTTCCTCAACAAATCTTGTTTATCTATGTGCTTGATAATTCTGTTCTTTACTATAGTTTCCGCCAATTTCCCCATTTTTGAAGTTAGGCTTATCAGCCTGTAATTGCCAAGATCTCCTCTGGAGCCCTTTTTAAAAATTGGTATTACATTAGCTACCTTCCAGTCATCTGCTGCAGAGGCTGATTTCAGTGATAATGTGCAGTTCTGCAATTCCATATTTGAGTTCCTTAAGAACTCGAGGGAGAATATCATCTGGTCCAGTTAACTTACTATTGTTTAGTTTATCAATTTGTTCTAAAACTTCTTCTGTTGACACATCATTTTGGGACAGTACTTCAGAACTGTCACCAAAAAAAAATAGTTCTGATGTAGATATCTCCTACACATCCTCAACAATGAAGACAGATGCAAAAAAATTAATTTAGCTTCCCTGCAATGGCTTTGTCTTCCTTGAGTGGTCTTTTAACACCTTTGTTTTTTAGTGGTCCCACGGTGTGTTGGGCAAGCTTTCTGCTTCTGATATACTGATAAAAACCTGTTAGTTTTGGCATTTCTGTCAGGTTGCTTCTCAAATTCTTTCCTAGCCTGCCTCAACAGAGGTGCTGAATTAATGAGTCCAAGAACTACTTGTTTGTGTTGCACTTTTGTTTCCCCCGGAAGGAGCAGACCTGAGAGTCAAAAAGCACCCCTGCAGCCTATAAGATAGTGGAAAACTTACAACAGTGGGGAAACACACACAGCCGACGCTGCAGAAGTAAGCTGCTTGATTACATCCTGCTTAACTCTAGCTTTAAGGTAATAAGTTTGAGGCATTCTTTAACCGGGACACCATGTGATAGGGCGTGTCTCTATTTTGTCAAGTGTACATAGAGTATCTAATGAATAATTGAATCCTACTGTATAAACGTGGGAATTGCCACCTTCCCTCTCATTGAATGGAGGGAGAATTTAGGCGTATTCTTCATTGTCTAAATAAAGTCCTAAAAAAAACCTGTCTGTGGATGAGATTCATGGTAAGGAGTTGAGAATACAGAATCTCCTCCAGTGTATTCATTTTAATTACACTTATTTTTATTCTGCACATTAGCTATGCTATTTACTATTAGCTACTTGCTCCCATCTTCCCAAATTTAGTTTTACTTACTGTTTCTATATTTTTATTTGTCTTAGTCAGTGATGTACACGAAATCCAAATATTTGAGTTTCCAGGACATGTGATTTACTAACAGCCAAAACTTCATGTAAAACACTGGTAAGGCATATGATTTGCCCAATTTTATTTTGCAATTTAGATTACAAATATAAATCTTTACATACTCAGTATTTCTGGGGAAGCTTTTATATGGTTCTTCAAGTAGTAATATCATCTGGGCCTCAGTGTCCAATCCTGTAAAAAAAAATCCCCACAAGTTGCTGTATAAATGTGTGTGTCAGAGAATCACAAGTTAAGGCCAGAGGGACCGCATCATCTAGTCTGACCCGTGTATATCACAGACCATCAACACCACCCACACACTAAACCCAACCACTGAAAATAGACCAAGGTATTACAGCCCACAGTTGACTAGACTATAATGTGTCAGACAGAATGGGAGATACTGAGGTGCACCGGTGCACAAGGTCCACACAGTGGCAGGGAATTGATTAAGTGAGATATATTCAGATAATCCTGGTAAGTCACCTACTCTCTATGCTGTAGGGGAAGGTGAACCCTACCCCAAGGTCACTGACAATTTGATCAGGGGGGAAACTGCTTCCACATATGGCAATCAGTTAGACTCTGAGCACAGAAGCAAGAACCATCCAGACAAGCACGAGACAGAATGCTCAGTGCCACCTCAGAGTATTGTCCCACCACATCCAGTATCCCATCTCCAGCTGTGGCTATCCCTAGTGCTTCAGAAGGAGACAAGAAAAAGAAGACTGCATTAGACCCCTGCAGCTGACTGGCTGAAGCCCTGAAGCCTGAGATCTTAGGAACCAGAAGGGACTCCCAGGGCTGACGCACCCTGCCCTCCACTGTTACATACAACCCTGTCATACAATCCCACTCATAAATTTGTCCAGCTCTTTCTCAAACCTAATTAAATTGCTTACCTCTACAACTCCTAGTAAGAGTCTGTTCAAGAACCTCTCTCTTCTGATGGTTAGAAAACTTCTTCTAATTTCCAGGCTGAATTTGTTCTTAGCCAGTTTACACACGTTTGTTCTTGTGCCAACATTGTTAGCTTAAAGAGCTCTTCATTCTCCTTGGTGATTACCCCAATGTATTTATGGAGAACAATCAATCACCTCTCAGCCTTCATTGTGTGAGGCTAAACAAGCCAAGCTCTTCCAATCTCCTCTCATAAATTAGACCCTGTAGTCCCCTGATCATCCTAGTAGCTCTTCTCTACACCTGTTATAGTTTGAATTCATCTTTCTTAGACATGGGTGACCAGAACTGTACATAGCATTCCAAATGAGGTCTTACGTGTGACTTGTGCAATGGCATTAAAATTTCTCTATCTCTACTGAAAATGCTTTGTTTAACACATCCTAGGATCACATTTGCCTTTTTCATGGCCACATCACATTGGTGGCTCAATTATCCTGTGATCAATCTACACATGCAGGTCCCTTTCCTCCTCTTCCTACTGATGAGCCCTCAGCTTGTAGCAGAAATTCTTATTAGACCCTACATAATTATTAGATCCTTGCACTTTGTACTATTAAATTCCATCCCATTTATGTTACTCCAGTCTTAAAGGACAACTAGTTCCTCTGTATTGATAATGCCTTCCAACTTTGTATCATTGGCACGAAAAGTAGAAGTGTTGCTAAAGTCATTAATATAAATATTAAATAAGATCTGTCTCAAGGTCGATCCTTGAGGAATTCCACTAGTAACCAACACTTGGGCATCCATAAATCTATAAATGCTACCTTCTGCTCTGGAGCTCCTTTGCCTGCTATTTTGCTTTCTCCCTAGTATTTTATTCTTCATTTATATTAGGTCTTCCTCATATGGTAGGGGAACTGGCTCCCGTCTTTCACCTGCTGTTGCACTTTAAAAGCACGGGCAGCAAGAAGATGCTTGCAGATTAAAAGCAGCTAAAACAGAACAATAACCATCCTCAGGCACTGTTGCTCACAGGGGATGATCTCAATTCTCAGTTGAGTTTTACCATTCAGGCTGAGGCCAAAAAAAGTAGACAGTGGCTAAACTGCTCCTCTTCACAGGACTTAGGAGTCCCTTTAGGAGAGAAGAGCTGTCAGAAGGCACTGCAGTACTTTTGAGTCTTGGGGAGACTTGCAGCAAAGGTACCTGCCATGCAGAGCTCAAACTGTGCTGGATGTGTTTGGCTCCTACAAACTTGCAAGTCAGGAAACTTTCTGAACTGAATAATAATCAGCATGTGTGAAGTTGCCCTCCCCTGCACCTTCTGTATTCATTTAAAGTGTGAACTTCCGAGGCTAAGATGAAGTAAATGTAAGACTATTAAATGTTTCATAATCAGTTAACATTGTCACAAAATTCAGTGCAGATGTCCTGAATTAATCTGTGCAATGTGTAACTTTACTGCATAATTGTGGCTTGCCCTAGATAAGGGTATGTCTACAGTGCAAATGGAGGTGCGATTACAGTATAGTAGACATACCTGAGCTAGCTTTAATCTAGCTGGCTCAGGGCCCAAAGCAGCGAAGTTCACCAGAGAGTCTTCGTACATATTTGGGCAGCTAACTGATGCTCTCATGGCTTCCCTATTATTGGTTCCTGGCCTAGCTAGATTAAAGCTAGCCCAACTATAATTACACGTGCTGCAGTCACACCTCCAATTTCACTTTGGACATACCCTTAGTATGCGGGCGAGACCAAAATTATACAACAGAGCAGCACATTGTACAGCTTTATGCAGCCCATCTGCACTAGATTTTTATGATTTAAATTTCTTCAGCATAAAATTCTATCAGAACAATAACTTTCATTTGTTGTTTATATTCAATACCATTAATGCATTTGGCATATCTATGACACATATGAAAATAGCAAGTTCTCTTTGACCAACAACTATAAATTAGTTTTGTTTCTTAAATGATTAAAAGGTTTTATATTGTTAAGAAATTTAAAAATTCACAAAGAAGATATTAATTATATACATAAAAAATGTTTAGGCAGACCAGTTAATAATAATCAACTGCAGTCCAACCTTGGGCAGTGGTAACCCTGGAAACTTTTTTCACTGTAGCTGCTGGCAAGTCTTATCTTAACTGTGGGAGCAATGTCTGCAAGACTTCTACTGTAGCTTCACCAGATTTTAGACAGCAAGGAAGTCAAGGCATGCATGAAGAAGGGGGCAGATATAATGTGTACTTAGAAGTCCAAGACATAGGATAATTCCTTGCCTCCACTTGAGACTTCTGAAAAGTCAAAACAGGCTCAGGAGAACTTGTGGGAAGTCCAGGGAAAGTAAATAGCCTGAAAGCAGGATGGGCTGAAGTCCTGAGAAGTGGGCCTCTTTGCATTGCCTCTGCTGTCAACAGCCTAAAAATCCTGACCAGACTGAACATTCAATTCTTTTCTGTTTCTCTGCTCTGCTAAATTCATTTTATTCACATTCTTTCAGTCACACAGAGTAGACCCATGCTGCTGTGACTCATGTTATGCAGCAAAGCAAAACTGGGGAAATTGAGATAACAAACAAGGTAGAGTCCAACACACAGCACTCATACAAAAATTGTGCCAGTGTAATTGTTCCTTTATGGTGCTTGCTGAAAGGAACCTTAGGATGCTTTGCCTTGTGGTGGTGCTATGACATATTCTGTCAGGGGCTTTCTGACCTTGTTTGAAGATGATCATCACTGACAAGAAAGTCTCTTTTCAAGTGGAAACTTTAAGTCTATGGGTCCCTTCTTCAAGTAAGGAACAGGCTCAAGAGAATACAGAGTGGCCTTTATTTTACCCTTTGCAAAGAAGCTAGTACCTGCTCCACAAATTCTTAATATAAGAGAGGTTCTAAAACTTCCTTGAAAGTTAGATGCAAGCAGGAAGAGCACATATGGGCATGCATGCACCTTTGAGGCAGCTGCCCTCATCAGTCATACTTGCATTAAAGGCCATCTGTACCTCATGCCAGGGAAGGTCCATGCCTCCATGGATTAGCTTTTGCAGCTACTATCTATCTGTGAGGAAAGAATCAACCAGGTAGAGGTCCTCCTATAGCTCTACATGACCTCAGAGGGGCAGGATTCTGCTCCTGGGCATAGGGGAGATGCAGGGCAGGATGGCAGCACCGTCCTGCTGGTTACATAGTGTGGGAGCAGAGAGCTGAGCTTCCCACCTGCTTGGGGTTTGGTGGCGTGGGGGGCCTTGGGGCAGCACCTGGCTGCTCTTGCCCTGCAACATGTCTCATAGCAGTGTTGGAGTGATAGCCCACTGGCACCTGGGCAGCACCGCTGCCAGCTTCCACACAGCATCCCACGTGCCATCTGCCTGGGCCAGGTGAGGCCTTCCTAGGCCAGTGCCCTCTGTCAAGGTGCCAGCCCTTAGGATCAGAGCAGGAACAGCATGCCCATAGCAAACCCAGCCTAGGGGCCAGGGTGCCCCTTAGGGCAATAGGAATAGCTGGTCCCAGGTACTTCCAGCCCCACCTGCAGTGAGCGAGGGTATTTCCAAGCCCAGGAGGGGGCAGGGCTTAGAGGCAGCACCTGGCTAATTGCCTGGCAGGCACATGGTGGCACAACTGGGCTTGGAGCTTGGTACCTGTATCCCAGGCCAGACCCTTAGCCCCAGAGCCACCTACCGTCCTTCTGCACCCTGCCAGGCCCTGGATGAGGGCTTCTGTGACCTGCTGGCTGGATTAAATCCCTCTGCTGTGACCATGCTGCTGTTCCATTACTGAGGGGACTGCATCCGTTCTGGCTCTCTCTGACTCTGCTCCTCAGGGAGATGCTGTCCTAGCTGGTGGATGCTTTGCTCTTCAGGCTCTTGGAGCAGCTAACAAACCTTTCCTACAAATAAATTCCAGCTTCGCTATTCAGTTTTCTGGGTGAAGGGCTCTAAATTCAGCCAGCCAATTTCCTTCCCTCGAGCTCAGGGATCAGCAAACTATGGCCCACAGGCTGCGTCCGGTCCATCAGATATTATTATCTGGCCCTAGAGCTGCCACTGGGGCCTGGGGCTTGCCTCGCTTTGCACGGCTCCTGGAAGCAGTGGCATGTCACTCCTCTAGTTCCTATGTGTTGGGGCAGCCAGGGGGCTCTGCACACTGCCTTGCCCCAGGCACTGCCCCCACAGCTCCCGTTAGCTGGGAAATGTGGCCAATGAGAGCTGCAGGGGTAGTGCCTGCGGATGGGGCAGAGTGCAGCGCTGCCTGGCCGTGCCTCCATGTAGGAGCCGGTGTGGGGACATGCTGCTGCTTCTGGGAACTGCTTGAGGTAAGGCGCTGCCTGGAGTCTGCACCCCTGGCCTCTTCCCTTGCCCCAACCCCCTGTCTTAATCCCCCTCCCACTCTCCAAACCCCTCGGTCCCAGCCCGAAGCGCCCTCTTGCACCCCAACCCCTTGTGACGATGCAGTTTCCCAGTATCACCACCAGTGCCACTCATCCCCAGGACAAATGGTTATGAAAACCAACACCCCAATAAAAGAAAAAGGTTCTCTTGATCCCAAAGAATCAAGCCCCAGACCCAGGTCAATATACAAATCAGATCTTACCCACAAATCACGCTGTTGCCAATCCTTCAGAAGTCTAAATAAAATCTAAGGTTATTCATAAAAGGAAAAATATATAGATGAGAGTTAGAATTGGTTAAATGGAATCAATTACATACATGATGGCAAAGTTCTTAGTTTAGTGCTTGTAGCAGTGATGGAGTAAACTGCAGGTTAAATCAAGTCTCTGGAGTTTGGATGAGTCATTCAGCCTTTGTTCATAGCTTCAGTTCGTAGCAAAGTCTCTCCAGAGATAAGCAGGACTGAAGATAAGATGGAGATGAGGCATCAGCCTTTTATAAGCTTTCCCAGGTGTAAGCAATGATGAGCTGCTAAAAAATAACCAGTTCCCTCCTCCTCACCTCACGAGGGGGTCGTGGCTCCCCCCCCCCCCAGGACTCCTGCCGCATCCAACCCCCCACGTTCCTTGACGCCACCCCCCTGGACCCTGCCCCATTCACCCCCCTTCCCTGTTCCCTGACTGCCCCTGCCACCCTATCCAATCCCTCCTCTCATTCCTGAGGACCCCCCCGACACTGTGTGGTAAACGTCTTCCAAATCTGGACTTCAGCGTACAAAATCTGGGTGCTTACTGTGAACCTCCTCAAGCTTATACCCAGCTTGGATCTTATCTCGCTGCCACCAGCCGAAGTTTTCCAAGGTTTCGGCCCCTCGGGTTCCCCAAACCTTTCCTTGGGGGACCCCTCCAAGACCCAGAACCCCTGGTCTCCCTACTCATCCCCAGCTCCCCCCCCTTTTCCCTGGGTGAGTCTGGGTGATGCTATACTTAACTCCTTGAATACAACCAGAGAGGCAATCTAGCTTCCCCGAGGCTATGCATTCAAACCTAGTCAGCTCACACAAGGATTCACCCCTCCCTTTTTCCCATAGCCTTTTCCCGCCCTGGGACAATAGGAAAGTAAAACACAGAGCTTGGGCTTCCCTCCCCCCTAGCCTGGCACAGAAATCCCTCCCTCTGCCTCATAGGAAAAGAAACTCCCACAAGTTTTAAAAAGAAACTTATTAAAAAGAAAGAAATACAGAACAATAATACTGCATTAAGAACTCATACAGGAATATGGCTTATAAGAAAATAGGAATAAACAGTCTGATTAAAAGATAGCCCAATTAAACCAGTCCAGCAATCAACACCCATGTAAATACAAATCAAAGCACATCACAGCCGATTACTTTGGTTCCTTGTACTCACACTTGATAGTAGAATACTTGAAAAGAAGATGGAGTTAGAAGAAAGCTTGTTTACTCACAGCCGAGGAAAACAAAAAGACCCCGAGTTTCCAGTTCCCTCCCAGACTTTAAAAAAAATCCAGGTCTCCGATTGGTCCTCTGGTCAGGTGTTTGGTTCCCCCTTTGTTCACCCTTTGCAGGTAAAAGAAAATTAACCCATACCTATCTACTTATGACACCCTGCCCCCATTCAATCTCCATTCCTTGCCCTCTGACCACCCCAACCCCTATCCACCCACCCCTGAACTCCCCTGCCCTCTTCCAACACCCCCTCCCTGCTCCCTTACCGTGCTGGAGGCTGGGCTGGGGGTGCTGGGCCAGGCCGGAGCTGCTCGGATGGGGGTGCCCGGTAGGAGTCTGGGCCAGGGTCGGGGCGCGCCACCCGGAGTCAGGGTTGGAGCCGGGCCACACCACCTGGCCGGGACCGAAGCCAGAGCTGGGGCGCGCCACCCAGCCAAGGCCAGGGAGCTGGGCCGTGCCACCCCTCCCTGGAGCCCTCCTCGCTCCCCCCCACACACACTCACCTGCGCAAAGCCATCCTTCTCAGCCCTCCCAGGCTTCCCATGTATAGGGGAGGAGGCAGAGGTGAGCTGGGGCTGGGGGCGGGGAGCTGCTGGAGCTTTACGGGTTGTTAAATTTAAAAGCCCCATTAGAACCAGTTGTCCCGCATGGGACAACCGGTTCTGAAAGGGCTTCTAAATTTAACCACTGGTTCCCGCAAACCGGTAGGAACCGACTCCAGCTCACCACTGGGTGGGAGAACACTTTGTTCTTACTGTGGAAAATTACAGCAAAATGGAGTCTGGAGTCACATGGGAAAGTCCCTGCATACTTTGCTGAGTTACAAGGCGTATCTGCCTTCTCTCAATGGGTCAGTTGTATATCTGATGGTCCTTAATGGGCCATCAAGCAGGCTAGGCAGAGTTAACACCAACTTGTCTGGGATGTCTCCCAGAAGCACATCACAAATTTAAAATACAGGCACTATAGAGCCAATACTCATAACTTCAACTACACAACGATACATTCATATAGACACCATAATTATAACAAGCAACCCATAACCTGGTCTTAGACACCTTATATGACCTCCTTTTACATAAGATTCGGTGCCACTACGGGACCTTGTTTGCAACCATGTTCTATATGGTCCCAGATTGTATCAATAATGTCACACCCCTCATCCCCACCTCAGAGCCTGCACCCTCACCTGGAGATCTCGCCTCCCCTTGGACTCCTACCCCAGCCCAGAGCTCCCTCCCACACCCCGAATGCCTAATTTCTGGCCCCACCCCACAGCCTACACCCCCAGCCAGAGCTCTTACCCTCTCCTGCATCCCAACCCCAATTTTGTGAGCATTCATGGGCTGCCATACAATTCCCATACCCAGATGTGGCCCTCGGGCCAAAAAGTTTACCTACCCCTACTCTAGCTATTACTGCCCCCTCCAAACTCTTATAGGGAGCATGGGAGCTGTAGCCCAAAATATGATGCAAAAGTAAGCCTATGTTCCTGGCATCAGTACCTCTCGGTCACTGACTCGATTCCTGGATTAGGTTTAACTGAGATCAGTTGTGTTGTACTGCTGTGAAAATCAGGGAGAGTTAGGATTTTCCCTATGGAGTCATCTCTTCGTGCACCTCCCTAGCAGATGCATGTACTTGGCACTGAAGGAATCCTTTAGCTTATCAAACACCAAATGGCAGCATGCACCTACATAAATAACTAATTGTCTCTCGGTAATAGCGAGCCCTACAACACTGAAAGTGCTGTGGGAAGCACACTCAATGGCTGTGCTTGAATGTTTAGCCCAGGCAGGCACACTTATTAGGCGTACAGATTCCTGCAGCAGGAATGCTGATTCTTTGCACTATGGCTGATGCTCAAGAACCAGCATGTGCACCAGCCGTGGTGAAAGATACTGAATCCCCCAATGCAGGGCACACAAAGCGGTCGTGACAGCTTCATAGCAGCAGCACAGAGAACCAGGAGTGATTGGACATTGATACCTGGAATCATGGTCTCCAACTCCAGCACAAATTCAGGAAAGGAAAAATCCCAAGCCTTCTTGACATAGCTTTGTATAGGAGTTGCTGGCCTTCTCTTAGTCACTTGTGGAGAGACTACTCATTTAATGACCTGAAGTCCAATACCCAAGTGATATAATATATGGATAAAGGTGTTATCAACTGCTATCTCATTAACATTTATTTATAAATGCCAAAAATATATTAATAAGCTGTGGTTCTGCAGTCTTAACTACTTCCTTACCCCTAGAACGGTCCCTCCGTATCAGCATTGAAGCACATTTGTAAAGTAATGTTAAACAAAATCACACACACACACACACACCCTCTGCTGAGGCTGTATCTGTTCAGGGCACAGGATTTAGTTCTCCAAGACTATCAATCTGGCACTTTTCACAAGCAAAGATTTTAATGTAATTCATGAGTTCAGCATGGTTTCAATTTTTATAAATTTGTTTATTTTTCAATGTTTGATCCTCTGGTTCATAAAGTATTAAAAATAAAATTAAAATATTTCAAGGGTAGCCAGCTGCATAGATGTACAATTTTTCCTTCAGTTGATACAATCTCCCGCTGGAATTTTATATAATTGTTTAGCACATATACATCCTCAAGTTTGATATATGAATATTTATAAGATAAGCAGTAACTACATTTCTCAGAAGAAAATTTCATACACCAGTTGAAAAAAGTGACATTTTTATTTGAAACTAGCACAATAAGTTATGAAAAACATACACACTTTGTCAAAATGATCATACCAGACTTAAGGTCTCCTGTTACATAGCATGGTGTTTAATGATTAATTATGCAATAAGCTGGATTTCAAATAAAGTCTATACTCTGTTCAAAAACTAATATAAAATAAGCATTTGGTTTATAAGTCTACATTTTTTTGGAAAACAGACTAACGAGTATTGCTTTTGTTATGACATAACCTGCTCCAGTACCCATCAATAAATTGAGGTGAAGACAAAAACCTTCTTTGGTAGAAGTGACTGGAAAAGGAGACGGTAGACACCTATAATAAAAGGTAAAGGGCTAAATATTAAGAAGAAAATATGAACAAGAGTGTATTGTGTCCAAAGCACACATTCTGCAATTATCACCAAAAAAATAACACTCAAATAGTAATTCAGTACAAAGCCCAAGTCCAATAAAATCACATGACTCTGGGTCACAACTCTAAAAAGGTCATGTGAACTAGCTACGCTTTCTCTTTTTATGTTTTTCTTGGAGTAATATTTAGTTTCAGGGCTTATTTATAGCAAAAGTTAAAAGCCATCCTGCCAAAGGGAAGAGAACAAACTTTAAAGGTAGGGCTACTTTTCCCAGAGAGCTGGATCTAAAGCTGTCCAAATCTCAGGGATTTCCCTTTGTGGGGGTTTGCGCAAATCATTACATTATACATAGGTTCACACTTCCAAGCATAACTTTTGAATTAACTTTTGAATTAACTCAGTCAGCTACAACTTTTACTTAAACACACATGCTTTACTGAAACCCTTGACAAACCTAGAATTTGTTTTCTTACAAAACTGATATTCAATAAGGTGTTGCATAAGTTTTGAATTTGTGTGCAAACATTTCACACATCCCAACCCTGAATCCTCCAAATTATGCTCCTATAGATACCAATAAAGCAATATCTAACAGTAGACTTCAGATAAAGTTATCAAACATTAACAGGATGCAATAGTCTACATTTGATTGCAGTAACTGCATAACAAGTCTGAAATACAGGGGAACAAACCCTATTAAAATAGAAAATGGAAGGGGGAAAAAAAAAAAAAAAAGTGTTGCCTGGGGACTTCTTGAGAACCTCAACCTACTTCCCATTTATGGAAAATAAAGTAACAAAAGGAGAGAATGAACTAACGGAGATGGGAACAAACTGGTAATCAATATCAGCTTAATAAGATGGGAAGCCCTCCAATATATTGCATTTAATTCTGAAGTACTATTCAAGTCCCATGAACTCTGGGCCCAACCTGGATCCCAAGTTCCTACTTTGTATGATCCCCAGCATGATGAGGTGATTGTCACTTTTCAGCTCAGTAAAGCAGACTTGCCACCACAATCTGCTGCAAGCTGAAGCTGTCAGGAGTCAAAGTAGTCCTGGTTTGCCCAGCATAGGTTTCTCCATTCTGGAGGGATAGCTCAGTGGTTTGAGCATTGGCCTGCTAAACCCAGGGTTTTGAGTTCAGTCCCTGAGGGGTCCACTTAGGGATCTGGGGCAAGAATCAGTACTTGGTCCTGCTAGTGAAGGCAGGGGGCTGGACTCGATGCCCTTTAGAGGTCTCTTCCAGTTCTATGATCTCTCTCTCTCTCTCTCTATATATATATAAAAATCTATGTTTAGAGTGAGTCACAATAGTACTTGTGCACTGTTTCCCATTGGAAGTTACTATCTACACATATTTAGACAGGATAAAGGATGTGTTAGAAGTGATATGAGAACACAGGACATAAAATGGTTGTATCTCAAAATAAATATAGACATAAAAGAAACCTTAGGTAAGTCTATGTTTAGATTTAGAACATAAAAATACAGTAATCTTGGGGATCTTGGACTTTAAAGATATACAACTAAAGCCAGGTGAACTCTCCAGAAAACTCTGCCCCCAAAGAAACCAAATTGAAAAGTACTTTTCCCACCAAAATTTCAGTTCCCTATAAACATTAGTCAGCAAGTCCCTTCTTCAAAAGCTCATGTAAAGAGAGACTGACCTCCAGGAAATACTGCAAAAAAACTTTACAGTTAAGTAGCTGGCATGCCAAGACCACAGCCTATCATGCTGACCAATATTAAGTCGCTGTTTCCTTGAGCTCCTTTGTCTGTCTGTATCCACCTTTGGCCTCTTGTCTTATAGTTAGATTTAGACTCATTGGGGGGTGAACAGTATGTGCTTGGTGTTTGTATGAACACACACAACATAATCCTGGCCCATGACTGGGGTCCTTGGTATTACCACAAGTTAAGATGTATCTAATGATAATCTGCTATATAAGTTATCTTTACATTAATCCCCTTTTCTGATGTGTGGAAGATCTGCTATTATTAAATTATGCAATTTGACAAACAAGTCTTGTCTTTATTGGAACTTGACACCCAAACATTATCAAGATTGAGATGTTATTCCACTGTTCACACCACTGATAAAGAGAGTTCTTATTAAGATCTGTAAAATACTAAATTTGCCATGATTTACATAATCAGCATTTGAAGTTATGATTTGAATAAGTTGGTACCACTATTTTTAGAGCATTAATCTACTTCAAAAAGTAGGTTGAGGCAGGTTTTTTAAAATTAACTATTTTTGTGACTCGGTGTTCAAAGGAAAGAATGAGAGATACTCACCAAGTAGAATTAAAAACAAAAAAAACTTTGCTTCTGAGCAATACAAGCAGTTATATGCCAAAAAAAATTAAAAAAAAAAAAAAAAGGGTAAGCACCATTAGCATGGGATATTTTGAAGAGAATAACTAAGTTCCCTTTTCTTCATGTGACAACGGTCATCTTCTAATTGGTGAAAAAGGGAAGGGGGGGCAGAAAAACATAACCTCCCGCCCCCCAGCTAACATGCTCCTCCTTCATAAAAGGCAATATATAAATGTATTTATATATTGAACTAGCTTAAAATTTGAAAAAAGCTGAAGGAGTACAGGTAGGGTATACTGCTTAGCCACTTCTGAAGTACTACTTTTTATATCCTTTACTTAAAAAGCACTTGCCTTAAATAAAGGTACAGCAAAATGCCTGTAGTATATACTTGTACGAAACATCTCCGAGATGACAATACCTAAACATAAAAGAAAAAAAGTACAAGAATTAAGTATATTTTTAAAAAGGAAATATTTCTTTTGAAGCTTTATTACTTATCTGCATCTAAAGATAATTTATGAATAATAAAAAAAACAAACAATCACTTTGTTATATTAGGAGAAAATGGTGAACATCCCAAACGATACATTTAGTTTTCATGACAAATATCAAAAGGGACATGGCTTTCTTATAAATCAAGCACCACTGGATCAATCTCTGTGCAAGATGCTTAAGGATGTCTAGTTGTATATTCAGTTGATATCCATCACTGGCAATCTTGTTGCACCATCAAAGGTTTTGATACTCATGTGCTCACAGGCCGTGTAGTGAATTCCTTGGTACACACACTTTGAAATTCATTACTCTTCCATTCTAATACCACCTCTGTATCAAGAAAGCTGCTGAAATCAAAGTAGTGCTGCTGGAGGTGACTGCTGGGTTTGGCTTCAAATATCTTCATTTTGAGTCTTGTCCTGCCACTTGACATAAAGTGGTGTTCTTAAGGCTTCCTCAGCACCCACAATTCATTTCTGTATAAGAGAGTTGCTTTAACTGTGGCTCTATAGATCCATAGCTTCCTCACAAGCCTGATGTCATAACCTTCCCACAGAGGCCGCTGAAGAGCCCATGTATATCAGCAGCTGCTGCCATGTCAAATGTCTACATATTTCAAGCATCCTCCAGCAGTCTAGGACACTGCCCAAATATTTAACAGTTGCCACCTGCTTGATGTTCCACCTGGAAAGGTTAATACCGAGCTAGTTGGAGCTGGAGGTTGCGATCAGGGACCTAGTTTTATCCAGATTAATAACCAGACCAATATGTACTTTTTGCCCAACCAGCTTAGCTTAGTTTTCCACCAACTCTTAGGGCAACACTACAGGAATCCTTGTACATAACTTTTATAATTGCAATTAACTTATTGAAACTCCATATGATTTTAATGTTTTGGAGGAAAGCATTATGGAAAGTAACTGAAATGCCTTCATGAAATTGATGAAAACAGCAGCTATCTTTAATCCCCCTTCTCAGACTTCCATTCCCAAATAAACTGTTGGAGCAAAATATCTGATCAATACAACTTCAGCCTGTTCTGAAGTCTCACTTCCTTGCCTACTACTTCCTCAAAAACCAGTCTTCATCTGTCAATAATTACGTTCATTTTCCATGATACTGAGACCAACCTCTAATTATTCAGATTGACACTCACCTTTCTTCAGGATTGGTACATACTATTGCCTTTACCCAGTCATCCAGTTACTCCTCCTGTTCCCATATCTTCTTGTATATTTTCCTAATGCTGTGATAGCACTTGTCCCACTGATTTTTACTGTCTTGGCTGTTACACTGTCTATTGTTGAAGCTTTCCCATTTTTCAACTTTTTCACTGCTCTTTCTGATTCTTTTGCTGATGGCAGTTCAGTGCTGACATCCATTCTGCCTTTCAAGACACCCTGTTCATCTAGCATGTCTAAAATGCTTGCTTCAGCACTTTGTCAAAATGCAACTTCCATACTTTTAACATCACTTTGGCATTTGCTGTCAGTTCACAAGTAGTGTCTATTACAGTTTGTGTTGTTAGCTTAATTGTGTTTCCATACAACTTAACCTTTTTGTATATGTACACATATACAGGTACATGTGCATATACAGCAAATTTCTGTAACAACCCCTCATGGAACTTGCTCGCTACATTGTGGTCTGCCATTTTGGTAGAAGGACAGGTATCCACAGGATACAGGACCTTAGCTTGAGTAACACCACAATGGCTGTGGTCTCCAGCATCACCCTAGGCAGCTGCAATGCAGGTTCCCGGGACAAGAGAGAACTCAGTGGAAAAGTCTCATCTGTGGGACAGCGTTCACTAGTAAGACATTTCTATGTTTGATTGTTAGTAATACAAAGTGATGATTATTATTCGTAAAGTAAACTTTACCTGAATAGTGTGTGTGCTCCATCAAAAACTGGTCCATTTCAATTACTCAGATGTTCTACAAAAATAGACCAACCAATCAATCAACACCAACTAAAACACAATCCTCAATTATTTAAAAATGAAAAAATGGTTAATTCACAGAACTAGTTCTTGCATAAGGCACTCTTATTAACTGATTGAAAACTTACTATCACAATTAAAAGACTTGTGGTGAAGTTTTCATTAGTAATAGATGGGTATTTGCAATTAATTAAGCAGCCATAAGAACCAGTGTTGTCCCTCACCACCACAAGAATGTCTTAGAAAAACGTATTAAGTTGGATACATTTTTTGGCATTATATTCAGTATAAATTTAAATTTTGAAGTCTAGTTTTAAAATTGGCAAAGCTGTTATAGATGGTCTTGCTGTTCTTGCAAAATATTTTTGAAATTTTCCAAGGGAAAGTTTGTTAAGGCATTTGGTAAAATATGGTCCAGTCTAACTCCTGGCAAAATATTATTTGTTTCCAAGTTTTTGATGAGGCAAGTCATTTCTATCCATCTTTGTGTGGCTCTATGTTCTTTTTGAATGCAGATCTTCATTCTTCTTCTCAAGCTTGCTATCTCCTTTTCTAACTTAATTATCCTTTTCTTGGCTTCCATGGGGCTTCTGAAAGCATAACTGTGTTCAAGTTGTACTTGTCTACAGCTAATGTTTGTTTTGAAGTTAGATACCCCTTCTGGGGTATAAGCATCTTTCTTCTTCAGATTTCTTGACATAGGTTTCTGTAAATAAAATGACAGGAAAGGAAATAAAACCTAAATTTATCATGGCACTATGCAAGTTTATTAAATGCCAAACTTCAAATTAATCTAGCCTGTAATTACTACATTTCTAGAATTCAAATATAAGGAGCATGTACATTGTGTGTAAATATGTATTATTGCATTTGTAATCCCCCTCCCCCCCATAAATGTTTAGAAGGTATCCCACTGCCTACTCCTGCTAATCTAATAAAGGATGTTAGGGAAAGACAGATCCTGATCATTTATGTAGATCCACAATGTGCAAGATGAGAATAGGAAGAACAGTTCTTTTGGAAATGGAGCGAATGGAAAATTAAGAAAAAAAGAATACAAAAAAGTTATACAATTTTTTCAGTTCCAAAATAGTTTATTGTAGCTTTTTTCCTGTGTGAACAAACAACTGATTGCAATTAGACCTTTAAATAAATTTAGGTTGTGAAAAAGCAGTAAGCAAGAGTAACTAGTAATGCATATATAAATCATATAATAAAGTTTTGATTTCTGAAAAATAAATTAAGCCTCACTTGACTAGATTTTAAGTTTTATTTACTGATGTCAAGCAGCTATGACTAGGATTTATAAACAAACAAGAGAAAAAAAGTGAGCCAGACTACTTTCCATTTAGCTGATGCTACAACACCAAATACCACACATCAGTTTTTATACTTGCAATACAAACCATAAGACCAGTCCTCACAACTGAAATGTTATGTTTCAGTAAGAGTTAATTCTAGAGTGCTTGTTTTCATTTATGGAGTAAACAAATTATAATCAAGTTTTCAGATGTAAGTATACAAAACTGATGGCAGTTTTATAATTTGAGGCATAGAAATGATGGACAAGCTATTTAAACCAAAAGTTCAAAGTATGCCACAAGTTTTGTGCTCCTTATTTCTGGGTACACAACCCGAGACACTAAGGGCTTGTTCACATGGAGCCTTAGGCCTAATCTACACTGGGGGTGGGTGTGTAAACCAATTTAAGTTACGCAACTTCAGCTACATGAATAACATAGCTGAAGCCGACGTACTTAGATCGACTTACAGTGGTGTCTTCACTGCGGTGAGTCGACTGCTGCCATTCCCATCAGCTCCACCTGCGCCTCTCACGGGGGTGTAGTACAGGAGCTGACAGGAGAGCGCTCGGCGATTAATTTATTGCTTCTAGACTAGACATGATAAATCGACCCCCTGCTGGATCGATTGCTGCCCACCAATCCAGCGGGCAGTGTAGACCAGTGGTTCTCAAACTAGGGCCACTGCTTGTTCAGGGAAAGCCCCTGGCAGGCAAGGCCGGTTTCTTTATCTGCCACGTCCGCAGGTTCGACCGATCGCAGCTCCCGCTGGCTGCGGTTTGCCACTTCAGGCTAATGGGGACTGCAGGAAGCAGCACGTGCCATGCTTCCTGCAGCCCCCATTGGCCTGGAGTGGCAAACTGCAGCCAGTGAGACCCGCGATCGGTCGAAGCTGCGGAAGCAGCAGGTAAACAAACCGGCCTTGCCCGCCAGGGGCTTTCCCTGGCCAAGCGGCGACTCTAGTTTGAGAGCCACTTGTGTAGACATACCCTTATTATGGTAGCAAGCTGGGATGTAAATATACAGTGCACTAATGTGCCACACACTGAATGACTGTGTGGATCCCACTACAATGCACTAAAAATTCCATAGTGTGCTTTGACCCACTGCTGTGTCCACAGCTTAGTGGATAGAATAGCATGCTGTAGTTTTATATATCAGCTTGCCATGCATTAAGTCTCTGTGTGGACAGCACTTATGGTCTAACTCTTCAGAAAGCATAATTCCAACTGAAGTAATGAAAACTGGAGATGCTTAATATCTCTGAAAAACTGCCCCTCAAGTGTCTCAAGTAGGGCACTGAAGCATTCAAAAATCAGTGGATATTTTGTAAATTTTAACCCTTAATCTCTTCGCCTCAGCTCTTCACCTGTAAAACAGGGATAACAATGCTTTCCTACATCACCTGGTGTTGTGAAATACCATTTGTGAGGCACAAGAACACTAAATGAGGTGTGAAATCAGAGATTAAATTAAAAATTCCTATTTCAGTACACCATATGAAAGGTGCAAACAAAGCATGGGGCCACACAATGCAAACGAAGAACAAACAGCTGCCTCATTCACAAAACCGTTATCCTGTGCACTGAATGAGGAAGAGGTGCAGGGGAGAAGAGGGAGGGAGTACGTTATCACTTAAAGATATCATCATGTATATGCACAAATTGCATAGGAACCTTAATTCTGAAAAATCTTCTCAGTATCTCACCTTTCAACCTTAATAGTTCTTTTAATAGTTATTTTGAATGGAATTTACACTGCTTTGGTGCCCCAGTCAAAACTGAGGCATAATATTTTAGCACTGTAATATCACAGAAGTGACATGATCTTTGTTTAAAAGAGCTTAGTCTAATCACAGACAAGATGCAGAAAATGAATAGGAACCAAGTGGGAGGGAGGAAGCAGGCAATAGTAAAAAGATAGTGAACCTTTGTAACTGCACAGTGTTCCCCATTTTTATTCACAGTAATTGACAAATAAGTGCCATTTCTTACAAATTCATTTTTCAGAACAGAACTATACTAAGTCTGCAGTAACTAGGTACATTTAAACACACAGTATTGTTATTAATTTTGAGCCAACTGTCCAATTTCATCCATGCAATGGCATTTTGCTCATGAACCTGAATATCAGCTGTAGTAATTGCTGTATCAGGAACACCTACACCTTGATAGAAAAAAAATATCACCAGGACTATGAGAGAAGCAATACTTTTCACAGTTTACATATTTTAAAAAAATGTGGACAGGCCTCCATTAGAATTCCTCCTATTATATGTTAATTTTAGGAATCTATACTGATTTTTTAACCAATCTAGTGATCTTTGCTCATTAGTAAAATAAAGCAGATTTTTGGACAGTTTAGAGAGACTTTTCTACATAGTAGCTGTCAGCTGCAGATGTATGCAGATTTGTTGTCATCCCTTAAGAAAAATATTTCCACAAATGTGTGCTGCTGAAATGGTGTTTGCACAAATTTGAATATGTAGGCAACGTTCATGGAGCAGAACACAGAACAGCTCCTGGCTTCAGTACTCTAAGACCTGTGCTTTCTAGTAGTTTAAACCATTCCATTTGCATTTCATTGAGAATTTCTTCAGTGTCAAAACCAAAAGGGATCTTGCAAAACAGAAAAACATCCTTTACTTTTATATGCTTCAGCAGCAACCACAGTACTCTTTCAGAGGCACACAGGCAAATGTAGCTCAGAGAAGCTCTCTTACCCTGCAGCTTCAAATTTAAGTCACTAGGATGAGCTATAATAGCTACTATGAAACAGAGATTAGAGATGTTCTTCATCTGTTAATTTCCCCTTTTTATGTTTGAATTTCTCAATCAATTTCTCTCAGATGGAAAAAAAATACCACCACCAAAATAAAATACCATATAATACAATAAAAAACGTTTCAATTTCTCCTTTACTTCATCACCTGTCATCAAATGGATGAGATCACATTTTGTTTTCAACACTGATGTTAGTGTGCGTTACTTTTCAGAGTAGCAGCTCATTCTAAAACTCAATTACTGATGAATAAACTGCTTCTTTGCTGAATAACACAGCAATAAGTAATTTGAACAGAGCATATCATCTGTTTTCGTGCAAACAGCTCAGATACTGAGTGCAGCATCAACTGTAATCCCAACCATTTATTGTCATTTTAATCTCCTACTTCTACAATACCTCATCCGTGATCACAGCATCTAGTGTAGGGTGACCAAACAGCAAATGTGAAAAATTGAGACACGAGGTGGGAGGTAATAGGAGCCTATATAAGAAAGAGACCCAAAAATCAGGACTGTTCCTATAAAATCGGGACATCTGGTCACCCTAATCTAGTGCCATCTTTAAACTGCTAAGCAACAGCAGTTGTTCATGGTTTTCAAACACCATGGGCAAAAACAAATAGTTGTAGAATGTCAGCGCAAAGGTAGATAAAATGAATTAACTAGTGTTTTAAATTAAACCAGGTCTTATTTATTTAAAATTCATTTGAAATTGACAACCTATTTTAAAGCCTACATATACTTTAATCTATTAAAATAATTTACAACACAATTATATTAAGCAATCCATGTTTGCTGCTGAAGTTTTAAAGAAAGTCACACCACTGAAATGGTGGGAGCCACTGGCTAAGCACCCTGGAACCACTGGTTGCTGAAGTGTTAAAACAACTTCTTACAGAAGTAGCCTCTTTTGCAGGTGCAGAGAGAATATTTTCTTCAATTCAGTTTATTCAACTAGTTCAGTTCAATGTCTTGTGCACTCAAAGTTGATATACTGACTGAGTTGAAAAAAAAGCAAAAAAGCAGGAAAGCTGGTTTTCCAATCTATAAATAAATACTAGCACAAGCGCTGACTCCATAGGTGCTACAGGGCTCAAACACCCACAGAAAAAAATAGAGGGTGCTCAGCAACTGCGGGCCGAGCCGCTGTTTGGCGTGGGGGGAGGGTGTCGGGAGTGGGAAGCAGCGGAGTGAGGGTAGGGCCTCAGGGAAAGGGGTAGAACAGGGGCAGAAGTGCAGCACCCACTGAGAAAAATAAGTCAAGGCCTCTGATGGGGGGAGGGGGGGGAAGGGGAGAGAGATCTGCTAGTTCTAAAAGGGACATAGTAACCAGAAACAATCAGTTCAATTGACTATCTACATATTACGCTTCCGTTGATTAATCAAGTCAATTTTAAATGCAAAATATTTGTATAAACGTCTTGATACACTTTTTGTCTTATTTAATATTAAAGAAGCCCTTATAATGATGTTTTTTCACTTAATTAGATCTGAGTTTCTATCCAAATAAAACTTGCCAAATCACAAGTAAAAAAAAAAACATCTAGTAAATAAGAAAATCATTCACAATTTTATAACATAATAAAAAAGTAAAACTTCAGAATCCAAATAAATGTAAGCTAAACTATCTCAAACAATGCATATACGTATAGCATATCCACCTGGTTAGCAAAAAAAGTACCACTAAATGTATTATGAACGCTAGTTAGTTGCAAATCAATGTTCTAATGGTTCCCAACCAATGAGAATCAACCTTCCTTTAGAAAAATAACTAGAAAGCACAAATACAAAATAGATTAAAATTGCTAATTTAAATCAAGGTTTCCAGTTTGCTGATTTAAATCATTATTAGTACAAATGATTTAAATCAAATCACCATGGTCTGTGCTAGTATAAGTTGCAAGTGAGAGAGTTACAAAACTGCTTGCCTGGTAACAACAGTAAAGCAAGTGATGCTAAAGGAAGGGAGGAAGAAAAGGACTGGGGCATATTAGTAAACATGCTGAATTGCCAAAGGAAGAAACTTCTCTGGAATCACATTTCTTCAAAAAGTTTAAATATTTCTATTCTAGTAAATTGGAAATATGTTGTACCACATACCAATGTTAAATGACTAAATTGAGGGCATCTCTGCGATGAGTTTTGGGCAGCAATACATTTATAGTTGTGTGTGTTTATAAAGGGACACAATCTCCATTTAAAAAACAACAACAAAAAAAGGTTAAAAAAAAAAGTAATTTCACATACTATTCATACTCTTGTTTCCCTACCAACACTGGTGATTTTATAAGCACATTTTTCCATTTAAAAATATCTGACGGGTGTAGAAGATATGCTATAGTGTTATGACTGTAAAATAAGAACAAACTGTTTAAGTAACCTTTTGTTTGAGTTTATTGTCTTTAAATTTATGTACAATTTTGTATAGGATGGTCACTTGTGTGTGTGTGTGTGTTTTTTTTAAACTGAAAAAATGCAGAAGACTTCAGAGAGTGACATACATGCCAATAACCTACCCTGAGTTTTAGATGAGCAGGGAAATCAAAAATTGTAGGAACAGCATCCATTCTAAGTCGTCTAGTTTGTCCAGTTAGGTCAAAACAGGAGGATTCAAAATGCTTTGAGCAAAGAAAAGTGTGTTTGCCTGGCATAAAATTATTGCGTTTTACAAGACATATCCATTCCTTTCTTCTCTTGGGATCCAAAGGAAATCTAAGAGAAAAGACCATAGAAATAATTAGATAAGATATCATTAGTATTATTTATACAAGAATTATTTGGGGGAAGTTCTAGGCCTGTGTTATACAAGAAGTCAGAAAACAAGAAGTAGAGGGTGCGGCCCAGTTGGTGCAGTGGAAGTAAGTTGGTGCAGCGACAGTTGGGCCAGGAACCAGAGCTGGAGTCAAGAGAAGGGTTGGACCAAGCCAAGAATAGGGCTGGGAGCTAAGGTGGAACAAGGGCAGGGTTGGAGCAGACTGAAGCCTGTAAAGTCTGTCACTCTATCAAGTAGTGGTGTTCCAAGCCATAAAGTCATGCTGGGCTGACCAAGCTGCTGTGTCTCCTGTGAGGCTGGTATATACTGAGAATCACCAGACCAGCTCCTGGCTTGCGGAATGGCTGCGCTGAGCACAGGAATGACTCACCCCTGCATATGGCTTAATGAGGCTCTAGTTCACAGATGGCTCATTACCTCACCATCAGTCCCTTCTGGTCTTGAAATCTATCAAGTCTTTTTTCACTTTGACTGCAGATAAATAATAATAAAGAGGGGAGGAGAAGGAGAAACTTTGGGGAAAAACACAAACCAAATCCACTTTGGGGATTCCAAGTGCTATTGTAATATAAACATAAAATAAAGTAAATTAAGTTTGTGCTTTGTTCAAAGAAACCCACTGCAATTCATCTTTACAAGGAATATAAAATGACAATGTTTCCCTGTAGTTTTAGTGTGACTTGAGGGGTCTGTGCATAGAAGTTAGCTTTCAAATACTAAGTCCAAAAACCACAAGTGACTGAACTAAGATTTAAATAGGACTGGTAAAGGAGTTTTTAAAATGGGGTTTGTGCCCCCCCCTTTTTTGCCTCAATGTATAAATAAAGTCTAAAAGGTTCAATTGTCAAATGTTCAAATTTGTGTTTTAGCACAAAACTACCAGGAATAATATCTGACCTTCCATAGTGTGGCTAAAGGGCCGCTTGAGAGTCTCAGAGGGGCATACTGAGAGTTCACCCCTTATCTGGAGAGGTGAGGTTGTTGGTTCTTTAACAAATGCAATCTTTCTCCCAGCTGTTAATTGGACATTAGAGTTTAGAAGAGGTCAAAAGAAACAAATGGCAGCTTTAGACAGGACTGACTAACAATGTCTTCCCTTCTCAAATGCTCAACTTTCATTCTTGTTATAGGGCAGATCTGAATTTCAAGGGAAAAAAAACCTGGCCAACCCTTTGAGATCTTGGTTCGAGGCTATGCGCCTATAACAATAGTTACCCGGAATTCGCTTTTTTGACGGGGTCATTGATGGGCTCGGAACTCCGTGAGCGCTCCATAGCGCAGGAGAAACTACACCAGAGCGACGGCCCGGAAGGGGCTGAACCGCGTCTACACGGGTGACTAGTGTGGGGAGTTTATTGACCGAAGCTCACAGCGCCGCGGCCCGCGCAGACAGGGGGCCGCCCCGCGCGGCAGCGGCGCGTTAACAGCCCGCTCTCAGGGCGGTGGAAGGAGCACTGGTTAGAAAGCCGAAGGCGCGAATACAAACCCGGCTTCCCCGGGGGCAGAGAACCGCCCGGAGAGCCGGCCCAACCCTCCCCAGCCCAGCCCGGGCGGTACCGGTGGAAGCTGACGTTAACGCTCTTGTTGTAGACGGCGGCACAGCCCGCCGCCGCGCAGCTGGTCGGCATCTCCTCTCACGGGCGGCACACGGGGCTGTGTGGCGAGGCTCGCTCTTTCCCTTTAATAAGATGGCGGCGTCCCGGCTGCTCCATCCACACCCTTCACCAACATGGCGGGAGACGCCGCCGCCCCGGAGACCGTTATCCACCCCCACCCCACTGCAGGACGGCTGGGCTCGACTCGTTGCCGGCTCGCCCCTCTATAACGGACGCTCCTCGTCTGCTGGTCAGAACTACAGCTCCCATGACACAGCGCGCGGCCCCTCTCTATGACACAACCTACCATGGCTTCCCTCCCCTCTAGAGGGGGATTATTAGTTCTCGCGAGACTACAGCTAGCGGGGGGAGGGGTAAGGCGGGGGAATCCTGAAGACAGAGGTGGTGGGGAAGTTTTGGGGCTGGGCTACTCTGGCATCGAAAGCGCCTGCACCGCTACGAGCCGCTCCCTGCTTCTCCGGAGCGCCCATGGCGGCGGCCACAGCCCCTGCCGAGGCAGCGCCGCTGGAGCCTAGCGGTCTGTCTCCGAAGGAGGAAGGGGAGCTGGAGGACGGCGAGATCAGCGACGATGACACTAACGGCTCCGAGCCCGCCAGCGGCCTCATCAGCACCAGGCCCTACTCGAGGCGCAGGCCGCCTCCCAGCCTCCGCGGCGGTGCCTCCCTCTCCTCCTCGCGCCGCTTCCCCCGCTCGCGGCACCAACCGCCCCCGGAGCTCGGCCACCTGCACGGCCACGGCGGCTACCGGCCCAAGGAGTCGTTCCGCTCTCACCCGCCGCCGCCACTGCCTTCGTCACGGATGCCTCCGGGCTCCCACTCCCACTCCGACTCTGGCCCCAGGCTCTCGTTCTGGGAGCGCAGCCACAACGCACTGGATCGGTTCCGCTTCCGAGGCAGGCCTTACCGCGGCGGGGGCCGCGGGGACAGGAGCCGGGGTGGGGGAGATCGCGGAAGCAACCCCCCCGGAAGGCCGCCGGGGGGCGGGGGAGGATCCGGATTCGGCTGCAGCCAGGGCTGGAGGGAGCCGTCCCCTCGGAAGTGTATCCTTGTGCGGGACAGCAAGGGGGGGGAGAGGCTCATCCCACTGCTCGGGACGGGCCTGGCTGTGTCCCTTGTTTCCCGACAGCGATGTGTGGCTAGGACCCGGCTGTGGGAAGGGGAATGGCTCATCACTCAGGCCCTATCTACATCGAACGGCATAAGACCCCTGAGCACGCTCCCATCCATATCCAGGGGCTGCGTCTCAGGGTCGCATTCCCCAGGGTGCATGTAGAAGGGTTGGTGTGAAGCTGGGTCACTGATCCTGATGGTCAGTGTTAGACGCAAAGCCTGAAAGCTGATGCAAAACTCAATGGTTCCATGCGTTCTTGTCCTCCCCCGCCTGACAGGAGACCTGCAAAACCCCAGGGAAGGGAGCCTTAACCTAAATACTTAGACTAATTATCTGAGCAGTAAAATTCTGAAGTTGCTAATTTTGCCTCTTGGGCAGTGATGAGTTCAGTACGTCTCCCATTCTACTTTCAGCATTGTCAACTGTAGTGCAGACTTGTGCCTTCTTCTAATCTTGGTTGTTGCTGTGCTTTGCTTTAATTCTACTTTCATTGGGAGATGTATGCATAGCACATATATCAAGCCCAGTTTTGTCTGGTATGGCCATTTGAAGCAGAGTCCTGTTCACTCTAGAATACAAAGCCATACAAACTGTGACTGTTGGATATAGTTGTGTGATCAGATGTTAAATAGTGTTGGTCAGACAGTCTGGGCAAAGCCTTAATGGGTCTTCCTATGGCAGATGAAATGGTAAAACGAGTGAGGAAGGTTCTCTCACCTTAATTTAATTAGGTGTTTGTCCGGGTCTACAGTGGGAAAACCACGCATCGGTGGAGGATCAGGAATGGGTGCATTGAACTGGTGTGCTTTCAGAAACTTTTACACTCTTTATGATGAAGAAACTAATGATATTTTATTTTTTGAAAGAAATAATAATTGAGAAGATTCTAGCCCTGCTTAACTGGATTTTAGACAGAATTTATTGATAAACATTACACAGGAGGAACTAATGTCACTGCTGCTTAATGAACTGAGATTTTTGAAATATCATTTATAGGCTCTAAACTAGAAATAGGATTTCAAAATGAAATGCTTAATCATTTTTTGCATTTACCCCAACTTTTGTTACCTGCCACAGTTGATATTACAACACTCTGAAATAGTGCAGCTACCTGTACTACTGTTGGTATTAGTGGAGTGAGGACTTCTGGACACATGCCTTCAGCAGCACCCTTCGCTTCCCTGCTAAGAGAATGATATGATTGTGTACACTGCAAGTGGACAGATGCAAAAAATAGTTGTGTGGATGTTGCAGCCCTGGAATAGGCTTGGGCCAGCCACCTGAGCTCAGACCCAGGCCTGAGCCTCTGCCCATTCCACAATCTCACACAGCTATTTTTAGTATGCTAGTGTGAGTCTACATGTCTGGGAGGTTTGCTCCAAGTTTCAGGGTAGATATACACATGTGGGCTCTGGAGTCCTCTTTGGAATTTCCAGTGGCAAGTAACCCTTTGAGAAGTCTTTAATATGTGTGATCTCTGACAGGGAGAAGTGGTATCCCCTACTTACGGAACCAGGACTTTGCATACATGGCTCCAGCAGCCCCTCTTTTTTGAACAGCGCCAGGAAATATTTCTTAATGTTTCAGGAGCCTCAGTGATGTCAGTAGTCTGGATTGTGAACTCTTGTGTAGAGTATGCAGATTAATTGTTGGGTGTGGAAGAAATCCCCATCTGAGTTACAGCTAACCTTTAGAGGGGAATACATGTGGGAGTCTAAATTCCTGTTACAGATAAGTATTTCAATTTTGTCTTCAGTACTCCTCCCATTTTTCTTTGGTTTTAACTTTTAGTTCAGTGCATAAATGTTGTAACTGATGTTCAGTCACAGTATTCTTTATCAGTTCCTTACATCTTTAACCAATTCTTGGTTTAGTCCTAAGGGGTGTACCGGATCTGGTTCAAGAGGCGAATATAGCCAGACCACTCAGTAATCGTGACCATAATGTAGAGAGGAGGGATAGCCCCAGTGGTTTGAGCATTGGCCTGCTAAACCCAGGGTAGTGAGTTCAGCCCTTGAAGAGGCCACCTAGAGATCTGTGGCAAAATCAGTACTTAGTCCTGCTAGTGAAGGCAAGGGGCTGAACTTGACTCAATGACCTTTCAGGGTCCCTTCCAGTTCTATGAGATAGGTATATCTCCATATATTATATTAATGTAATTAAATTTAACATCCTTTTAAGGGTAAAAATGCTAAAGAAACCCACCATAGTGGCATTTAACTTCAAAAGGGAAACTACACAAAAAGGAGGAGGCTAGCTAAACAGACATTTAAAATGAATAGTCTCAAGGGTGAAATGCCTGTAGACTAAATGGAGACTATTAAAAAACACTGTAATAGAGGCTCAAACTAAATATATACCTCCAATAAAGAAAAGTAAGAGCATCCACACACCCCCCCCCAAAAGCCCCCATAGCTAAACAGCAGAGTAAACGAGGTGATTAGAGTCAAAAAGGCATTCTTTAAAAGGTGGAAGTCAGATCCTAGTGAGGAAAAATAGAAAGGAGCATGAACTTTGTCAAGTGCAAAGGTATAATAAGGTTAGGCCAAGAAAGTTTTTGTGTCATTAGCTAGTTGCTCTTATAATTCTAACAGCAACTTTTATTTAAGTACCTGAAGCAGGAAGCATGCCAACCCGTTACTGGGACTGCTGGCCAATCTGGTGCTAGAGGAGCACTCAAAGACAAATCATTGTGGAGAAGCTGAATGAAGTCTTTGCATCAGTCTTGGCTGTAGAGAATGTGGGGAAGATCTCTACACCTGAGCCATTCTTTTTAGATGACAAATCTGAGGAATTGTCTCGGTTTGAGGCATCAGTAGAGGAGGTTTTGGAACAAACTTATAAATAATAAGTAGTCACCAGGACTCAAATGGTATTCACCCAAGAGTGCTGAAGAAACTCAAATTTGAAATTGCACAAGTACTAATTGGAATGTAAACTATCATGTAAAACAGCCTCTATACACACAGATGACAGGAGAATAGCTAATGTAATGTTGATTTTAAAAAAAGGCGTCAGAGGTGATCTTGATAATTACAGGCTGGTAAGCCTAGCTATAATAAAGAACAGAATTGTCGGGCACGTAGACAAACACAATATGTTGGGGGAAGAGTCGACACAGCTTTTGTAAAGAGAAATCATGCCTCCCCAAATCTATTAGAATTCTTGGAGGATGTCAGCAAGCATGTGGAAACAGTGTATTTGGACTTTCAGAAAGCCTTTGGCAAGGTCCCGCACCAGAAGCTCTTAAGCACAATAAGCAATCATGGGATAAGAGGAAGGTCCTCTCATGGTTCAGTAATTGGTTAAAAGAAAAGAAACAAAGGGTAGGAATAAATCTTCACCATGGACAGGAGTGAACAGTGGGGTACCCCAAAAATCTGTGCTGAAAACAGTGCTTTTGAACATATTCGTAAATGATCTGGAAAAGAAGATAAACAGTAGGGTGGCAAAGTTTGTGTATGATACAAAATTACTCAAGATGTTTAAGTCCAAAGCAGAGCTGCAGAGGGATCTTACTGAAGTGGGTGACTGGGCAATAAAATATCAGATAAAATTCAATGTTGATAAGTGCAAATTAGGCACATTGGAAAAAATAATCCCAACTGTACATACAAAATGATAGGGTCTAAATTAACTGTTACCACTCAAAGAGATGTTGGAATTACTGTGGATAGTTCTCTGAAAACATCCACTCAATTTACAGCAGTAATTAAAGCTAACAATATTAGGAACTGCTAGGAAAGGGATAGAAAATATAATGACACTTTATAAATCCATGCTACACCCACACCTCGAAAACTGTGTGCAGTTCTGTCACCCCATCTCACCAAAGATATGTTAAATTGGAACTAATGCAGAGAAAGGCAGCAAAAATGATTTAGGAGTATGCAACAACTACCAAACGAGAGATTAAAAAGACTGGGACTGTTCATTTTAGAAAAGAGACTACTTTAAGGGGGAATGTGGTAGACAGCTAAAAAATCATGAATGGTCTAGAGAAGTGTTATTTACCCCTTCACATAAGACACGGACTTGGGGGTTACCCAATGAAATGAACAAGGGTAACTTAGCACACTGTCAGCCTGTGGAACTCGCTGCCATGTGATGATGTGAAGGTCAAAAGTATAACTGGGTTCAAAACTCAGATAAGTTCATGGAGGATAGGCCCATTAGTGGGTATTAGCCAAGGTGGTCAGGATCAGAATCCCATGCTCTCGGTGTCCCTAAATCTCCAACTGTTAGAAGCTGGGAGTGGATGATGGAATATGTCAGTCAAGATTGCCCTGTTTTGTTCATTCCTTCTGAAGCATCTGGTTCTGGTCACTGACAGAAGACAGGATATTGGGCTAGATGGACCATTGGTCCTACCCAGTATGATTGATCTTATATTTTGTACTTTTTTTTTTTTTTTTTTTTGGCTGAAATTTCAAATCTGTAGGTTAAATGGGGAAATAAGTTTCAAGCTCTTTCTGTTGTTTGTTTTTCATCAGTCTTTAGTTGCTGAGTTGAGGGTTTCTTTAACCTGCCTGGCTCTTCTGCTCCGAATGAAGGTTTTGCAGAATGTTTTGAAGGATAACAGCTGTAGCCTGTTCATTTTTTTTAATCTCTTCGTATTTGTATCTGTGTTGCCCGTCCTTAACCTAGTCCTACATGTTTTAAATTGTATTTTTAAGAATTCCTCACCACTTCCACCCTTGAGACACCTTAGGGCATTTCCCCTACCATTTTTTACCTATTCTTCGAAAAAACAAAACAAAAATAACATGCTCTCTAATCCTCTTAGTGTTCCTCATCTTTAGGCCATCCCACAGGAGAGAAGAGCAATAGATACAGAATAGTACATTAAGCAGACTTTAGAAAAAAAAATACATAAAGTTACTTTAGAAAAAAAGCAAACTTTAGGATTGTCTGCTAATGCCCCCCCCAATTACCAGTGTAAGGGGCATTTTTACTTTGCAATGTTTATCAATTTGCAAATATCCCACTTACGGTGGTTTGGGATTATCCATTACAGAATTCTGAAGTAGTTTTGATTTCTTATTAATATATATTTACAGGGCTTCTACAAATCCTAATAGGCACTTTTGTATATACTATCTTAGTTTTTTGGTTTTGTTTTGTACACTGTTCATTCTTGTTGATCATTATGCTGAGGCTCGACATGTTACGGCAATGGTAAATGTTTTTTGCTAGAATAATCTAAGCAGTTTTTGGAGGATGTTTTTCAAAGATATTCAAACCTCTCTGAGATGAACATACTGATATGTTCAGGTCACTCATGCCCCTGTGGTCATGAGGGTGGCTTTGCTTTGAAATGCTGTGCAGATAATTATAGTTCTGTATCTGAATACACAGCATGTTTAAATTCACAGATTACAGAAATTTCATTGTGCTTTAATTTTAGCTCTGTTGTTAGTACGCATCAGACTTAGTGGAAAAGTATCTTAAATTATCATAATGTTCACCTGTTGCACAAGGAGCAAGGCTAACTTATTATCAGGTTAAAATAGCTTTTTTGCTGTATAAATATAACTTTTGGAGAATTGAGGTGTTTAGTCTAATTAATGCAGAGTCCAGCAGAAGAGTTATTAAATAGCTATGTTAGCATTCTAAAGTTTAGACTAGGGTAAAAGAAGTTCTAATATAGCCGTTTTAGTAAACTCAAAATGCCAGAGGGTCTTCTGCTGTTTTTGGTTCACACTTAACTGTGTCAAATAGGTTGGTTTAAATTTTGAAGAACTCATGTTTATTTGGATAAGAAACAATGATAGGCACTTAGTTTGGCTATAAGCTGTCCAAGGAGATGTAATCTCTGGGTCCTGGTTTCATGTAAACAATAAAGCACAAGGAATATCTTGAGTGCCTTCAGCAGTCTGTAAATGCACCAATGGCGTGTAGTACACGTTGGTATAACAGAGTGTATTAGAAGGCTATTTAGATTATTAGTAGCAGTAATAATATAATCTGGTTCTCTATATCGGATTTCAAATAGCTTTTCAAAGAAGGCAAGTACTTTGATTTCTTAATAAATATATTTACATGACTTCTTCAAATCATAATAGGCACTTTTAGTATATACAATCTTAATGTTAATAATCATTACTATAAAAATCTTCCATGTGTCACTATGGCAGGAAATACAGTCTTTAATAAGATAAGATAATTCTGCATTCTCCTTGTGGAATTGTGTATGTGGACTCAAGCCTGATCCATGAAGGCAGGAGTCTTTCCGTTATCTGCTCTGGGCTGTGGGTCAGGCCCCTGTTGCCAAGCCAGAACCCTAAAGAAAAGCAGTGTCCATTGGGAATGCATGCACAACCTCTTGTGAACCAAAAAGTTTGGTCCTGAGCAGTGGCTCCAAAGCACACTAGTGTATTCCTGACTGTTCTAATGATAGGTCCTGGAGTCCTTGTCTCCTTGTGTACTTTTCTTAGTTGGTGGTGGTAATTATCCATGGCTTTAGCTCAGATGTTGGGACATGGTTGCTACAGATTTTAACTGTGCTGTGTCTTGGTCTCAGCATTTTATGGATGGTTAAACCGTGTCAGAAGGAAGTTAAGTAACTTATTCAAGACCACATAGAGAGAGTCAGTGGCTGAGTCATACTTCTGTCAGAGAAGTCTGACGCTCACTAATTTGCTTTGAGCAAGTCTAACCACCAGATGAGCTCCTCCCTATCAGCCTCCACCATTGCAGTTCCAGTGAGTTGGAAGTTGTCGGTGGAGAGGAAGGAGACTTGCTGAGCAATTCCTTGAGCTGTGAGAGTAAACAGAAGTCTTAAAAAATGAAACTCACAAGGTGGGATTTTTCTACATTTGAGAACAATTGTAAAGTATCCTAAAAAGAAATGTGAATTAATGAAATTGAGCAGGAAGATGCTACTTGACAGTGCGTAAGTGTGATCAGTATGTAAACTTTATATTCCATTCTTAAGACTAATGTGTAAAATATGCATATTGTTATGTGTTTGACAAATTAAGTTCTGTTTCTGAAAATGGGGAAGAGAGTTCAATATGAAGTTATAATACAAAATTACTCTAGTGGGAGCATACATTTTAATTTGTTACATATTGTTGTTTAATCATCATTGATTGTATCTTCATATTAAGGGCAGAAATGGATTCAGTTTAGTTTTCTTAATAAATAATTCAGCCAAAACATTTGGAAGATCCCCATCTAGAAAACAGAACTACTCATCTAAAAATGAAAACTGTGTGGAAGAAAGCTTTGAGGATCTTCTTCTGAAATACAAGCAGATTCAGCTTGAGCTTGAATATATTAATAAAGATGAAAAACTGGCTCTGAATAACAGAGAAGAAACTGTGCACCAAGATGATGCTAAAACAGCAAACACTGAGGACCAAATAGCTATAGAAAATGTCAGTATTACAAAAGAAGCTATAAAAGAAGTGTCTCCTGAGGAGAAAAATCAGGTTATAGCCTTTCAGGCATTTGAACTGAAACCTCTTAGGCAAAAACTGTCTACACCAGCTGAGAGGAACAGATTGAAAAAAACTAAAGATGGAACAAAACAGCTGTCACAAAAATCTGAACTCACAGAATCCAGTCAAGGTAACTATCGAACATTCCTATCTGCATTAACCTGTTACAGCAAGCATCTTTGTGATTCTGCTAGATATTCAGGAAAGTTATGCCTCTTTGAACCTTGATATTGTTAAAAGAAAGTGGTTTTACATCAAGTAACTTTATTTTAAATTTGGAACTTGTCTTGAAGTATAACATCTTCAACATTTCATTAAAAGATTGATCCAAAATATAAAATAAATTATAAATATTTTCACAACATTTTCTAACTTGAATGTAAATAACTTGTTTGTAGAGAGAGTAGGGCAGGAGAACAACATTAGACTATTTCCCTTCTTTTTATATTTAGGTTTTCAACACTATGTTAGTGCATGAGACTCAGAAAGTGAAATTGATGAATCACTAGTTGTCTAATCAGCCCTTTCCCCCATCCACATTAACTAACTATAGAAAGGAAACATATAGCACATATTACAATAAATTATTAAAATCCAAAGAATTTCATTTTTAATAGCCTAAAGAAACACTTTTTAAAAAAATATAGTTTTATTACTATGGTAACATCACCTGAAGGCCAAACATGGATGTCATACTTGGTGGCTCCTGACTGTGGCATCCTAAATAAAAGGCTCTGAGTGATTAAATTATGCTATTTAGTGCTGGTCTTTTTAACTGAAAAATGGTAATTTAATTTTGACAAGCCCAAAATTGATTACTGTGATAACATGTGCTATCTTTATTTAAAAAAACAAAAAAAAAACCCTTGAAAACGAGAGTTGTGGCAGCCTTAAATTTCACTGGGAGCATTGCTGTTAACATTGTAAAAGAATAGGTGGAATAACTAGTGCTAAGAGCCAATTTACTGCTTTTGAAATGTAGTTCGTTTTCTTGAGGTTTTTTTTTTTTTTTAATGCTTAATTGATAGCCTGAGGCATCATGCTCATAATTGGAATCTTGGGCTTTCAATTAATCATCTCTTATATTTTCCCCTTTCTTTTCCTTACTGGCTTCCTTCTTGTGAGGCTAGAATGTGCAATGGCAAAAGTGTCTCTGTTAAAGCTAACAAATTTTATTTGAGCATAAGCTTTTGTGGGCTACAGCCCACTTCATCGGATGCATAGACTGGAACATACAGCAAGAAGATATCTATGCATCCAATATGTTCCAGTCTATGCATCCGATGAAGTGCGCTGTAGCACACGCAAGCTTAAGCTCAAATAAATTTCTTAGTCTCTAAAGTGCCACAAGTACTCCTGTTCTTTTTGTGGATACAGACTAAAAAGGCTGCTACTCTGAAATCTCTTAAAGCTGAAAGGGGAGGATTGAAATTTAGTGACAATCATGTATACTCCAGGGTGAGAGTCTTTATCTCTTAAGTGTTTCTTGTAGTGTAATAAATGTTACTTGTTCCTGCTCAGAAGAACTTAAGTTGTAATATAAAATAAAACACACGGTAAGAGTTAAGGTAAGGAAAAGAAGTGGAGAAATCATTAGGGGAAAGAGGTAGGGAAGATTTATATAAGAAGTGAGTTTGAAAGAGGGCCAGATAGAAGCATGATGAACAGAAGTGGGAGGATGTTCTAAACTGTAGACACAGCACAGAAGAAAGCATGAATCTGAGAAGATATAAAGCATCAGAGCATGAGAAATGTAAGACAAAGGCATTTAGAGTTAAGATGATTAGCTTGAGCATGACAACAACAGGAAATAAGAAGCCAGTAAAGGAAGGGAATGAAAGAATAAGTGGTTAAGGAAAATGGTTTTACCTGTAGTACTTTAGATAATCTGGACAAGGGAAGGTAAAAGGTACGGAAGCCCAAAAGATTATTATAGTAATCAAGGTAAAATGATAAAGGTGTGGATGTGACTTTAATACCAGGCTTAGAGGAGCAGTCATATCTTCGTGATAGAGCAAGAACCAGTATGATATAGGACAAGTGAATATGTAGAGAAAGGAATAAAACTGACACACCTGTGAGTCTGGGGAATAAAAAGGAGCTATTTAAAAACGAACACCAACCCCAACCCCCAAATTCGTAACAATAAAAACTTAAACACAAGATGAATTAACTCTGTATTGCAGGACATAGGGCTGGAAGGGATCTCCTGTTTTGAGTCCAGTCCTCTGTGGTAACAGACAACTCCATATATCATTCGTTCATAAACTTACCAAGCTCCAGCTTAAAACTAAGTAGGTTGCTTGTCCCCACTATTCCTATTGTAAGGTTGTTCCAGAATCTCTCTCTTCTGATGGTTAGAAGTGTTCTAACTTCCAGCTTTAAATTTATTCCTGACCAGTTCATACCCATTTGTTCTTGTGCCAACTTGTCCTTGAGCTTAAATAGCTCTTCTTCCTACCTCATGTTTACCCCTCTGGTGTATTTATGGAGAACAGTCATATCCCCTCTCAGCCTTCTTTTGCTATTGTACATGCTAGTGGTAAAATGAATGCTGTAATCCTTGGATGCACAATTTATTTTTAATCCGTGTCTAGTACCTAACATGGTAGAAGCTAACCCCATTACATAAAAAATATTAAAAGCAGACAGTTTACATAAGCCACTGTTAAATTATACTTGCATGACCAGTACCACAAGTATCTCCAGTATACCTTTGAAGGTCACATGATAATACACAATCCAAATTAATAATCACAATGCATAGTAATTAACCAGAAACAAAACAGAATAAATGGGCTTTGCACCACGCCCTGAGACCTATCAGAACTTGGATTCTAGTAGACACTCAAGGGAACACACTGTAAAAGCAAAGCATTCAGCTAAGAGCCCTGTCCCTAATCTTAGTTTTATCCCAGGATCTGATAGCAAGAGCACCAAGTGATTTCAACAACTGTAAATTGATCTCAAGTGAGATAGGTATTTCTAAGATAAATGAGTGTATCCTATTCAGGGCTGCATGCAGTGCATAGGGGATTATAAGAAAACGTCCTGTATCACAGGATATTTATATCAAATGCTAATCCAAGGCCCTTATGAGTGCATTATAGCTGAAGAGCTATTTTAGAGCTTGTCTGCACTTAAAACACCACTGGGGCACACCTGCAGCCTTCAGTGTAGACAATACCTATGCCGATGGGAGGGCTTCTGTCAGTGAAGGTAATCTGTATCACCAAGAGCTAGTAACTAGGTTGACTGGAGAATTCTCTATCAATATGAGAGGGTTGGGTTGGTTTAACTGCATTGTGGATTTTTCATACTCCGAATAATGTAGTTATACCGACCTAATTTCCTTGTGTAAATCAGGCCTTAATTCTAAAACAAAGTTTTAATGCTAATTTTAACTGTCCTCCTTTTACTCAGGTGAAGGCTCTATATCTTCCTCTCTGTGGAATACCCCAAGGTGCTGTTTGTAGCCCTATTCTGTTCACCATATATTTTCACCATATGACTGTCGGCGGTGTGATATGCGTTAGTCTTGGTCCATCTCTGGGGAAAAGCAGGTCTACACTACAGCGGGGATCGATGCTCTGAGATCGAACCACCGGCAGTCGATTTAATGGGTCTAGTAAAGACTTGCCAAATCGACTGCAGATCGCTGTCCGGTTAACCCCTGTATTCTACCCCTGACAAGAAGAGTGAGGTAAGTTGATGGGAGATTTTCTCCCATCGACCCCACCGCAGTGTAGACCCTGCGGTAACTCGACCTAAGGTACATCATCTCCAGCTATGTTGTTCACATAGCTGGAGTGGCGTAGCGTTGGTTGACTTACCGTGGTAGTGTAGACATAGCCTTAGGAAGCATGTGTTCCACACTGTAGAAACTCCTACCACCACAACTAGCACTAGTTGCACCTTTTCTCACCTTGAATCCATGGATTGAAGGGGCATGGAGAGAGACTCTAATGTTCAGCGTTGAGGCACGTGGTATTAGGAAAAATACCTGTACATGTTCTGTGGCTAACTAAACAGTAGTTTGGAAGTGAAAAGGATGGAAGTGCTATTAATAAATCCAATAAATTTCTCAATCTGCATCAGCTTTATTTTAGTGGTGTCTACTGTTGCCTTTATGCTTCAGGGCTTATTAGCGTTTTAATGTAAAAGTTTATAACTCAGCTATGCTGTTAGCTTTCTTTGAATACCAAACTTCACTTAGTGTAAAGTTTTAACCCAAGAATCAGTACTGCAATCCTTTTGTGCTCTCACCTCCCACAACAAGAGAAGCTTGTTCAGTTGATTTTTTAAATCTTTAAAGTGGTTTCAGATGCTTTTACAATGTCTTCCATGTGCTTTTATTTATCACTTTTATGATCTGTTGGTCTGGCTTGTGTAAACAGCTTTTGAAATATTAAAGAAGAAAATGAAGGTAAAACATTGCTGGCGTCATCCCATTTCCCCTTGTTCTCATGTGTGTGGGTTTTTTGTTTTGTTTTTTTCTTTTGAAGTGCATGGCAAGCAGGGAGATCTCCAGGGTGAGCTATATACCATTTGTATCTTTTAAAATTTCTATTTTATGTTTTGAGATTGCATTTGCCTTGTATCTACTTTTCTTAATATTTAGGAAGAGTCTTCTGCTAGAACTTTGAGAGCAGGGAGAAAAGTGGGTTGTCAGTTTCTCTTTTCCTAGTTTGGCATGTGGGCAGGGACACACTCAAAAAGGGTTTTTTATATGGAGAGAAAGCATCTTGGACAGGGGTTCTCAAACTGGGGCTCGGGACCCCTCGGGTTGCAAGGTCATTATGGGGGGAGGGGTCGTGAACTGTCAACCTCCACCCCAAACCCCACTTGCCACCAGCATTTATAATGGTGTTAAATTAAACACACTTTTAAATATATTTATTTGGGGGGGAGGGTCACACTCAAAGGCTTGTGATGTGAAAGGGGTTGCCAGTAAAAAAAAAGTTTGAAACCCACTGATCTTGGAGAATGATCCATCCGCTGTTGTTGTTTTTCCCCTCCCATTTGATGGCAATGTGACTGGTGGACAGTCAAGCATATCTGCAGGGTAGACTTCAGCTGGTGAGTTTTACTACATACCAGGCCAGTGATAACCCTAAAATTGGTTTCGTTGGAGGTGCAGAAGGTGCATCAGTGTTTTTCTCCAGCTTTGAGTTTTCAACTTAATCCTGCAAGGTTCTGAGCAGCTATTGAGATGTACTGAGCTTCTTAAATTCTAGTGGAGCTGAAAGTGCTCAGTGCTGTACTGAGCCGGTGGGCAGGTCTACACTACTGCAGGGATTGACGCTCTGAAATTGATCCATGGGCAATCAGTTTAGCAGGTCTAGTAAAGACTTGCCAAATCGACTGCAGATCGCTCTCCAGTTGACCCCTGTATTCTACACCCGATGAGAAGAGTAAGGTAAGCTGACAGGAGATTTTCTCCCATTGAGCCCCGCAGTGTAGAACCTGCGGTAACTTGAACTAAGGTATGTCGACTCTAGCTACATTATTCACGTAGCTGGAGTTGCATAGCATAGGTCGACTTACCGCGGTAGTGTAGACATAGCCTGTCTTTTGGCAAACACTGCTTTCATCCTCTTTATGGGATAAACAGAGGGAAGACTGTTCCATAGAAGCAGAAAGAAAAACACAGGGGAAAAATACCTTAGATGGAAAACTATTAAAAAAGCGAAGATCCAGTCTGTACTGTCAGGATGTTACTTCTTAAAGCAAGATCAAAGTACACATCTGTAGCAATTTTATTTTTAATATACTATTCTAATGTATTAACACCTCAATGATATTAATAAACTATCTTGGGTTCAGTTCTGCACATTGTTTTCATGTAGTTCTGTTAAGTGAACTGACGCTTTGTCATGTTTATAAATGGGCTATTTTGTTTTAAAGGAGTAGAAGACAAAGAACAAACATTAGTAGGAAAGCTTAGCACTTCAGATGCTACGTCTGAAAAGGTAAGTGTGTTCTGGCTGAAATCATCTTATATTTTGTGGCTTGATTTTCTGGTTCTTTCTCTGTTGTAAAGTCAAGCCACACTTTAGGAATAGGTAGCATAAATCCACAAAGACCATGATGAAATCTGGAGTGGGATTTTAAGCTTGCCTCTATAGAAATCTAATTGCACATTCAAGTCTTTTTGTGTGAAAAATGACTTTTGTGAACTTAACTAATGACAAGTTTAATGACTTTTTTCAGTTATGCTCTCCCCTCTTTTTCTCCCTCCCATCCTCAAAGAAGCTATTGGATGAGGAGGAAGAGATGTCTGAATTGCAGCTTAGACTTCTTGCACTTCAGTCTGCCAGTAAGAAATGGCAGCAGAAAGAACAGCAGGTGATGAAGGAAAGCAAGGAAAAACTAACAAAGACTAAAACTGTTCAGCAAAAAGTCAAAGCCAGTACAAAACCACATTCAACCAAAAAAACCAGCACTGCAGGTAATATGCTTATCATTATTAAAATAATTAGCAGTAGTCATCCATCTGAAATCTAAAACGTAATCTGCTATGTAAGGCTTATACTAATACCAAATCTTCACCACCTCATTGCACTCACTAATACCTTTCATTCTCAAAACTTTTAGGGTTTCTGCAAAATATAACCTTTGGGGACTTGTGTTGGATATGTATGGAGGTTTTTAAAGAAATGAGATGCAATTACCTGTATATATTTTTATTTAAAGCTAAGCAAGCTTTGAGGAAACAGCAAACAAAGGCATGGAAAAAAATGCAGCAGCAAAAGGAACAAGACAGACGTCAAAAAGAAGAGGAGCAGAGGAAACAGGAGGAGGAGGAGGAGGAGAGAAGAAAAAGAGAAGAGGAAATCCGAAAAATCCGAGACCTGTCAAATCAAGAAGAGCAGTACAACCGGTTCATGAAGCTTGTTGGGGGAAAGAGGCGATCAAGAAGCAAGGTAGTGATTTGTATTCAGTGTTATATTTGAGATCTTGATTGATGCATACTTTCTTTTTCAAACTCTCGGAGAAACAGAATAGTTTAGTGGTTACAACATAGAATTTGGAGCCAGAAGTTTGTGTTTTAATCCCAGATCTAACTGTTTTTCCTCTTCTTCTGACTGTTTTTGGTCATGTCTTAATCTCTCTACATAGATTTATCTGCTTGAAAATTAATAATCAGTAATTGTTGTTCTCATGAGTGTTGTTAGCATAAAATGCATGAAAGATGTTAAACACTCTGTAAAGAAGTATAAACCAATTAGTAATCAGTCCTGTTCTAGGAGGTGTAAAGCCAGAATATTGCTTTTTACCAGATTTTGCAGTGATTCTGGAAATTAAGTTCAGTGGGGTAGCACTCTCCAAAAGTGCTCATTTTAAGACAAATCATATTATACTGCAGAAGTGAACCAACAATATATATTGCCTATCAAGAAACACAGTCTATTCATTGGCAAAAAGTGTCATTAATTTAGAGTTAGGATTGCTTAGTTTTGCTTTTCTAGAATGTGGAGTATCACTAAACTTAAATTTGAAAATCAGAAAATAGTTATATTTTGCACCCAACCTTAATTCTGTCGTCGTGGAGTTGGCAATAGGCACTGGCACCAAATCAAACTTGACCCTGTCACTAACAGAATTTGTGTGGCTGTGTCCCCAAACCAATTCTTTAGCCTCATTCCTTTCATTTAGGTGTAGCTGCACTGCCCCAAGTAATAGTTGCAGCGAGCTGCCAGTTTTCTCTCTATTAGGAGAGGTGCAGCTGCAACTAGAGGAATAAAGGATCCCTGTGTTTTGGGCTTGTTATACAGAAAGTCCAATTAGTCGCAATGACCAGTCCCGGTTTTATCATGTAACAATGTTTGAAAGAGTTCTAGAAAGAACTTTAGAGTTTGAGGGCCACTAGAATAGCTACTGTTGTCCGACAGACCGCTAAGTCTGTCAAGAATATAGAGGCATAGTAGTATTTCACCCCATTTTAACACACTTTTGCATATTCTTAGTGCTCACCAGCACTCCATATCTGCATTGGCATTCACACATCATGCATCCTCTGTGTCTTCTGTCCTACACTGTTGCTCTGGGAGTTCTAGCACTGAGGCATGCCAACAGGCTGCACTACGTGGCTCATTTTGGAGTAACTAAAGGTGATGTCCCACAGGGAATCCTTAAGACAGGGATAAACAGCTATCAACATCTGTCAAGTCTTTTGGGGCTTGCCTGGAATAGGCAAAGTGGTCAAGAATAGTAAGTCAGGCTTAGATAGTTAGTGTTTGGCTAAGCCCATTCTATCCTCAGCCTTTATCCTAGTCAAGATAAGGCTTGGGAGTTCCCCATATGCTATCCTTGTTCTTTTCTTCCCTGCTGTCCTCTGTGCGCTCAGGAAGGATATAGTTATATGATCTTTAACTGGGACAGGTTAGTGTATTGCTCATGGGGGCAGAGATAAGATTTGGAGGGAGGGGGATGGGAAACGACCTTAACTCTGCATTTCCTTGTTTTCAGAAATTCAAGTTTAGCTCTTCCCTCCATGTTCTGTGAGACACAAGACGCAGTGCTAGACAACTTTAGTTAATAAAGGTTTTGGCACTGAATTTCCCTTGTTTGAGGAAATGATGGTAAAGAAGGGGCATGACTGAGGGGCACCTCTGATGGGGCCCATGGATGGACTTCCTAAATACATCGCACTGCTGCTCAGCTACTAGCTTTGCTTTCCTTCTTGCTCCTTCATGCCACTCGTAGGGCTGTATCTGCGGAACCTCTTGAGCAAATGATTCCAGATTGGTACAACAAAGTACCCCATGTTTTGGTATACCACTGTTTATGACAACCTCCTTTATCTACATGGATTTTAGAGTACTTTGAAAAGTGGGCTTTTAAACACAGAGCTCTGTTTGAGCAGACCTGTGACCAGACCAGTCACTGCAGTTCCTCCTTAATGCTGCTAGCACTTGAAGCAGAACATCCAAAAACAAGCCCTTGGGCACAAGCAGAAAGTAGTCTGAAATTTATCTCCGAAGTCTACCAAAAGCAGCACTTGAACTCAGTTTTTGTGGGGAGAAAAAGGGGGGAGTGTGCTCAGGTTCAAGATAGTTCCTGTAAGCAAGCAAGTGATTGATGTAGGCTGAGCTCCTCTGCATAGTTGGTCAAATGAGGCATCAGATGTACCAGTCTCGTGCATATGCAAATCACTTTCTCTCATGTGCCTGTCACAGTTCTTTTTTTGTGGGAGTTCTGTCTCTGGAACCTTTTGGCTGAATGACCCAGAATTTACACAACTAACTCTGGCTCTACGGCTTAGCAATTTTCAAGACAAATTCAGTATGCACATGAATTTTTTTAGAGCTGTGTGAAGGTTGAAAACTTTGTTCAACCTTTTACAATAAAGTTGCTGAGTGCTCTTCCATAATAACTATGTATTAAGTTTTCTTAGTCATTACTTGGCTATTTTGAAAAAAGAGATTTGCTTTTCAGCAGAAACTTTAGCAATTACTGTGATGTATTGGCAGGAGCAATAGAATTCTGAAATAGAAATTAATTATAACACCATTTCTTTCAGAAATGCTTTATTCAGGCTTGCCCAAACTTTTAACGCTGGCTAATTGTCAGGAGCTTGATTGTCTGTGATAAGTTTATTTTGGGTTTGATGATTGGATGTGTTTGCTTGTGTAATCTCTTGTAGAAACTGCTGTTATATTCAGAGAAAACAGCATTCCAAACCTCTAGCTGATCTCAATCTCTTCTTTACATAGAGAGGAAAGCTGTAGTTTGACTTCTTCTTAAGCCACAGTTGACCCCTGTTTTTGCTGCCTCCTTTCTTTGCTGGGTAGAACTTGATTGAAAAAATGAGTGAGGGGACAGATGGTGGCAATGTTAAAACAACTTTTAAAACATGCAAATGCTGTAAGACATGCTAAATTAAAGCACTTTTTTTGTATGCTTAGTCTTCAGATACAGACTTGAGACGGTCTTTAGATAAGCAATCTACTGAGAGCGGCGGAGGGATTTATCAATATGACAACTATGATGAAGTTGCTATGGATACAGACAGTGAAACTAACTCACCAGGTAAGATTAACTTTCAATTTCTGAAATGGTTGAAAAGTATAATGATGAAAAATGGTTGGAATATTACTTTAGTGATATAAGAAATATGAAACGGACAGTCTCCATCCTTTCAGAAGGGCAGTGTTCATTTTGTGGACTGAAGTTGAATGGGTAATAATCGAGGCTAAGGTTTTTTGTCACAGATATTTTTAGTAAAAGTCACGGACAGGTCACAGGCAATAATGAAAAATTAATGGAAATCCATGACCTGTTCCTGACTTTTACTGAAAAATCTCCATAACAAAATGGGGAGCCTGGGCATCTGCTGGTGGGCTGGGAGCTCCAGGAGCTTCCACCACCTGTAGGGCTTGGAACTCCAGGGTCCCCCTCCTCTGGTGGCTCAGAGCTGCAGAGATTGTGTCCTTCTCCACCCCCACTCCCACCCCAGAGCAGCCAAGATTTTCCCCACCACCACCCGGGGCAGTCAGGAGCTGTGTGTGTGTGTCTGTGTGCTGGGGGGGGCGGGCTCCTGCTGCCTGGGACATTCGGGGTACCCTGCAACTCCCTGCCTCCACGGGTGGCAGGCAACCCTGCAGTTCCCAGCTGTCGCTGGCTGAAGTCATTGAGGTCTTTGGAAGTCATGGATTCCCTGACTAAATCACAGCCTTCGTAATAATGTCCTGCGTGTTTGAGAACCATGTCATTTAAGAGGAACTAATTCTGTCCTGTTTTAAATCTGATTCTTTGTATTCGCTAGGGATCCTCTAAAGTGCTTCAGGCTTACACTTAGCCAAATATTATTAGAAACATCAAACTTGTTTATAAATTCATATGGAATCATGTAGAAATGGGGCTCCCCAAAGCATGATGTGAAAAAGACTGTTGACTGTTTCTAGAAGCCCATCCTACACCTAATTTTCTCACAAATTAAATGAAACTATATTTCAGAAAATATAGTCAAATTTAAAAACATTACCAATATTTCAATAACCTTTAGTCTTTCCTAGCTGTGTTTATTCCTTTTATTCCATTGTTCTTCATCTTCTGATTTTATTTTCTTATTTTCCATATTTTTTTTTTTTTCCTTCTCAGCAAACTTCCTTGCCCTCTGGCCTCTGTTCCCAAACTTTCTCACTAGCTGCCTCTTAATTTTTTTGCTGCCTGGTTTTCAGAAGGACCATAGAAGATACTGTTTCCAGGCATGCAAATTATGTGACTCCTTCATATGGAAGGGTGAGGCCTCTGAGGCTCTGGATCTGCATGTCCCAGTATTCAATATTCCTTGAGTTTCTTCCCTATCTGGTACTGAAGCCTTCATGCATGTTGCATCTCCTTACTGCTGGTTGCAAGATCAGTTGGAATCTCTGTCCTGGGGCATGTAGTTTCAGAACGCATGCATTTGTGAGTTAAATCAAACTGAACAGCAAAGATGGATTTCACTTAGAGTAATGTCGTCTTTGAATATTTGAGTACAAATTATAAAGTTAATACCCCGTTCCTACTTTTTATTTTTTTTAATTAAGTAGTTCCGTGTGTCTCTTAGTTCGAGTATATACTCCTGTTTTGATCTGGTCTCACCTACCAAAGTTGAGAGAGAAATTAGCATCTTGCCTGTTTCCTCACTTTGCTTATGGCCATGATTTCAAATGCGATTCAGTATTCTTAGTGGGTTAATTAAAGCATAACATGACTTAGTCATGTTTGGTAACTAGCAACAATAACTTACCATTCTTATTTCTTAAATTTAAATTTATCTCTTTCTTCATTACAGCTTCTTCTCCAGTGCAGCCTCCTTTCTTTGAGTGTCCGGTGGAATATTTTCCTCCTCCAGCACCACCAGTTTCCTTGCCTCTGCCACCCCAGGTTACAATAAATGATTTTAATTCATTTATTTGTCTTTTTTTTTAAAATTTTTCAGTTTTAATATATATTTTAGTTCTGTGCCTTTAAAGAAACACTGTCTTGGACCCTACATTTTATGTTGCATTAAAATATGTGAGAATTTCCTAAGAAGTTTGCATCAACTAGTTCTTCCCAGGCCCTTCTGTGGTACCATTGTGCCTCTGTATCTTTAGGCTGATCTGTTGTTCCCCCTCTTGTGTTGGGGTGACTATACAGAAGACCTCCCTTTCCAGACATCAACAAAACCAGGCCATTCTTTCAGTCTTTTTTGGGCTCAGCTGTCTTTCCACCTTCTTTGCTGCTGGAGTTCTAATCAGTTCCTTCTCCTCTTGCATCACCACTTCCAGGTGTGTAGCTGAAGGGTAGGGCAACCCAATCCCCACTTCCCTCTTGGGCTCTGGTCCCCCGGCCCTATATACAAAATGTCTGTCCTCTTTAGCCTCAGTACTCCCCACCCAGGGACTAACACCTATTTTGGCTGTGCTGTAGGCCCCTTATCCACCCAGTACCAGTCTCAATTAGACTCTGGTTGCCTTCTCACCCAGGAATTTGCTAGCAGCCTGCTATTCTCTGTCTCCCTCTTCCCACTGAACACCTTGGAGCTTTCATATCCATTCTTTGTGCCTAGTTGGTGTTCTTTCTTGGGGTTAAAAACTCTGAATTCCTGACCTTAAAGGGCATTGTAATAAAGCTGAAAGGACAAACCCTAAAAAGGCCACTGTTTTAGCACTTATTCTTGTCATTACCTACCTCCTTTTTTGTAAATAGGAGTGATTTAACTCCAGCCTTGATGTCATCACTGTCTAAATCACTGCTATTTGAATTGTAATATCAAACCATGACTTAATCAGTTTAGTTCATGTCCTTTGTGTCTTTGGAATAATTTAGCAATGAAAGGTTTAGTTAATTCTATTTGGTTTTCAAATTTCTGTTTTTCTTTTTGTAATGCATTTCAGACCGTGCAGCCGTTGAGCCAACTTTATGTGGATGACATTTCTTGTATTTCTCTTGAGCCTCCTCCACCTCTCCCACCTCTTCCACCTGAGGAACCCGAACAGCCACCCAAACCTCCATTTGCAGATGAGGAAGAAGAAGAAGAAATGCTGCTACGAGAGGAGCTGCTCAAGTCTCTAGCTAACAAACGAGCTTTCAAATCAGAGGTAGTCTTGTAGTTTGTGACTATAGCCTCTAGATGGCAATCTTGAGCTAACTTAAAGGTGACTTTGAAAGGGTGGAAAATATAGGACAGGTTTGGGTTTTTTTTGCTGCTTTATGGCTGTATAAAACAATCCTGAACGAGGTTTAAATAAAATCTGCTTGGTTTACATTACAAATTACAGGTCTTGTCCAACCTGTTTTTGCTGGAGGACCGGGGTTATAACATTTCAAGGGACTAAAGTCTGAACAGTTGAAAGGGATTTTATTCACTGTTAAACTGTTTATTTGCTTAATACCTATTTAACAAACTATTAGAAGAATTTCTTTTTGTTAAAGATTCAAACACTACCTACCCTATCATTTGAAGGCTGAGAGACCTCTTGTTTCACTTTAGTCCTCCAGCAAATATGAAATTGACAGGACTTGACATTTCTAGTATTTCTGAGGTAAAAAACAAACAACTTATCCCCACCCCTCCCCGTGTTTGTAATAAAAATTAAATTTAACTGCCTATATGATGTCATAAAAGAGGCCACAAACATTTCCTTTGCAGATCACCTGTAAACAAGAGCAGGACCATTCTTGCCTAATATACTTTTTGGCATCACTGTAACTGCACAAGCGGAGATAGGTATATAACTTCGATCAGAAAATTGAAATATATTCTAGTGGCATAGCATCTCTGTTATAAAAGTTTAGAGAGATGGCATAGGCACTAACATGCTAATATTTTTCAGTTGTTTTTCACATACAGCTGTACACCTTTTGAAACATGTTTGATATAGTATACTGTTTCCCCCTGCCCCTCCTGTTTCCCCCTCTCCCCCTCTTTTTATTTCCTTATGTAGGAAACATCAAGTAATAGTGGCCCGCCTTCACCTCCAGTTCCAAATAATTCCCAGCCTGTGCCAAGAAGCAATCTATCAGCAGTCAGTATTAATACTGTATCCCAGCCTCGGGTACAGAACACAAAGTTTGTTAGAGTACCGCGACCTCCACGAGCAGTAATCACAGTAAGGAAATAACTTGAATTTTCTTTTAATAAGACCATCTTATGAACTAGTCTTAACTCATATGGTAAGTTAGAAGTAAAGGATCTTCTTTGTGTTAGAGCAGTGATTAGGAACCTGTAGCATGTTGGATAATTCTCTTTTCCCTTCCTTGCAATGAAATATTTAATTCTCTTGTACATCTAAGAACTTAAGGCTTCTCTTAGCTGGGAGAAGATGCAGTGGCCCTTCTTAAATAACCTTTTAAAATTAGCTAAAGTTTTTCCCATTTTAAGTTGGGGTGGGGGGGGAAGAGAATCTTGAGAAGATAAGATACACGAAGCAAGCAGCAAATGTAATTTCATACATTTTTAGCAGTCTAGTGCAAAATGGTTTAGCTGTCATTTAAACATTGCCTTAGGTTTAAATTGCCTTAGGTTACCTTTCACTAGGAAATTCAGACACTGAAGATTATTACCCTTTCCCACTTTTAGCATTCAGCGTCCTATAGATTCAAAGCACTGTATGAGCATTTGAGGCATGGTCACAGTTCACTGAGTTTGTGAGACTGACTATTTAAATACAGTCCAGTTATTTGGGTTGGTATTATCTTACACGAAGTTGAAGATGAGGGGAGATTTTACAGGTAGAAGATGCTTGGAGGTAGAAAATTTAAAAAACAAAACAGTGAAACCAGCATTTTTAAGATGGAGGGGAATTAATGAGGTATAAGATGACTTGCACTAAGTGGTCAAGGTAGTTGTGTTCTGACAGTTGACTTATCGGAAATTTGATTATCAGAGTCCATGCTAAATATATGTTATTTTTAATCCTGTTTTAATGGCTCTGAGACATGGGTTCAGAACAAGTCAGCTTCTAATTTGTGGTGTCCATCATCTCTCTGAAGCACCGTTGAAGTGATTCACTGCCTCCATATTGTTTTGTAAGGAGAAGGGAGGACAGTATGGTTGAAAGATAGAAGGGAGCTGACTACACTGATGTCATTTTGGTCAAAATTTATCAGAGCTTCTCAGTCTTCTGATGTAACCTCTCATGTGCATCACTCTCATTGTTAGCTGTATTTACTTAAAAAAAATCTTATGATATCCCACTCTTTCTGATATCTTTAGAGGGGACAAGGTCATATTTCCCCCACCTTCTGGCAAACGTTCTTTCCATCTCCTTAACCCTCGGTGTCAGCTGCCTACTTCTAACCTAATTTCAAACAATACAAGAGTATTTTGAGATACAAAGGACTCCTGGCCTTTGTGGCACATTATACTTGTGTTAATCAGTTGGCAGTTGCGTGTGTTCTGTAAACTGTTCTTTTGGTAATTTTTTATTTAAATCTCGTCTGAATCACTTTATCAACTATTAGAGGATTTTGAAAGAGTTCTTTGTCCTATTGTCTTAAATCTGACCCAGGAGAAATTCAATTCAACTGTTATGTTACAGAAACACAAAGAAAAATTGTACTAGTTAATTGGAGATGAATTGCAATATTTAGCCTTTTTAATTGCAAGATCACTTTTATCAGCTGTGATGATGGGCAGTTTTTAAAGGGTTGAGCAAGTCCTGATAAGTTTTTCTGTATACTCTAGTTAATGATTATTAGGTTAGTTATTTTTTACATTAATTAAAAAATGATGGATGATATGTTTATATATGATTAGCCTTGCTCATTTTTAACAACTTTTCATTTGGCATAGCCATTCTAATCAAGTGTGTTTGACTTTTGAATCAGCATAGTGATAGAAAAGTCAGTCAATTTTCAGGCTTGTTAAGAGCCATTACTTATTGTGAATGCGATAGCTTAATGTCTAGAACAGGAATATTAAAGTATTAAAGGAGGTGTGGCCAGACTAAGGCCTCATCTACTCTTAAAACTTACACTGACATAGCTATGTTGGTCAGAGTGTAGGGAAAAAAATACATACCAATGCGACATAACTATGCTGACAAAAACCCCAGTGTAGCTGGAGCTATGATGACGAAGGATAGATAACGTCGTTCAGGGAGGTGGTGGTCCTAAATCAGCAGAAAAACTCCTTCTGTTGGCGTACGCTATGGTTACGATAGGAGGCTATGCCTGCATGGCATCTCCCAGTAGTGTAGATGTACTGTATATGGGATAGATGCTCTGTAGTGTAGACACAGCTGTAGATACCTGCAGCAGATCATTTGCATAGCTGCTTCTCTCCCCTCTACCCACAATAACTGTCAATTTTCATCACTCTGTTAGGGCCAATTTGTGTGGTGGTGTTTTTTATTTATTTATTTTTAATTTTTGGCTTGCGGTATTCAGGATTTTTTTTATTCTTTGAGTTCCTGAAATTAAGACTGTTTTACTTTTTAAAAAGAAAAACAAAGCTTCTAGCCCTCATGGTTGCAGAGAAAAGTTGGAAAATGTGTACAGTATGTTCGCTGAAGGTTCAAAACACAGAAGACTATTACAAGAAACTAAACATTTGATTTAAAAATAATAATCTAAATCATGATTTTTTTTTTTTGTGTGCCTGACTCATGGTTTTTGAATGCTTGCGGTTGGCAATGCTGCACCATGTGCTGGAACAATGTGTACATGATCCTAATATAACTGCTGGGAGTGGTGGTGAGGGGAGAAGACAAACTGCTAATTTGTTCCACCCTCCTGCAGCCCTGGAAAGCTACATAAGATCACATTCCTCCCTATGCATGTTTCCACTTGCATTGAGAAGAATAGTAGAATGAAAGTGACAAAGGGTATGGCTACACTTGCAAGTGCATAGCGCTGCCGCGGTAGCGCTCCCGCGGCAGCGCTTTGAAGTGTGAGTGTGGTTGCAGCGCCGGCGTTGGGAGAGAGCTCTCCCAGCGCTGCATGTACTCCACCTCCCTGTGGGGATTAGCTGTGGCACTGTTTACACTGGCGCTTTACAGCGCTGTATCTTGCTGCGCTCAAGGGAGTGTTTTTTCACACCCCTGAGCGAGAAAGTTGCAGCGCTGTAAAGCGCCAGTGTAGCCAAGGTCAAAGTTACTGTCTTTTGCTCAGCTGCTCAAATTCGTGTTGTTGCAGAAGTGGTATATGTAGAAAGTGAAGTAATACAGGCTGCTGCTTTGGGATTTGTAAAATATTGAAGGGACACTGCTCTGAGGTAGAGGGTAAACATTACTCTGTAGCTGTCTAGTCTTGACTGACATTTAATCATGCCTGTGTTAGGAGGAAGGGAGAGAATCCACTGGAGAGTGGAGGGTGAAGTTGCCTATAACTGTACATGCGAAAGTCTATAATTATTTGATCCACTCAGTCTTGAGTACCTTGTCTGAGTATGTGGGACTGGGACTAGAAAGATCACTGCATAGTGCTAGCACAAACTTCCTTTGTAGCTTGCTGTTTTCTTTGCCTTCATTCTCTATCTGTAAAATTAAGATACTTTCCACTTCACATAACTGTTGTGAGAATTAATCCTTTAAATACTCAGGCACTTGGAAGGGGCTCTCACTAGAAGGGCTCCCATTACCAGAACTTGCAAGTGCATCAGTATTTAAAAGATTTATTCTCACAGCAGTTATGTGAAGTGGAAAGTATCTTAATTTTACAGATGTATGTATGTATGTATATATGCACATACATACATACATACATACATACATACATATTAGAACTGATCCAGAATATAATTGGAGCAGGGTTAAAAGTGTTCACATAAAGCCTACACTATAGTGCATCTGGTTTTACTTCTTTTGCTAGCTGGTATAAAAATAAATACTTTCTCTGCAGCTTCCCAAGCATAAGTCAGTAGTGGTGACGCTGAACGATTCAGATGATAGCGAATCTGATGGAGAGCCATCTAATTCGACGAATAGTGTATTTGGAGGACTAGAATCCATGATCAAAGAAGCAAGAAGAACTGCAGAGGTAAATGATATGTCTGTCTATAAAGCTTAATTTTAGCACTTTTTAACCTCAAAATTCACAGCAAACCTTCAAGCAAGGCTCTAGAGATAGTCGTGTGTCAAAAACAGAATAATATTGAGTGCATTTTTATGATACTGTGCCTGGGCTAGTAATTGTTCATTGTTTTGTAAAGGATGTAAACTCCTTTTTTGTTTTAGTTAAAAATAACCTCAGGATAAAACTTGAAGGTGTACTAAAATGCTTAATTGAAAAATAAAACCCAAACACAACAATTCTAGGTTGTGGCAGGAAAGAAAGGGGGCTGCTAATTGGCTTTAAAAACCTTTTACCCACTGTGTAATCTGTTAATGACTACATCTTAAAGCTTTAAACGTAAAGAAAAAAATATAATTGCCCCTTAAATATAATATGGCTTCTGCAAACATTTGCATTTAATTTGGTGTGTGGGGAGGTGTAATATTGGCATATTTTGATTAAGCTCTCTTTATATAACAGGCCTCAAAACCCAAAGCACCTCCAAAATCAGAAAAAGAAAATGATCCTATGAGAACCCCAGAGGCCTTACCAGAAGATAAAAAGATTGAATATCGACTCTTAAAAGAAGAAATTGCCAGGTGCGTTGGAATTTCAGGGTGTAACAGCACAGCTTTGAAGAACCTATATTTTGTTTTTAAGCCATACCAGTACCCAGTCCTTTTAATTTTGAGAAAAAGATAAGATCAGTAGAATTAATGTGAAGTGCTTCCTTAGATTGTAAAAATAAATTGCCTTTTTTTAGATTCTTTTTAGTAAGATTATTCAGTATGTGAACTGCTTGGAAACAATTCCGACTACAAAAATCTACCTCTTACTTGAAATATAGCCATATTAGTTTCCGTAAAGTGCTGCTACTAATTTGTGTTCTGGGAGTATATGCAGTTAGAAGACATAATGTGTAGCTATTTGCAATTTCTGGATATTCCATATGTTTTATTTTTTAATATGTCTGTTTTAGTCGAGAGAAGCAGCGCTTAATTAAAGCTGATCCATTGAAGAACAATTCATCTCCTGCAAACTCTGATGGTGAAGTTGATGGGGTTGGTAGAATAGCAATAGTTACAAAACAAGTTACAGAAGCAGAAGCAAAACTTAAGAAGCACAAGTAAGTTCTTCAGTATGATGTAAACCACACTGAACTTGTTTAGGGGGAATGAAAGGTTAAAATGTTCATGAATGTGTAACTTCAATACAATAGGGCTGGATTAGCCACTGCTTTGCACCTTATGTTGACACTTATTGCTTTTCAAAATGAGTGTGATGTTGTAATGCCACCATTAGGGTACCCTACTGCCCTCTTTCCTTCTCTCCCATCATTGTCATTTGAAACTTCGGTTGTAGGCCATCAACTGAATTGCTCTGGATTTAGAGTCAAGTTGTAGTACAAGTACTATTTTTCTCTTCCCTGCTCTTCCTGCCAGGTCTAAGTGCAGCTCTTTATGAATCAGCAGCTTCTTGTCCTTAGGCAACCTCTGTTGCCCAAGTCTGCATCTTCTTGCCCTCCGCTAAAGTATATACCTACCTGAGAAGAGGGCTAGGCTGCAGAAACTGGAGCAGAATTTTTGGCGCCCTTAAACATCTAAAATTACCAACGAAATATTTTTAAGATTTGCCCTTTTCTCATCTGATTACCATATTTAAAGTGATGTCATTGACGGACTAAATCTGCGCATTCAGTGTATCTGTCCTAGATTACCCAGCTGTAATGCACGTGCTTGCCTGTTTCATGGGATGTTATATACTTAATGTTTGCAGAATAGTTTGAGTTAATTTAATGAAAGGTGCTATGAAAGTGGTTGGTTGGCTGCTGCAACAGGTTAAGAAGTTTGGGGTTCAAAGTGGTATTCTGTAATTCTGTGCCATCTTGGTCTTTGGAAAGATGTGATTTATTAAACCAACTTTTTAATTTTTAGACTTCTGTTAATGAAGGATGAATCTGTTTTGAAACATCTCCTGCAGCAAGAAGCAAAGAAGAGAGAATCGGTTCGAATTGCTGAAAATAAGATTGCTAAACTTGCTGAGCAACTGCAAGCAACTGAAAAGATTCTGGATGTTAATAGGGTGTTTTTGAAGAAGCTTCAGGAACAAGTAGGTTTGAACTGTCAGGAAAAAGAAATTGTTCAATTTATTTTCTATTACTGTATGAACTTTCATATTTTTGGAGTTGTGTAAATTCAGTTCTTGGAAGTATGTGGCTTTATTTGTACTGTGCAACACGTTAATTCACTTAGCTGTGTCTAAATTTTGTCAAATCAAACTTTTTATTGGTAGAAAGTGTATGTTTTCTTGAAGTGCTAAAATATTTTTTTTCTCTTCAGATTCACAGAGTCCAACAACGAGTTACAGTGAAGAAAGCTCTGGCGTTAAAATATGGAGAAGAGCTTGCTCGAGCAAAAGCAGTGGCAAGTAAAGAAATTGGAAAACGAAAACTGGAACAAGATCACCTCAGAGTAAGTCAGTCGCATAAACTTGCACCTTTCTTTAGTCAAAAAGCAATAACAATTTTGTTTAGCTAACTTCAGTCCAGAATTTTCGAATAGAAGTTCAAGTGGGAAAGTATTTTAAAAGGTGAACTGTGAAGAAAAATCAAGTTTTTTCCACGTACATCTCCTATGTTGTAATATATAAGCAGTCCAAAAGTTTGTTCCAGGAGTCTTCTCTGTTGGATTTTTACTTTGGAAGTGTTAGGGTTTTACTTCCATCTCTTTGCTGGAGAAAATGAATAGTGCTATAATAAGACTTTCTGGCCTGACCTATATGGGGAAGGATTCCTGCATATTGGTGACATCACTATTCGGCTCCTTCAAAGATTTTGCCCGAGCTGTACAGCTGAGACAAGTAAGTGATATTACTGATATTACTAATATTACTAATCTGAAAAGCAAGCTGAGGAACGCAATTTGGAAGAAAAACAAAGCTCTGAGACAATTTGAGGCAGTTTTTTGTAAGTTATATTTTTCTTTGTTTTCCCTTTTTTGTATGTATTTGCTTTGCATTTTACATGTAAACTTTGGTAACCCAAATTTGTGTGCTAAAGATTTATAGAGTGGTGTAGACTAATTTAATAGAAAAAACCAGCAAACATTCCAGTGGAATTGTGGCAAATTATGTTGTGGTTTTCCTGCTGTTTTTGTTTAAATTTTCAGGCAAGAGCTTAAAATATGTACTTCTAAGCTGAGTCAAATGTTTTACCCTGTTTCATTACCTCCTGTCAATATTTCAGTAAATGCAAAGAGATATTAAGGGATTTTTTTTTTTCTTTGTAGCCAAACAAAATGTTGAAATTGGATCATTCCCCTGCATCAAGTCCAAAAAAACATTCAGCAGAATTGATTGCATTGGAGAAGAAGCGACTACAGCAACTGGAGTATGAGTATGCCCTAAAGATTCAGAAACTTAAAGAGGCCCGTGCACTTCAAATCAGGGAACAACCAAATATTACTCCAAATGCAGAAGAGGAATCTGAATTTCTATTACCTCAGCCATCACTTCATGACCTTACACAAGACAAACTGACCCTAGACAGTGAAGAAAACTATTTTGATGATGAAATTTTGTCTAACTCAAACAGAGAACGAAGGAGATCTTTCAAAGAATCCAGTTCTTTTACTAAACCTAATCTTAAGCACATGGACACCCCCAAACAAGAAATAAACAAACTTTCTAAAAAAGCAGTGGAGGAACCTGAACTTTTTCTTGGGTTGAATATTGATGAACTGAAAAAACTTTATGCTAAAGCTGACAGCTTGAAAGAGCTGCTTATAAAAAGTACTGTCATTATGACTTCTAAAGAAGAGTTTTTATGTGGTCAGGTAAACTTGTGCCTCAGCTCCTTTTTTAATATTTAACTTGTAATTACATCATGGTGGTTTGCTTTTTTTTTTTTATGAAGACTAGATTTTTGTTGTATTTTAGTTCTTTAAATATATATTTGTTTCCTAGGAAATTTTGGTGGATATGGATATTGTTACGGCACAAAGTAAACAAACTGAAGTGAGACCGTTTCCATTTGGGCCATATCATAGTCCCCTTCTAGTTTTTAAATCCTACAGGTATGAAGGCTATATTATCTGTATCTGTGGCTTCTTTGTTTATGGGATATTTTAATTGCTTTCAGTGCTGTCTGTATTTCTTCTTACAAGTTCTATAACACCCACAGGTAGATTTGGCTTAAGAACAGCTTTTGTAACCTTAGTTTGGGATTCTATTCTTTGGAAGATTTGACATTTTAAAGTTCTGTGTGTGATGATAGGTTTTACGTGTCATGCTTAAAAGTTTAACTTTCTTTAACCAAAAGTCATCTTAAAATTATTTTCTGCTTCAAAGAAACAGGAAATTTATCTCTAGAGACTTAATTATTCCTTCATTCATTACCTATTGGGCCCCATTTTGGTGCAGCAAGATGGACCTAAAAGTCTATGGCACTTCAGTTCCATAAAGTGAATTCTGTGCTAGATTTAACAAATTCTAAAAATGGAGGATTACATTGAATTAAATACAAAAATTAACACCATCAGTGCAGTACTCCTTTTATATTAGCTTTTATATTACACTGCCCCTAAATTTACAATGTGCTGTAGATTTTTGTACTACAGCATTGTAATACAGTGGGAAGGCAGAAGCTGAAGGATAACATTCTTACAGGAATAGCTTTGCTGTGCTTTCAATATGGTACAGACTATTCTGATTCCCTTGCCATACTAGAAATTGACAAACTTAAAATGCTGTCATAGTTTAGCGTTAAATTTTATATTAAAGGAAAAACCACCAAAACCATCTGGCTATTAAGACTCAGCTCATACTGAGTTTCTTTGCACCTGTTCTTGAGGCTCTCTGATATTGAACTTTTAGTACTATGACTTCTGAGGTTATTTAATCCTTAGCAATGTGCTTTACAGCTCTGCTTGATGCCAATTAAGTAAGTGCAAGAGCACAAGTTTCCAGGTTTGCATTAGATCTTAACTCTAATATGTAACTCTCCCTACAGTGTGTGCATTAATTCCCCATGTGCATGTAATGAGGTTTGGTGACTGAAGGAAGAGCAGGATATTGGAGTAGAAATCTTTGTGGACTGAAAGAACTGTGCTTCTGTGTTGCCTTTAGTAGATCAGCTCTATTTCTACTCTGGTCAGCTTTTCAGAAATGCAAGATTCTTCCGGAAGCAAAATACAATTCCTTTTTAAAAATTTATATTTAAAACCATTTTTCTGTTTGTCCACCAGGGATTCACATTACTTTTCTTTTTCTTTTCTCCCTTTAGGTTTAGCCCCTATTTTCGAACCAAGGAAAAGCTTTACCTCAGTTCAGTATCCTACAGCAATATGATTGAGCCAAAACAGTGTTTCTGCCGTTTTGATTTAACAGGCACATGTAATGATGATGATTGTCAGTGGTGAGTCCTTTTCAGCTTTGTGCATTTGTACCAAATCAGAAGTTGTAGAGGTTACTGCTGCCAAGAGATGAAAATAGACATGTCTGATTCTTAACGAGGTCTGTCTGCATGATGTACTATTGCCTTCCATTTTAAATCTTGTCCCATTAAATACTTGCCTGCGTAAGTTCACTTGGCAGGAAGAAAATCAGTGTGCCAATTTCAGTCCTGGAGGGAGATCTCTTACGTCTAAATTTGGAAAAAGAAAGATTGCTTGAGCTTTTGAGGATTTTGTTCACCATTATGTCAGATCCTGTGGGGTGTACTTTAGGTTCTTTTGTATCGAGGTGGGAACTCTCTTGTATCATAATTACAGCAGGGTCTTTTGTTACCTGATGTAACAATGGATGAGGAAACATACATTTAGCACACTATAAATAAATTAATAATATCTATAGTGTGGTGTTGGAATTATTTAATAAAAGATCCTGTTGTAATACAGGAGATAAGTTTAAAACTGCTTTGGAAGAACTGCATTAAAATCTGTATAATTTGAAGGCATATCACTAGCTGGTGTTACCCGTTATATTAACAATGGCCTGTTCATTAGTGAGCTGATATTTGCCTACCATGCCTCTTGAACCATTGGAACCTCTCAAATGATGAGGTTGATCTGACTTGACCAAAAAAAAAAAGTGAAAGTGAAGTATTGATTCACTGACTCTGGGTATATAATCTGTAACCAATAGCAACTAGATTATTTCTGAGAAGAATTCTCCTACCAATACACAAGGGCATTAGACGCCCAACTCCCGTTATCTTTTGGAGGAAGATCATATGAGCAAACCTAGCTATTTTAAGTTAGACTTGTTCTCCTTTACCGGAAGTAGTGCACATCTATTTCTTGTACAGTGTGGTGAGACTGTACCCAGGATACCTAAATTGGTCTACATAAACATGCACTGAAATAACATCAGTTATAATTGGCACCTTTTTGTTACATCAGTGCAAGTGTGTATTTTGAAGTGTGGTCCACACACAGACTTGTACTGAAATATCAAAAGGGGTGAATTAAAACCATGTTAATTATTTTATTGCAAGTTTGTGTTTTAAGCAAGGCCTAAAAGCATACTTGTTGATTGGTAGAAATTTCAGGGCACCTTACACATTATGCTCCATAGACATCTTTTAATTGTTAATTTTTTGTTGTTTTCTCTGCTTTTAGTGGGGTTTAAGTAACGCTTGCTGATTGTGGCCCTGATATTAAATATTTACTTTGGTGATATTTTGTTGTCTGAGAATCCTTTTTTTAGTCTAACTTTTCAATTTTTTTAGGCAGCACATGAAAGACTGCACTCTTAACCGAAAGCAACTGTTTCAAGACATTCTTTCTTACAATTTAACTTTGATAGGCTGTTCAGAGAAAAGCACTGATGAGGAAATCGGCATTGCAACAGGTTTTTAAGTTTTCTTCCTACTGGATGTAAAATGTGGCATTTTTTCCCCCAAAGGATAACTTTTATTTTCATTCGAAGTTCTAGAATTAAAGAATCGTTGCAGTTTTTCTAGTGGTCATGTTTACATCGTAAAATGTTACTGTATGGAAATGTGGAAAGCCATTTTTGAGTCAGTCAGTCCATAATAAATTTCTCAGTAGTAGACAGTAACTCCTGCATTCAGGAAAAACTCCTTCTTTATTCAGGAGAAAACACTCCCTAATTTCACTGGGCATTTCACTCAAACAAGAAATGAAGGAGACAAGATCTCATGGGTGGGGAACAGAAACCTTCTTTACCTTCCTTTTGTATTGCTTGTATACTCAACTTGATGGGATGTTATGCTTATTAATGGAACTAGGTATAGTGTGAATAGGCACCAGGAAAGCTTCTTCCACAATCAAGACACTTAATCATATTCTAATCTATTCTTGGGGCTAGATTTAATGATGATTATTTTGAGCCAAAGTGTACATATTCTCCTGGGATATAGGATGAGACAAACCCTTCTCTAGAGATTAGTCCTAATTAAGTTTAAATCTCTAGAGATAAGACTGATGACTATGTAACTTTGCCACTTACCCATCCAACTTGAACCTCTTTAAAATATTCTAAATATTAATGTTTTTAAATTTAATGGTATATTGGTGTACACATTTTTTTAAATTGGAAAAATGAAGCAAGATTTCTTAATTCCTGTAATATGCTTTCTATTGATACTTCTGTTTTGCCATACCAAAAAGCTCGAGATAAACTGTTGGTTTTAAAAAGTATATATGATCTATATCATTCTGCTACTAAGAGACTGAACCTGATGCCATTTTTTAAAATCTAGATACAGTTTTGGAGAATGTCTTGTGAAATTATGCAAATTTGAGAAGTAGTCTAGGGTTCAGTAGAGAAATTGAATTCTTAAACATCATTATGATTCTAAAAGAGTATCTTTTTTACTACAACCACGTTGGATTGTTATAAATGAATTTTTAAAAACCTAATGTACTTTTCGTCATATAGGATAACAATATTACATTTATTTTGGATAGTGGATGTGTACTGTTCAGTTTCATTTTTCCAGTTCTCTTAACCAAATGCAATAGGAGGAGCTTAAATCAGGATCTAAAGACCTAGGAAAAGTGGTAAAGTTCTGTGTTCCTTCCCCCTCCCTCAGATGTCTCTTCTGCATCTTTGAGGAGTAATGGGATGAAAGTAACACAAGAAAGTCAGACTAGAAAAATCAGAAAGAAATTTGTTTGTGAGATGTAATCCGTAGCAGTGGGTTAGAAAGCACATGTGGAAACCCCCTTTTTTAAAGGATATTTACACATAGATTAGGCCAAAGCACTAGAAAATATACTACAGGAATAATCTCGGGGATGGATAAAATGGCCTAATATATATCTTTTCCGAATGCTGACTTGTTTATCCAGCCACACTTCATAAGCATATTAACTTGAAATGACCAGCCCTGAAGTGGTGGTGGTAGTATTTATATTGTCATTATGCTTTCTGCTGAGATTATCTCTTATGTTTTAATATTTCATAAATGGCACACATCTATTTATAGCTCTATCTAGTTAAGTTATAATCTTGGTCTCATTTTAGAAAAATATGTCGAAAAACTTTTTGGTGTAAACAGAGATCGAATGTCAGTGGATCAGATGGCTGTTCTTCTTGTTAGCAATATCAATGAGAGTAAAGGTCACAGTAAGTAGCTTGTTTGATATTTTTAAAAAAACAGTCTGTATTGTTAACAGTGTGTATGAGCTTGACAAATTCTTACGATAGCATTGTAAAGAGAAGATCTGCTTACTCTATTTAAGTTCATTGCACTGAAACATATGGTTATGGTCTTCTGTCTTTAAGCGACTTTTGTTATAAGGTAAAAATTTCAAAAGTGACTTGTGCACTCAGGAACCTAAGTCTCATTGAAAGTCAATGGAATCTATACTTCTAAGTCACTTAAATGCTTCTGACAATTTTACCTAAAATGACTAATTTTAAACAAAAATACATTGGTTTGTGGATGCAAAAGCAAACAATTTCTGTGTTCTGGTTGGTTACAGCACCTCCATTTACAACCTGGAAAGACAAACGGAAATGGAGACCTAAGTACTGGAGAAAACCTGTTTTAGATAGTAGTAGCAGCAGTGAGGAAGAACAATCTTTGGGACCTATTAAATACGGTAAGGCAAAATTGTGGTGTGCATTAGAAATAACTAATGGGAGTGGGAGGGAAGTTGGAAGCCCTTATTCAGATAAAGCATACATTTGCTTCAGTATATGACCCATTTATATACTCCATGCATAAGCTTCTTGACTATCTTCTCTTCATTTGCCTGTTCTTTATTCAAGGATGATTAAATCTATGTATGTCCATTTTAAAAAATGAATAATTTAAAGGCTTAGTAGGAGCTCTTATTCCCTTCTCTTGAAAGGCCCTTGCTAGAATGTTCTGGAGCATCTGAGATTGGAGAGATTTCCCACATGATTTGTGCAGATGGCACAAACCCCCCACAGAGTGAATCCTGCAAGAAGGATCTTCAGAGAATCAGACTTGTTTTGTGATGAACTTTCTCCTATGAGCTCTGCCTCACTCAGTGCTGCCCTATAAATTATTCCTAACCAGTCTGATCCTGCAAAAGCAGCCCTCTACACTTGCCTTTTTCCAGTTTTCACATTGGAACTAAAGCCAGTTTTCTTGCCATACTTATTGCTTCTTTGTGTCTTTAAGGAGACAGTACCTTTACCTTTCTGTAGATATGGTGGGTGGCTATTGTCCAGATACCTTTCAAATACAATTACTTGGGAAGTCTGTTTGATGGTATTTTCACTCATCTTAATTAGTTCCACTGTGAAAGGTAATCTGCATGCTGAACAGACACACTTTATTCTTGCAGCCAATCCTGTAGAACACAGAACACATGTTCGAGCTCTGGATGCTGTTGTGACTCCAGATGATGTCAGATATTTCACAAATGAGACTGATGACATTTCTAATCTGGAGGCGAGTGTACTTGAAAACCCCTGTGATGTACAGCTTTGGATTAAACTTGCATACAAGTACTTGAGTCAAAGTGAAGGGTAGGTTCTTATCTATATGCAAACAAATCTGTTGCCCTTTTATATATATATATATATTTTTCTTGTTTGATGCTTTTCACCTGTGCTGCTGTTATCAGGTTTCCTTCCTGGTGTCAAAGGACCCTTTGTTTCTTTGACAAAGCCGCAAATACCTTATTGCTTAAAAGCAGTTAGAAAAAACTTCAGATTAGATCTCTTGCTGTACACAGTCCAGTGCATGTGTAATAAATTATATTTGCATTTTAACTCCAGACAGGTTTTTATTTCAGAGTGGAAGTAGTTGAAATGAGAATTAGTAAAGCAGTAATTGCTTTAAAAAATGAACAATTTATAAGATAACAGTGGAATAAATTTGTCCAGTTCTGTGAATTTTTACATCAAAGTAAGTATAATGGAGGGTAACACTGATTTAAAATCTGCCTTTTAGAATATTTGGAATGGCATTCTAAGACAACTTGTACTCAAGGTGCCTTAAGATGACTCACTAGAGTAAGAACTGCCAGGTGTTTTACAGTTTTTAATCTATGTGGGAAAATGGTAACCTAACTCCAGTGTGTTTTTCGTGTAGTAATTTTCTTGCCTTTGGAATTCTTAGTACAGTATATACTAGATCATAAGCAGGTTCATTTATAAGCCAACCCCCCCACCCCCACCCCAATGGATAAGTAAAAATGGAAAATTTTTATAACCTGTTCATAAGCCAACCCTGTAATTCAGGGGTCAGCAGACTTTGGCTCCCGGGCCATCAGGATAAGCCGCTGGTGTGCCAAGATGGTTTGTTTTACCTTGAGCGTCCCCAGGCACGGAGGTAAACCTAAGTAAACAAAGTGTCCCGGCATGCCAGCTGCTTACCCTGACGGGCCAGGACAGCAACTAGTGGGAAAATTTTGGGGGCAGGGAGAAGCTGGGAGTCAGGGGAGTATCCTCTGTGACCACCCCCCACATGACCCCATCCCTAGCCTGGGACCTCCACACTCTCCCCATCCCATCCCTTCCCACCTTATCTGGCGAAGGCTAGGGGAGGATGTCTCTGGCCTGGCTGGAGCTGTTCGGGCAGACCTGGTGGTGCGGCTGCAGCCTGCCAGCCCCAGAGCTGCAGCCTCTTCGGAGGCTTGGGGGAGAGTACTGTGGCCAGAAGTGGAGAGACTCTGGCCCCGCCTCTTCCCTTCTGGCTGTGCTGCCTCTCCTTGCTCCCTTTGTTGGGGGGAGGGGCTATGTCCCACCACTCCTTCTCTATACCCGTTCATAAGCCGACCCCCTTCTCTGGTGCTTCCCTTTTTTACTAAAAAAAAAAAAAAAAAAAAATGCGGCTAATGAACGAGTATATACTATGTTTTTCCGTTTTCCTTAACTGATTAGAATTAGAGAATCAACATATTTTGCTTTATGGTCAAAGCATTCCAGTAGCAACTTGGTCACTCACGGTTGAGTAGGCTGTGTTATTCTAAATTTCTTAAATCATACACTGTTCCGGAATGGGATTGTCTCTTCATGTGTGTTGTGTAAGCCATAGTAAAAGAGACCCTCATCTTAACTCTGGCCTCTGGCCACTACTGCACTATAAATATTTAATAAGCTTCCCTTCTGAATGAGAATTATTTTGGCAATCATGGACAAAACTTAATTCTTCATTCCTTAGCATAAGCACGTGAATATACCTATTCCTCCATGTTTAAAGAAAAATCTTGATTTTTGAGCTCAACAATTTCAGTTTTGATATTTGTGTAATCTTCAGTGAGGAACTTACTGGCTCCCAAATTGATAAGGCATAATTCCTTGTAATGAAGTGAAAATAGCATCATGTGCAATATGTAACTTAACAAATTAAGTAGTGTCATTATCAAGATATGTGCAAGCTTGCACATGTATGGATGTATATTTCAAAAAGCATGCATATTCTAGTGTATGAACTCTCGAGTTTCTGCATATTTCCTTGAAAAATCAGCTTGAAATTCAGTGCAAAAAAGTTAATTTAAACAAATCAAGAAATTTAGTCGCCTTCAAAAATTAACATTAGATAATCACAACAACTGCAGTTCAGCCCCACCTACTGTATTGTGTGGGTTTGTGATATATACTTGGGCGTAACCTAACCACTTACTGAGTTCATTTAAAAACTCCCCAGGCACATCCCAGCAGTGGAGTTATTACTGTTAGAATCCTAACTTTGAATTTTGTTAACTTGTTAATGCTAAGATGGAGAATTTTAACAAGCTTCTGTATTGACTGTAATTGCGATATGAACAGTGGGTACAAAGCTGATTTACGTGAGGAAGTACAGAGATCCACAACCTTTGTATCAGTTGTTGCCAAACTGAAAGATTCATGGGGGAGCCATGAGCATTTAGGGAAAATTTTTTAATTAGTATGCCCCCCTCCCCAATTAACTGACTATTAAACAAGGCTTTAAAAATCACCTTCATCTTATCTATTGGTGTATGCTAGCGGTTTTCAACCTGTGATCCATGGACCACTGGGGTTCCGCAGACTAAGATTTCCAAATCAGTAAAATCCCTGGCAGTGCTGCTTCCATTTGCTTTCAGTTATTTTTGTGATTCTGGGTTTTCAGGAATGATTTCTGTGAGAACTAAATATGGAAATCATTTAAATTTGGAAAACTACTTATATCTGGTGTCTGTCTGACAGCAACATTGCACAGTCCCTACGCAGTTTGAAACAGGCTCATTCTTCTCACTAAAATCTTAGGCTATGTCCTAACATGCAAAAAATCCATATGTTCAAATTATAGTTCTAAAAACCTGGATTGGATTAGATAATTAAACTTTATGAAATTTGAGTAAAGTTGCACAACTGTCCAGATTCTAGTGTCCCTCTTGAATCTGGTATCCTAAGTTGGTGGTGGTGGTTGTATTGTTTAAAGGAGGGGTATGTGGTTGTGGGGAAGCCGCCCACCCGCCCCACAGTTCTCAATCTATGTAAGGGAACCACGGTACGAAGTTTGGGGACCACAGCTCTATACTACCAAGGATTCAGCGATAACTTGCTAGGGCCAGAGAGCTGACCAGACTATCATATACATGGAATTTTAATCCAAAATTGTTTAGTTACATTGTAGAGCATTCTAAATGTACGCTGCATTCCTTAAAAACATGGACACAAGTTGTTTTGAGGGCTGCAGGGGAAGGAGTACCAGTGGGTAGGATGGAACTTCCTTCTCTGAAACAACTCTCCTGATGATCTGGCTGTTAAAAGATGAACAGGCCCATTATGACTTGTGAATATATGTCCATTAGCTGATTTGCAATGTTTTTGATTTGTTGAGATACACAGTAGAAAGTCTGTTTGCATATAAGTAATTTCAGAGGTTTGTATACATGACCCAAAGCGCACACAAGGTGTTTTAATCTTATTTTGAATCTCATGCATAAACACAATCATTTAGGTCTGTGTAAAATAATTCCTAAACACATCCTTCCCTCAAATAGAATAAATAAGCTCTCTGTAGTTTTATGGAAGTTATTTGATGTTTATAAACTGCGATCCACATATGCAGTCCATCACTTGATTGGCAGTTCTGCCCAGAACTACACTTTTGTGTTACTTAGATGTGGTTGAGTACTCCTCTACCCCGATATAACGCGACCCAGTATAACACAAATTCGAATATAATGCGGTAAAGCAGTGCTCCGGATGGGGGTGCACACTCAGGCAGATCAAAGCAAGTTGGATATAACGTGGTTTCACCTGTAACACGGTAAGATTTTTTTTGGCTCCTGAGAACAGCATTATATAGGAGTAGAGGTGTAGTTAATTACCCCCCAAAAGGGGGGAGGGGGAGTTGCAGCCTAAAACTGGGCAAGAGTAAGAGTGAAATAACATGACATGCATTCTAGTTTGCAGTAAAGAGTAACATCCCACATGTGGTCTATGTAACAGATAAAATCTTGCCAAAGAGTAAAATCCAACTTCTTGCTTTATTTAACTTTTGAAATGTTTCTGCTTTTTTTCTTTAGCTTCTTTCTGGGTCAGAGGGTGGGAGACTTCAGGCCGTAGCTAACCCCTGTTCAAGTTAAGCACATCCTGTTAACTGGCACCTTCTTCCAGGGAGCTGGTACTCCTGTCCTTTTGCAGATTATGTGATAATAGCATGCAGTTCATATAAATATGAAAAAAAGTGTGGTCCTTGTGCAGCCCTCCATTTTATAATGGCAAGAAGCATTTAAAACACTTCTTTAAGAAATTCTTACTTCTGTTCAGTTGACATGCCTGCCTCTGAAATGATCCATTTCCATGTTCCATCTCAAATGGGCTCTAAAAGTTACTAAGTGCACTCTTCACTTTAAGAAACATTGAGATGTAATATATTGGCCCAATTTTTTCCTTCACAGCTCATCCTCTGAGTGCTTGGATTCTGCTTTAAATGTTCTGGCTCGAGCACTAGAAAACAACAAAGAGAACCCTGAAATCTGGTGTCATTACCTCAAGCTATTCTCAAAAAGAGGAACCAAGGAAGAAGTGCAGGAGATGTGCGAGACAGCAGTAGAGTATGCGCCTACTTATCAAATCTGGTGGACGGTAAGAAACAAAATAACATAATGTACTTCAAGCACCTATATATAATATAGTGCAAAAATATAGAAATACTATAGGTAAGCAGTGAATTTTAGGGTATGTCTACACTACGGGATTATTCCGATTTTACATAAACTGATTTTGTAAAACAGATTGTATCAAGTCGAGTGCATGCGGCCACACTAAGCGCATTATTTCGACGGTGTACGTCCATGTACCGAGGCTAGCGTCGATTTATGGAGCGTTGCACTGTGAGTAGCTGTCCTGTAGCTATCCCATAGTTCCCACAGTCTCCCCCGCCCATTGGAATTCTGGGTTGAGATCCCAATGCATGATGGTGTAAAAACAGTGTCGCGGGTGATTTCTGGGTAAATGTCGTCACTTGTTCCTTCCTCCGTGAAAGCAACGGCCAACGGCAGAAACATCATTTCGGCGCTTCCTTATTGTCCCTGGATTGCCACTAGCAGACGCCATAGCAGTGGCCAATCATGAGCCCGTTTTGCCGTTATTGTCAACTGTCACCCATGTATGTGAGTACTGGATGCCACTGACAGAGGCAAGTACTGCCAGCATTAACACAGCAGCAATTCATTTGCCTTGCAAGATAGCCAGAGATGAGTTATCAGTCGGTTCTGTACAATCTGCCATGCCATATGTAAAAGTTGGCGGGGGGATCACGGTTATCAGGGGGGGGGTACCATCTGCTGGGGTCATGGGGTTCTGCTGACCCTTGCTGAGGTCCGGCCGGGGCGCAAAGACAAAAATGGGATCGACTCTCCCAGGTCATTCCCGTCCTTTAGTGTTCGTATCATAAAAATAGAGTCAGTCTTGCCTGGACATACTGGGGCAAGTGATGCTAGCAGAACCAGTGTACCAGAGAGCACAGCTCACTCCCATGGTGCAGATGCCAATCAGAAATGATGAGCTCATGATGCATGCCATTCTAGGGCTGGCCCCGGGCAACAACCCCATCCTGTTGCTTCTCCTGCTTCCCAGCCTCCTAGGCTACCGTTGCAGTGTCCCCCCATTTGTGTGATTGAAGTAATAAAGAATGCAGAATAAGAAATCACTTGACATTTTTAAGTGAGATAAAAAGAGGGAGGCAGCGCTCCAGGCTGCGATTGATAGTCCAGGCAGGACATTATAGACGGTGGGGGAGAGGAGCCCAGCATCCCCACTGCTATGATTAGTCCAGACAGTACAAGAATCTTTTCTTTAGACAGGAAAGGGAGGGGGGGCTGAATGGAGCTTCAGCCCCCGACCGTTGCTTATGATGAAGATGGTTACCAGCCGTTCTGTAACATCTGCCTGGAATGACATGGGATCATTCCTATTTTTACCCAGGCACTCCCTGGCCGACCTCACCTGAGGCAGCCAGGACACTCATGGGGAAATGATGACCAAGGACGGCTATACCAGTCCTTCTGCACTGTACCTGTCTGCCATACGGGGAAGGGAGAGAGATCGCTGCCTGTTTCAGTGCTGCAGGCACGCACTGCGTCTACCAGCAGCATGCAGTAGACATACGGTGACATTGAAAAAAGTTCAAGAACGATTTTTTGTTTCCCTTTCTTTCACGGAGGAGAGGGGTGGTAAATTGACAAGAATATACCCTGAACCTAACCCCCGGACAATGTGTGTTGACCCTAAACAGGGCAGTTGGGGAGCTCAGCCAAGAATGCAATGCTTTTCGGAGACTTGCGGGGACTTGGGATAGCTGGAGCCTCAAGTACCCCCTCCCTCCCTCCATGAGGTGCCATTTGATTCTTTGGCTTCCGTTAACACTTGTCACCACAGCACTGGTGCTGTGGACTCTGTATCATAGCCTGGAGATTTTTTTCAAATGCTTTGGCATTGTCATCTTCTGTAACGGAGCTCTGATAGAACAAGATTTGTCTCCCCATACAGCGATCAGATCCAGTATCTCCCGTACAGTCCATGCTGGAGCTCTTTTTGGATTTGGGACCTGCATGGCCACCCGTGCTGATCAGAGCTCCATGCTGGGCAAACAGGAAATGCAATTCAAAAGTTCATGGGGCTTTTCCTGTCTACCTGGCCACTGCATCCGAGTTCAGATTGCTTTCCAGAACGGTCACAGTGGTGCACTGTGGGATACCGCCCAGAGGCCAATACTGTTGATTTGCGGCCACACTAACCCTAATCCGACATGGCAATACCGATTTCAGAGCTATGCCTCTCGTTGAGGAGGAGTACAGAAACCGGTTTAAAGAGCCCTTTACGTCGCTATAAAGGGCCTCATTGTGTGGACGGGTGCAGGGTTAAATCGGTTTAATGCTGCTAAATTCGGTTTAAACGCGTAGTATAGACTAGGCCTTAGTGTGCAACAGGGAGACTGTATCTTTTTTTTTCCCTTGTGCTAACCAAGCTAATACGTTAGTTTTTAAAAAGATCTAATATAATAATAAAAAGCAAGGAAATTCACAGTTAAGTTTGAAGTGCTGTCCTTAGCAGAGTCCAATTCCTGTTACACTTGATTTGATGATCAAATTTATCTAAAGTAAGGTGTTATATTCCTTAGATACAAAAGTGTGGTGGTTATGGGGTTTGTGTGTGTGTGTTTTTGTATGTTTGTTTTTAAAAAGGTAAACCTCAATTTAACTTGAAATTTCTTTGCCTTTTGTGAATATTGATTTTCAATAACATTTGAATTGAGGTAATATCTAAAAATACTGTGAATAAAAAAGGAGCATTGCATTTGAACCATAACAGTTTGCTAGTAGTTGTTCATGTGAATAAAATATAAGTGATTTATATAACTTTTAGCCTTAGTAACTGTTCTGAAGTTTTCCCCCTAATAATTATTTGTGTGAAATATTTCTATCTAGTTTTTGAACCTGGAAAACTCTTTTGATGGAAAGGACTACGTATGTGGGAGAATGCTGCAGTTCCTAATGGAAAGTACAGAGGGTGAAGAAAACTCTGATCTCCTGTCCTTTCAGCTGCTGGAGACCCTGCTGTACAGAGTTCACTTAAGCATGTTTACAGGAAGACATCAAAATGCTCTTGCTCTACTTCAGGTGACTATCAAGTTACACACATTTTAAACCCTATTATACTGGATGCTTAAATGCTAATTATAGTAGGTTTTTTTTGTTTTTTCATTTAAGCGCCCAAACAATTGCCTTTTTCCTTACTTCTTTGTGGTGTCTGGAATTGGAGCTACTAGAATTCTAGGCAAGTTATCCCATTTATTGGGAGAAAGTTGATACAATTGGAGGGATGCTTTTGTGCATGTGTTAATAAGGCAGAGTTGGATAAATTTTTAAAACTTTCAAAAAGTTATTGAGGAGAATTCCCTCTTGATTGCATGACTTGTTGCTAAAAGGCTCTTTTAAAAAAAAAAAAAAAAAGTTTATTGAATTTTTAGCTTACAACTTGGAACATGTATTTCAAAGAAGCTACATTGATTGATTGTTACAGCTTGTGAGGTATTTTTTTATTCATTATCCTAAATTAATAGTCCAGGGCCCTTTCAAGGCAATCTAATGTTGGTGATTTTATATCAATTTTTACAAAAAAATATTTTAAATATTGTGTTTAATATTTGAACCATTGTAAAATTTTGGGAGGTACTTTAATTTCTTGGCGTGGGGGAATTATTTATCTGTCCTTCGTTCCTTGTCCTTTTTATCATTCTTTGAAAACATTATGCCTGCATGTGATTTTGTTTTCTTTTCACTTTTCATAAGCAATAGAGGAGTTAATGGTCCTTTTCCATGGCTGCAAAAATCACAGCAATGACAGGGCTCTGCTACTTATTTGTGAAATGTAGAAAGATGTCCTGAAAGACTAGTTCTAATCATTACTAGGTATGACCTGCTAGCAGTTGGAAGTGGGAAACAAAACTTTGATGTCTGCTCCAAGCAAAAGGAAGCTATAATAGCTGCATACTTCAGTGTTTCATGCCTATCAGCAAGGGGATTTTCTTAGTCATGTGGGTTTTTTTAATTTATTTTGTAATGCTTTTTCCTAACCTACCAGTTTAGGTAAGTCTTTTATGTCTTGGGGCTAGTCTGCCCTAAACATTATTCTAAACGTGATGTTGTATGGCTCTATTTGTTGTGCATCATTGATTCCAGAGCACGTGTACTGCATTCACACACAGATTTTTGTCAAACTGCCAGTCATCACAAACTTTTTCTGATGTGCCAGTCATACTGGACTATTTTCGGTCTCGCATATAGCACTAGTAGCAAAGCCTGAAGGCGCACTACTGCCCTCAGTGACATCTGTTTTCGGGTAAATAGATGAGATGGAATACGTGCAGGGAGAAGAGATGCTGAGTACGAAGTCCATTTTGTGTGGTCACGTCTCTGAGTAAGACAGGTCCTTGTCATTGTCATCCTCTCATCTCATAGTGTTATGCTATTCAAGGGCCATATCACATTTGCTTTATGTGTGCTTTGGCTGCTTGCATGAGTAAGGAGACTAGGTATTGGCTCCAGGTCTGTCTTTGAGATGCCTTTCTGTCATCACGAGAGCCTTTGGGAACATAGAAACTTCACGTTTCCTCATTGTTTCTCTCATTTTCAGATCTTAAAATATACTACTCTCCTATGTAGAGCATATCAGTCAAAAATATAATCCTGTTTGTCTTTTACCTTTACAGAATGCTTTAAAATCTGCTAATGAAAAGATAATAGCAGAACGCCTCACCGTAAGTGACCGCTGCTTGGCTTGGCTAGCTTATATACATCTAATTGAATTCAGTGTTCTCCCTGTCAAGTTTTATGATCCTGCTAATGCCAACCCTTCAAGGATAATGAACAAAGAACCGTTTTTAATACCATGGCAAACAGTTGAAGATGTGAAGACCAATCCTGATATGTTGTTAGCTGTGTTTGAAGGTAAGTTGTTTGTTCTTTTTTTTAAAGAAAAGGGAGTTATTTAGTACATAACTTTGCAGATGCACTGCTGCTTTCCTCATTCAAATGACAGTGCCTCTCACCTGTGGAACTCAGGATGGGAAGGAAAAGGTTTAAACTGTAATTAAACCGCTTGCTCGTTAGTGGTACAAATTATTGATGTATGAAGGAGACACACTAGCTTTTGTCTTTTTGGAGGACACATCCTCTGGAGTTGGCAAGACTTACTCCTAGCAACCTGTGGCGGGGGGAGGGGGGGAAAAATTCTCCTGTCTTTGGGAATCCTGATGCTCCCAGTTAAGCCTCCTATGGTGAAGTCATGGCTTCAGGCAGGGCAGTGGGAAGTGAAACCCCAGCTTGAGTCCAACTCAAAGCCACATGGACTAATAGATCCAGGGTTGGTGGCTTGCATTAGGGTGCATAGATCACCCTTTGAGGTTCTGGAAAAGCTGCTGATTGCTAGGCTAGGAAGGATTAGCTTTTTATTGGTAAATATCTGTAAACTTGTTTTCACTGTACATACAGCAACACAAAAATGTTTCCATTGATGATGAAGAAAATTTATGGGGCAAAGTAAGAAAATGCTGCTTGAGAACTTATTAGAGTCGGATTTAAGGATTTTTATTTTTATTTTTAAAAATATTTTGATGATGTGATGACAATTTATGTTTAATGGTTATAAAGCTTTAACTTTTTGAATCTCAACATCTACTGTCATTAAATAATTCTGACCCCTCCCCATAACTTCCCACAACTGTGAAAATTGAAATAAAAAATCCTTAAAAATAAACATCAATTTTTTTCCCCCAGTCAAAATTTATTTTTTTAATAAAAGTCAAATTCTACCAAAGCTACCTATAGCGTGTCTTGGACGTGACTTGGTGCTTGAAAGTCTTCTCGGCAGTTGTAGGAGGGGTAGGGAGTGAGGTAGAGGGAGTCCCCTAGAGAGGTGCTGCACCAAGGGATTCGAGCTTCGATGCTCTAATGATTCTTCAGCTCGGGAGAGGTGGGAGGCCAGCTAAAAGTTGAAATGAAGTCCTTGTTGCATAAAAACTAATTTAAAAGAAAAAAGTTTATAAAACAAAGTGTTTGGGAGAGATTGAATCACTTGCTTGTGCTGCTGCTGAATTTCTGATATCCTGAAGTGAAGGAGGGACTTAATCCTGGAGCCTCCACTAAGAATGTGGCAGCCCATCTGAATTCCAGAGGTGGGAAAATTTGCTAGAGAATTATTAGGTAAGAAAGTCTTCATTCTTGAATTACATGTTAACTATCTGAAAACAACTTTTCCAAAGGTCACATGTTTTCTTTTCCTAGTTCATAGGTAAAAATCAATTTAAATATGTGTTGTATAGATTTGTGTAAAACTTAGCTTATTTAAATCTGTGTTTAAGCTTATATTTACAGGCTTGATTTTAAACTTTTTTTTTTTGTCTTTTTAGATGCAGTACAAACATGTACTGATGAAAATCTTGGAGCTGATGAAAGAATAGCTATCTGCCTTCCACTTTATAGAAACATGATTGCTTTGCAGCAGCTACTGGAAAGGTAAGAACAGGTTACCAGACAGAACACTTGTATAAAGATGTTCAGTCCAGCACTTTTTTTTTTTTAAACTTCTAACTGTTTTATTTAAGGTGGGAGGCTGCTCTAGAACTGTGTAGCTCGTTGCTGGAGTTATGCCCTATCAACTGTCAGTTGCTGGAAGCGCTGGTTTCTTTACACTTGCGGATGAAACAGAATGACAAAGCCTGTGCTGTGTGGCTTACAGCATTTGAGAAAAATCCTCAAAATGCACAGGTTTTTTATCATATGTGCAAATTCCTCATCTCCCAGGTAAAAAACACCCTCATTAGTTTTGTGGCTTGTTTATTCTCTAAAATGAGTATATGTACCTTGCAATGTGTAGTTAGTAATAATACTTAGCACTCTTGTAGTAATTTCAATCTTCAAAGCACATAACAAAATGTAACTAACACTTGCAAAATACCTGTGATGTGTCATCCTCATTTTATAGTTAGGGAAATAGAGGCTGGGAAATGGAGTAACTTGTGCAAGGCAATAGGAAGAATTGATGTGAGAATCGGGTTCAGAACTTGAGTAACTGACACCCAGTCCTGTGTCCAAACCACATCCTTGTGCAAGAAGAGTAGAAGATGTCACAATGTAAACACTTTAGTGCATTATTGCCTCTCTTCCTACTACCCTCCCTTAATATAATTTAATTATATTGCTCCTTGAAAGATTCAAAGGAAAGTACTCCTTTAAGAAATAGTTTAATGTATTTTTTAACTTGTGTGCTGTAGGTTGAGAGAAGTCTTACATAATGTCTAATTTACTTTTAAAACAGAAAAGGGCAGACAGCATTCCTCCGTTGTTGCAAGAATTTGTCGCAGCTTTCTTTGAGAATGTATGTCAGGAACACAGTCCCATGGATCTGTTACGGTAGGATTGGAGAAGGCATTATTTAGTTCATACTGGTATAATTATGGTGTCATAATATAATAAATTGTAAAGTATCTGATTTTATTAAAATTGCAAAACTATCAGCAAGACTCCTTCCTACAAAAGCAAGGCAATCTAGAGTTAAAACCCCATTTTTAACTTGCATTGTGTCTGTGTTTTGTAATCCATTAGATTGTGCACTGTTCTAAGGTTTGCACTCTCCTTATTTGACCATGTCATTTCTGCTGATTTAATCTGAGGAGTGCAAGGCAGTTTACAGTTAAATTGGTTTTAGTTTATTTTAACACCTGCTGATGTTTTCATTTCCTTGCTTTTTGGGATGAGGAATAGAAATATGTTGAATATTTAGGCCAAAAATATTTAAGCGGTGTGCCTAAAATTACACTCCTAAATCTATATTTAGGTACCCTCATAAAGCCCTAATCCAGTTATGCACGTAACTTAAAGCACAAGAGTAGCTCCATTCAAATCAGATAAACTTGAATTTCACTTCTTTATATACTTTCAGCTTAATGGTGGTAATGCAATTTTTATTTTTTCCACAAGCTGATCAAAGGTAGATAATTTTCAGTTGTAAAGGGTTGATGTACATATAATGTGAAAAAGGAAACATATGTCTGCATCAAGAACAGATGTAAAAAAACTCAGTGTTTGTAGTTTAGTATTTTTCTTGGTGCAGAATAAAAAGAAAAAATGAGGACTTTTTAAAATAGGCTTATCAAATCTAAACAGCTAAGTAATATTTTTAGAAAGCTGATGCTAGGTACACCTTATCTATTTTGAATGTGAGATGTTAATTGTATTTCTAAAGTATATCAGTAAATATTTGTCTGGCCAGGATTATTTCTATATATAGTGAAGCAGTTCATGTTCAAGTATGTGCATATTTTTGTTTTAGGTATCTCTTGAATTTTCCAATGCCGATTGAATTTACATCACCTTTGTATAAAGGACATCTTACAGATGATATTTTAAACCAGCAAGTCCCATTTTTGTGGCAAATCTACTGGTGAGAATTTTATAGCCTCTGAGAAATGAACACTGGGTCTGAGTAAACAGTGGATTTTCTAATTTGAGTACATTTTAACATATTTAAGTGTGTATTATATTGGATTTTTTGTGAATGACTAATCCACCAGTCCTTCTAGATGCTTCCCTGGCTGCTGCAGAACAGAGATTGATTTATGGAGCTGTAAATGAGGATGTCATCAAAGGCTCACACCAGAGGTTCTGTCCTTGCTGAGCCAGGACAGTGGCTGTGACTTATCTCTACCAAAATTGCCAGTGGCTCTTTTTTCTTAAACTTTTTCTTCATTTCTCTCTTTCGTCTATCTCTACTTCTCGTTCTAGGTTTTTCCCATTTCTCTATTTTGCCTTTGCTTAGTTCTTCAGCATTCCACCCTCGTTGGCCCAGTCTTCCTACAGTAAGGACATGCATGTTCTAGAATTTGGGACTTCCCAGAGACAGACCTCTTCTCAACAAGGGAAAATACCACGGTCATGGTTTTCCTCAAGAAGAAAGCGATGTGTAAAGGTGTACAGATCCCAGTCACGCACTTACGGTCTACTTTGTTTTTTCTGCTGTTCCCTCTGAAGCAAGGATATTCAAGATTTGCCAGGAGAAGATACTAGTTGTCATGGTAACACCCAAAATGCCGAAGAGGACCCTTCTTTTAGCGTAGGCAATGTCATTGGGATATTCTCTTGTGCTGTCATGTAAGAAGCCTACTTCGCAGTCCGGCTTTATGCCATCTCCATGATTGACTGCATGGCTTTTTGAATAGAGAGGCTGAGCCAGGAATAACTCTCCAAATTAAGTATCAGGGGGTAGCCGTGTTAGTCTGGATCTGTAAAAGCAGCAAAGAATCCTGTGGCACCTTTATAGACCAACAGATGTTTTGGAGCATGAGCTTTCGTGGGTGAATACCCACTTCATCAGATGCACAACGAAGTGGGTATTCACACACGAAAGCTCATGCTTCAAAACGTCTGTTAGTCTATAAGGTGCCACAGGATTCTTTGCTGCTTCTCTAAATTAATGCTTGCTTATTTGGTGGAAGGTTTCTCTGAAGCCCGCAAAGCTAAAAACCCTCCTCTCGAAATGTGCATCAGCTGTTTTACCTAGCTGCATTTGTTGCATTGTTTCAGATTAGATGGTAAGCTGTTTGGAGAAGGAATTTTGCATCTTTCTCAGTATCTAGTACAATGAGGCTTCCATGATACAAATAATAAATAACATGCAAAAAGGAACAGTGTGTCAGGTTACAACTAATATGCACCAGGATTCAATATATCCTGAAGTTTTATTCAGGACAACACAGCCCCTTTGGCACTGGGAATAAGTATACTGAAGATTCATCAAGCACCTATGGATAGATAACTTGCTGTCTGGACAGTGAGCTTAGTCTTGCATTCCACATGTACGTTTTTAGCTTCTTGAATCATAAAAACAATCCATGCCTGCCAAGATTAGGAAACACCCATTTTAGAAAACCTTGTACATCATGTAGTCACAGACTGTCCATTCATATGAGTCTGTATCTTATTTCCTATCCATGATCGATGTTTCTGAGAATAATAATTTCAGCAAGGAGAATCATTGAGCTTTATCAGCCCTCTTGATAAAGTTGAGCAGTACAGCATCTTTAGCTATGCTCTGCTGAGCAGTGAAGACAAATCTTCAAAAGGATAGATGGACTCAGGAAGTCAGCAGGTGCCTTTCTTTCCTTTTCAGGTGCAAAGGACAGATATTTCAAAGTTCATCTTGCCAGGTTCATTGCTGTCTTATACAATCACACAAAATGGAAATACCAAAACCTGAAAGGATCAAGGAGCAACAACATTTACTTGGAAGGATCATGTGACTAGTGACTTGGTTGGGTATTTGTTCACACCTTCTCCAAGTACTATACACAGAGCCTTTGGTTATCCACTGTGCTGCCTTTGACATCAGCAGTCTCCATGCAGTGGCAGAAGGCTCATTTAGCTATCTAGCTATATTTCATTTCTATACTTTTATTTTTATTATTTATTTATTCAGAGTCTGGATGCATTTTTTTCTTATATCCTACTTAGCCAAAGACTTCTCCTTTGCGAGCTCCTAGCTAAACCCTTTAAGTATAGATTGGTGGATGAGTGTCTGGCAGAAATGTCTCATCTGTTAATTTCTATTCTTGGAAAATTTCTCTCCATCAGTCTAATCCTCCCCTTCTTCCGGGAGCAAAAAAACAACATTAAATGTTTATTGAGCCATTGTTTGTCATTTTTTTTCCTTGCTCTTCTTGGGGGAGGGTGTCAATATATTTGCTGTTTTACCATTTCCCCATCAGTTTTGTTTCTAAACCTTTAGTGTTTAACTAGCAATCATAGTCAGATATTCTCAAGTGTACATTTAAGTATGCCTTTTGGAATTTTATTTTTCTGGAGCTTTCCAGAGGGAAGCTCTGGTCACCTGTCTCCAGTCTGCAGCAGTCAGAGAACACTCTTGTGTAAGGATTGTCAGAAAAAAAGGTACTTTTCAAGAGTAGAAATGTACAGGTAAGAGAAACTTTTAATCTTTATTTAAATGCATTATAAATACCTATTTAGTTTACTCATTAACTGCTGTAAGATTAGTCATTTTATAAATTGACCGATAAAATTGAAATTGGGCTTATTTTAGCAGCATTAATGATTTCACTTCTGCCCTTGTGAAATGTTAAACTTTGCATTGTCCTTATCTTCTTTTATTTAATATACAAGGTAAGAGCAAACCCACTAAGACATAATGTTGTTTTTTAACTTTTAAAACAAACAGTTTATGCCAGTCTCTTCATGCAAGTGTTGGTGAAGCATTGGATGCTTATGAAGCAGCTCTAGGAGCAGTGATGCATCAGGAAACGGTGCAGAACATTTGGATGGAGTAAGTTTAAATGAAGGGGGGAAGCTACCAGATTTCACAGTTGTAAAACTAAGGCCTTTGGAAGTGTCAATTTGGTTTTCTTTTGTTTTGTTTTTTTTGCAGTTACCTTGTTTTTGTCAATAGCAAAGTTGTTGGATCCAACAATAAAGTTCAAGAATTCAAGCTTTTTACTGATCTAGTGAACAGATGTCTAGTTACAGTCCCCACCCGATACCCTATTCCTTTTAGCACTGCTGATTACTGGACCAATTATGAGTTTCATAATAGGGTAAGAATTTTCAGTAACCAATTGTATGTTAAATGTGTATTGCTAATGACCTGTTAGTAAATGTTCTTAAATAACTTATTGCATTAGAGCACCTCAAGCTTATATTTTCTCATAGCATTTCCCAGTTTCTTTAAAAATGTGAATTTAGGGAGGACACTGAATAAGCAGTGAACAAGGGAGACTGTTCTGAGTATAGAAGGTATAAAGATAAATGGGGAAAAAATATTTGGAAGAGTAGTAGGAAAAGGAAGAAATTAGAACAGAAATAGTGTTGGTAACAAGATTATACGCGCTCTTAAAGGTGAGGCTGAGCCGGAATTAAATGCAGTGAGACACAAAAAGTGAAGAGATTCAAGGAAGAAGTTGCTCTACACCAGCAAGACAGCAATATCACATCAGCAAAGAATTTTTAAATAAATTGGGGAGATGAGAAGAGGCTAAGACTAAAGAGAAAGTTATAGTAGTTAAGGCAAATTTGATTGGAGTGGATATGTGTGTTTGCAGAGGAAAAAGGGGTCTTTTGTTTGTTTTGGTCATGAGAGGAAGGAGAGACTTCATGGTGTACAGTGGAAAAAGTCTACAAAGAGGTTTGCTGTGATAGTGGGAGATGGGAAGAGTACTGGAGTTGGGACTTTTTTTGAGGGGGTGGTTCAGCAAAATTAGGAGGTATAGACCATTTTGGAGGGTTTGTGGAGTGGTAACAAGAGATCCAAGATGGGATGTCTGAGAGATTGTTGGAGATAAATGAGTGTGAAGAGGTAGTTTTGGGAATTATCTACGTAGAGGTGGTAGCTAAAATTTATGGGAGTGGATAAGGTCCAAGTATAAAAGGAGCAGTCAGTGCAAAATCTCAAGGGATGGCAACAAAAGAGGAGAGAGTAAGAGTCCCTGAAATATGCTTAAGGATTGATCAGCAAGATAGAAGAACCAGGAGCACTCAGAGGGCAATTCTGCCTAAGTAACTGTCTGAAATGCTTCCTTCAGAACTGTTTCAGGACAGAGCAAGTGATTTGATGGTGTGCTGCAGGGGTGGCCAACCTGAGCCTGAGGAGGAGCCAGAATTTACCAGTGTACCGTTGCCAAAGAGCCACAGTAATACATCATCAGCCCCCCATCAGCATTCTTTTCTCTTTCCCCTTCTCGCCCCCGCCCCCGCTCCCAGCGCCTCCCTCCCCACTGGCAGCCCCGCAATCAGCGCTTCCCCTCCCGATCAGCTCTTTTGTGGCATGCAGGAGGCCCGGAGGGGGAGGAGCGAAGGCATGGCAGGGGAGGGGTTAGGAAAGGGTAGAGTGGGTGCAGGGCCTCTGACAGAGCCAAGGGTTGAACAGTGAGCACCCCCCAGCACATTGGAAAGTTGGTGCCTGTAGCTCCAGCCTTGGAGTTGGTGCTTATACAAGGAGTCGCATATTAACTTCTGAAGAGCTTCATGTGGCTCCAGAGTCACAGGTTGACCACCCCTGGTGTACTGCATTAGAGCATGCATGTCTATGGAGTGAAAGTATAAGGAATTTTTGGCTGAATAACGCTATATACTAATGTATTACTTACTATCTAGTAATTAAGCAATTCTATGCCATCTCCTTCCCAGTACAGTAAGAGATTTCATGTGTTTGCTTGGCTAGTGTAAATTGGTATAGTTCACTGACTTCAACAGAAGTATGACTAATTACACCAGCTAAGTAAATGGCCTTAGTGTTTAGTTGTAGAGCACCCTGCGCTGTTGCTGTGAAGGACATTGAGAAAATTGCTCAAAACTTGTATTTATACAGTTATGACAGAAGATGCTAAATTTGAATGGAAATCCTTCTGGATGGGTGTGTCTTTATCCTCTTTCCAGTTAGTGTTATATATATAGTAAAAATTTCAGAAGTGCCAGAGTAATGTAGCTGCTTTTGAAAATTATACCCATGAAGTTAAAGCTGAAAGAATCCTCTTCTTGAGCATCAGCTATTTGAGTTTTATTAAGTTTTTACAATACTAATTGTAACTTTGCTAATCTGAGGACTAAATTTCTTTCTGGAGGCTGGGCGAAGCGTTACTCTAATGGACTTGAAATTTTGTTCAGCTTAGTTTTTAAACTTCTAGGCAAAATATAGTAATTGTATCTCAAACAGTTACTGTTAAGATTAAGCTTCATGTTTAAGATTCATGTTCCAATAATTATATTTCTTATCAAAATTACAGGCAACTGGAATTCATACTCTTTTAAATTGGATTCACTTTTATCTTCAAATTTTACAGGTAATTTTCTTTTATTTGAGCTGTGTTCCAAAGTCTCAACATTCCAAAACCTTGGAACGGTTTTGCTCTTCTATGCCTACCAATCCTGGACTTGCACTAAGGTAGGAAAATAAACTTAAGGGTGTATATTGCTCGCCAGTTCTGTATCTCTTAAGACTAGTTCACATGGTTGCAGTTGGGAATTCAATGTATTTAAAAAACAAATAAAAAAAACCCCCAAAACTTGGAAAAAGTTCTTTGTATAAAAGTCTAGCAAAAGCAGAGGTTCAAGTTCACTATATCCATGTATCGGCCAGAATACAAGTAAAACTTCTCTAAAATAAATCCTTGGTATGAACATCTTTTAATATAATAGAAGAGAGAGAATAAAGACAAGTGTTGTGGTGACCAATGAATGTTGGAGTTTGAAAAGGGGACAAGTTAATAAACTGCAAGTACTTCTTTGCTGCATCCTACTGAAGAACACCCTGGCATTTTGGCATCTTACCAGTTGTTTCCCAATGCCCGACAGAATTCTGTTCCATCTACAGAAGGGCTAAAAAGTGACTTGCAAGAATTGTTGGTAATTTTCATAGTGCTATCTGGGGTGTGTGGTCAGAAGGCTAGAAGCTCCAGACTCTCTTGATTTGAGGTGAGTAGAGAAACACTAGGGAAGAGTTAAAAAATTTTTAAGGCATACAGTCACTGTTTATTCAAAATGTTCAACAGAGGACAAAGAATATGTAGATACATCTCTACCCTGATAGAACGCGACCCGATAGAACGCGGTAAAGCAGCAGGGAGCCCCAGGCCCTTTAAAGTGCCACCTGAGCCCCACTGCTTTATATCTGAATTTGTGTGGAGCCCTGGGCCCTTTAAAACACCACCTGAGCCTTGCTGCTAGAGCTCCGGCGGTGATTTAAAGGGCTTGGGGCTCCAGCCACTACAGGGAGCCCCAAGCCCTTTAAATCCCTGTCCGAGCCCCACAGCGGAGCTCCGGAGGTGATTTAAAGGGACTGGGGCTCCCCGCAGCGGCTGGAGCCCCGGGCCCTTTAAATCGTTGCCGGGGAAGCTGGTCCAGTCCAGACCAAACCCGATATAACGCGGTCTCACCTATAAGGCAGTGAGATTTTTTGGCTCCCGAGGACTACATTATATCAGGGTAGAGGTGTATGTTAGTGCGCTAGGGCTAGTTTGAACCTTAACTTAAAATTTGTTCAGATTTTTTTTTAAAATAATTAAAGAATTTGTCTTTAATTTCTTCTGTCCTGTTTATAAGAATTTTCAGTTGATGCAACAGATGGGAGTGATTCATATTTATAAAATGTTTCAAAATGCATATTTACTCAGACTGGGCATAGCTCTAAAGAAGACATTATTATTTGTCATGTTCATCTATAGCTCAGATGGTCAGCTTCTTATTTTATAGACTGAGAAATCCCAGAGATCTCCCTTTTCATTGTTATGGATCAGTGGCGTGAAATCTTCTAATTTTTTTTAAATGACACACAAGATTGAATGGCTGTATTTATTTATATTTTTTTCAGCCAAGAAATAAATTCCTCACCAAAACCTGTTTATAATGGTGCTGCTGGGTTGCACTTGCTAGAAATGTTTGCTACCTATGTAGAACTTGTGTCCTCTGCTAGGAATGTCTGTATTTACAGACTGGATATAGAGAGATCTGATTTCATGCTGTTAGTTCCTAGACATGTGAACATATAAAACTGTAGCGCCATTTGGAGCTCCTTACCATACCTCTCTTCTTGGAGATATAAACGCACCTCACACATGCTGAAGACTAGAATTTTGACCTCTGACCTGATAGTGCACCAAGAGCATGCTTTATGTATCTCTGACCACACACTTTGTTGTGATTCCCTAACGTTTGCCTCCAGTAACTTTTTTTTTTTTTTCCAGCTGACCTAAAAATTGGTGGTGTCACGATGCACATAAGTGCATCATACCTTAGATCAACGTGGTTATATCTTTAATATATTTTTTTTTATTCCTTACGATCAGAGCTATACTTATCTCCCTTGAATGTCCTTTACAGGCTGCTTCAACAACTTTGGGAAGAGAACAATGTTCAGATACTGAAACTGCAAGCCAAGATGTTTACATATAATATCCCAACATGCCTGGCCATCTGGAAAATGTAATGCAACAATCATAAACCTGTTTTCATAGATATTACTTTTGTTTATAAGGTTTGCATCACAAAGGTAAATTTGAAATGTCCTTCAAATTGGATTTATACTGGAAGGCTTTTTTTGATTATTTTTAGAATTCCAATATTTGGTTGAGACAAGCCAAGGTACTGACAGTTTGAATGTAAAATGAGTCATTTAGTTTCCATGTAGAAAAAATATATAGGCAATTATTGTTGGATAAATATAGAAAATGTATTTTAATTAATACATTGACTTCTGTCTCCTCCTCCTCTCTACCCTCCCTTTTATATATCACAATAGCAATAATCTCCATTATCCAGTGATGCTCAACTGATCATTTTCTTCAGTTTTTGTTCATAATGGGGAACCACTGAAATGTCTTGCTCATGTAAGGTTGTTTTAAAAAATGGCTACTTTTTTTTTTTTTTTTCTTCCTTTTCACTATAGATTATCATCATTGGAAGTTAATCTGTTACTTTCAGGGCGTTTGTAATCCCATCCCACAATCAATATTCTACCAATAATGGCATTTAATTCCATGCATGGATAAATTACTTTTGTGTGTTTCTTTTTCTCAGAGCCATTGCTGCTGAGTGCTTTCTAAAGGGACAGAGAGAGGTAAGTCAACATTGCCACTGATCATTTTAACAAAGAAAATTCTGTGAAACTATCAGTGTACCTGGCTGCACCCAGAGCATAGTTCATTTTATAAATTAAGATTTTGGGGTTGTTGAAATGTTCTGGGCATAAACTAGAAACAGATACTTCAAATACAAGGAATCTTTTTGGCAGTTCATTTTGTCAACATATTATACTCTTGGGATGGGTGTGTATTGTTATGCCATCAACTGGTTCTTTGGTCTATAGACAGTTAGGGTATATCTACACTATAATTAAAAACCCACAGCTAGCTAGTGCCAACTGACTGGGGCTTGGGCTAAGGGGCTGTTTAATTGCAATGTAGATGTTCAGGTTTGGGATGGAGCCTGGGCTCGAGGACTCTGGAAGATGGAAGGGTTTGACTGCGAGCCCAAATGTCTACACTGTAATAAAACAGTTCCTTAGCCTGAGCCCTGCAAGCCAGAGTTAGCTGGCATGGGCTAGCTACAGGTATCTAATTGCAGTGTAGACATACCCATATAGATCTGGTTAAAGTTTCTGGGTCTGCTAACCAAAGGCCAGGAGGTCTGTGGTCCCCCTGCACTTCTCCGTTTTTTCTTATTTTTTTCAATATCCCCTGTGGATGTAATGCCGCATCTGATCAAAAAATTATTACAGTACATCCAAACATACTGAGAAATGCCATCATCTTTTGTAGGCTTGCTATATGGTTGGCCAAAAATACTTTTTAATAGCACTGCTCGTGCACCCTCCCCAGCATCTCATTACAGCAGCTCTCAAAGAGAATGGAACTTCCAGATGGGACACAAACAGAACTGATCCTGCTCTAGTTGCTGTTGCCCCCAACAAAACACTGTTTGGCCATGAAAAGATGCACTGTGTTGGAGGTCCAGGAAGCCATGAGTTCTAGACTTATGTTTCTTCTAACTGGTGCTAATTTTGTACTCTTCAGAACTTTTTTTATTGAGCAAGACCTCACAGGTTACACAAACTGGGAATAGAACTCAGATCTCTAATACTGCAGACTGAGTCGCAGCCGCTTAACAAGATTAGCACTCTTTCTGAAAGACAAATATTTCTCCTTGGGTATGCTGTCTGTAAAACAGAACTGCTTCTGCATGTGTAAACCCAAAGGTTTCGTTCTCTTATGTCATAATCCTGAACTTGTCCTCTGAGGATAACAGCAGTTTCCTACTTCCAGCTATCATGTTGGTATTTCTTTCATTGAAGTTGAGTTTGTGCAGCCTTGCCAAGGGTTGATGGGTTCAGCATAGGCATAGGGATTGTATGCCATAGGGATTGTTAATTTCACATAATAGAATTTGGTTTTGCCTCTTTAAAAAAAAAAAAATATGGGGAAATATATAGGAAAAGCCTATGTTAAATAGTCATTTAGGCTGTAAAGTCAAGCACTTAATTCTGGGTTTTCCAGACTTTTAGGGTTGCTCAGGCAACTTTAATTCCTGCCACCTTGCATGCATTATGATGCAGTCTTAATGACATGGTCGCAGCCTATCTTTGTTCCACAGGACCCTGTCTCATTCAGTTTACAAGATGAACAGTTCTCAGGGCATGAATCAAGGTTGCACAGTGAAATAAGACAGTAGGACTCATTCACACTAGAACTTCAAAAATATGTAGGAAATGAGGCAGGGTTCTGCAGGAAGAGAAAGGATAGGCTTGGAGTTAAGACAGTTGAATGCCACCTAGTTGAATGCTTTGTTGCAGAAGCAAAGGTGGGACAAATTTCTGATTTGCCCAACATCACATAGACCACTAATTATTTGTTGCTTTCTGGGTGCTTGGCTTAAGACATCTGGCTCCTGAATTTCAGAAATGCTGAGTACTTGTAATTGCAACTGAAGTCATTGAGACCTGTGAATGCTCAGTACCTCTGGCAGTAAAACCAGATAATCTAGACTAGAGGAATGAGCAGAGGGTTCGGAATTGGTAGGTACTGAATTCTGAGTCTGGTTCTGACACTGATTTCCTCTGACATGGCACTTAGAGACACAAAGAATCCCTACCCATGAAATGGGAATAATGCTTATCCATCTGCCTCCCAGGGTTGTTCTGAGGATTAATGTCTGTACAGTGATTTGAACATAGCCTGCTCTGAAAGTGCAACATAATCTCAAGAAATGGATTAGGTGTTTCAGTTTGAGGCTCAGTCACTCAGACACCCCAAATTGGTGGGAACTTTCATAAACTTTGCCTTAATCTCCCTGTTCCTCCGTTTCCTACCTGTAAAATGGGAATAGTAATATTCTTTGTCACAGGGGAGTTGTGAAGGTGAATGCATTAATGTTTGAGACCGAAATAATATAATGATGAATGCTGTACACAAAAGCCCATGAGGCAGTTAATGCAGTGCTGGATTTGGAGGGTATGTAGTAAGCAAGACACAGGGCCACACATTGAATGATGAGGAGAAAAAGATATTGAACATCTGCTTCATTCCCTGAGCATCATGCCTCCCGTGAAATGACAGGCAGGGGTTTTATGGAAAAAAATAGCATTTAATCATGTAATTAATCATATTAATGCACACTCAAGGGTCAGAATTAAAGCACAGGCAGGCTTAAATCTGGCATTTCCTAACTTTTGACTGCTTGAGTTTGCAGCCTACATTTTCTTATGAGATTGTTTTTTGTATGCAGAAATCTTATTGAGACAGTTCTATGTGCTTTAAATGTTTGTATTATTTTCTGAATACATTGAGTAGCATTATTTTGGTATTTGTTTTTATTTTACAGGTCCATCATTTATATCAGAGAGCCTTTCAGAAGTTACCTCTATGTGCAACACTGTGGAAAGATGTAATGTTTTCTCCTTATGTTTCACTTTGAGGTTTCATATACATTTTCTGCATATCCCATATCCATAGATGTGGTGATGCTCAAGCTCTGGCTAAATCTTATATCTGCTTCCCCATCTCTTACAGCAACTCTTGTTTGAAGCATCAGGAGGAGGTAAAACTGATAACCTGAGAAAACTAGTTTCCAAGTGCCAAGAGGTTGGAGTCAGCCTAGATGAGCTTTTAAATTTAAACACTTACAGAACAGAAAGCAAGAATCACTGAACACTGGGTGCAGTCAGTCCTAAGTCCTATTAAATGCCAAAATCATTTGAATGATTCTTCAGGCTGATCCATGCCTAAGCTCTGTGTCAGGCAGATGAGCATTGCTGAGCATATCAAGTCTCCAATCTGCTTTCCTTGAACCTGGAAACAATTAACATGACCCTCCTCTCTCTGGATAATTGAACTCCCTGCTTGGCCAGCTTCTGGGCTCTGCCAGAATCTCATAACATCATGTACGTAAGTATAGTTAATCAAAATGACAGACTTTTTTTTTTATGTTTTCCTTTTATTTTCCTTTTTCTTTATCTTGTGCTGTTCCTGATTCACTTGACACTCTCGCTGATGCCTGAGAGATCTGTGTTTGGGGTTAAGTACTGGACTGTGTTTACAGTAAAAAGCAAGCAGTCCACTTTGGCTTTTTCCTTTTTTAAACCTTTTTGAGATTTTTTTCATTACAGGATTTAAAACAAAAGCAGCCGCTCTTAAGGAAAGCGTAACTGCCAGGGCCACAAGTATGCTTCTTGCACTTGAAGGCTCTAAAAGGGTTGTTTACTGCCCTTTCTGCATTCTGGACTCATGGCAGAGACTATTAAACTTGAAGATTAAAGAAACTATTGCAAATGCCAGTGCATCAGAAATAAGAGTGGTCAATTATTATGTGCAATTTTTTTGTAAAGAAATTTTAATTTATAATAAAGTTTAACAGTTTAAAGAACAGTTAATATTGAACTGTTTTGTATTAAGATACTACTCTATAGTATTAGTTTATACAAAGATATTTTGAATATAAGTTAACTTTTAAGAAAGCTGTTGTCTTTATTATTTGTTCTCTATTAATCACATGAAAATGAGATTGAGATAGTCACAGTTATTGTGACTGGGAAATATTTTTCATATCCACAAAAGGTCTTTCCTCCTTCTGCCACAAGTACAAACACTTTGTCATGTTTTGACAGTCACCACTAACAGCACTTACTCCAGCCTGGGAAAGTACAAGATACTGCACATAGAAACGAGCATTTTAAAATTCCATCATTCTACCCTTTAATGATATGGGACATGGAGAAAGGGCCTCCTGATGTACACTACAACATGGGATATTTTTGCCAGTCCAATGAACTGACAAGCATTTGCTGGAACTGGTTGGTCATGTGGTACTAGCTCCCTCCCTTGTATCCATGTGCCAAATCAAATTACACAGCTCTATACTATTATAGGTGTGTTCAAACTGTGGCTCGTGAGCTGCATGTGGCTCTTTCACAGTTAAGGTGCGCCTTTGTGGAGCCCTGCTCGCACCTCCCCATTCTTCCCCTACCAGACTGGGGGAGGGGGGACACACGACATGGGGCCTCTGCCCTGGGGGGGTGGGGAGGGGAAAGGAGTGTAACAGCTTTAGCCTCGTGGGGGTGCATTCTGGGAGAAGCCCCTCATTCTGGCAGAAGCCCCACACCCTGGCAGGTGCTAGCCTGAGGGGCAGGTTGTCTGTTCTTGTGACTCTCAAACTTCTGAAGATTATTTTATGTGGCTGAGGGTCAATAAGATTGGCCACTCCTGTACTATTACCTTTCCATATAAATAATTTATACAGGTGCCACAGAGATGATTTTGATGGCAAATGGGAGGGTAGGTAATTCTCAAATTTGGAAATGAGGAGAGGTGGTTCATGACATCAGTTCATTAACAATTTATTTTTTCTTGAAATTTGTGATTCTTGGATCGCCGAGGTAATCTTGCCTTAAGGGGAAAAAATGCTGGTCCTAAGCCAGGCAACAGAGAAAGAGTGTGTTCCTCCACATACCTACACACCTGATTTGTAGAAACAAGTAAAACTTCAAATGATTGTCCATTCATAAACACTGGTTATTGCATTTATTGTTTTGGCAAGGCAGCATCAGAAAAAAATCTAACAATAAATCCAATCCAAAGTCAGAAGTGCTCAAAACTTTTTAGTTTTGAATGAATCTGATATAGACAACACAATATAGGAAATCAATGTTTTGTTCTGTTCAAAATATAAAAAGCCTCAGTATGAAAGTTTTTAGCATGTGCTACGTAAGTATTTTTCCAAAATGCATTTTAAACTTCATTAATGAAGGATAGCATCCATGGCATTTCTGTGTATGCTCTATTTCAGGGAAACACTACTAATGGGGGAATTCTGCACCAAAAATTAAATTCTGTGCACAATATTTTAAAATTCTGCATATTTTATTTGTCAAAATAACACACTACAATCACGCTGGTTTCAATTATTTAGATAATTTTATTTAAATTACAATACAATGGATGGAGAATGGGAGTGGGGAACACTGGAGGAAATCTCCAACCTCCCTTGCCTAATAGTAATGTAGCTAGGCTTGACCCTTTATTTCTAGTTATTAGTCAACAAATATATGCAGCCATAAAAAATATGCTCAGTGTTACATCAGAGGCAACTGAAGAGCAAATGAGGGTCGAGGAATCAAACTCACAATTTATATTGGCTATTGACCATTTCCAGAAAGGTCACTAGCAAACAGTTCATAGAACACGTTTTGGTACATTTTTCAGTCCAAAAATTTAGACCAGTTCTAATGACTAAAGTACCATAAGCATTTATAAGGCCATACTCTCCTTTACACCATTCTGGCCATGTAAATGAGACTTAACATTTTTACACCCCTGTTGTACTCCTGGGGGAATTCACAAAGACAATGGGAACAATTCATTAAGCAGGCAGGCTGCTACATTTGGCTCTGCCTGAGGGGACAGCCTGCACCATGCCTACCTTCTCAGGCCCTGAAGCCCTGCACCTCCGTGCCGAGCGTGCCACAATAGTGAGAGGGACTGTATGTGTGTCTCTCTCTCAAACACAGACACACACACACACACACATACACACACGACTTCCCACACCTTCACATACTGCTGGTGGTGATTTACGTCTCTTATTGGCTGCTCTGGGTGTCTGAGTTGACCTGCCTGTCCTGCTGCAGAGGAGCTTGACTGCTCTTAGGGGCTTCCCTTTACTCCCCCCGCAGAAGTCATTTTTCTGTGGGGAAGCAAAGAAATCTGTGGGGGACACGAACATTTGTATCAATACATAATTGAGCACAATGCGGCTACTCTCTAGTCTTATTAAAAAGTATTGTTCATTACTATGGGAGTTAGCGATTTTGGACTGTTTTGAGTGCTCATGTTCTTATTGTCTGTGTTTTGTTACCTTTTTGATATCACTGTTCTGTATCTGTGTAGCAGAAAACCATTTGGCTCACTCTGCGTCCAAAGAAACTTTAAGTTTTAAATCTTCCTCAGGAAATGAGGTACTCTGCCTTAAAGGTTTCTTTATATAGTTGGAGATAGTCAGTCAACTTTAAGCAGCCTGTCTCCCTTCTGGTCATCTATAATTCTTATTATTTTAATTTATAGTGCTGGTGTATAAATTGCATCTTGACCCAGTTCTAGTTGGCTGAACACACCTGTAACTTTAATTTTAATGAGAATTACTTACTTAGAGAAGCAATGACAAGGAAGATAGATACCTTTTAGAGCAGCACAAGCTCATGTGAATTTTCTCTGGCCAGGCTCAAAGAAAAATGCATTGGGTGGTATTGGAGAATTTCTCTCACTCTTGAAGGCTTCAGTGTTTTCATTAGAAATTGAAATTCTAATGTCTTGGCCTGCTATATACATTAGTGTGCTAAATAAAAAGTACCATTTAAACAATCACATTTAAGATCTAGTACTAGCTGACTTTAGTACTGCATTTTCCTCTTTTATGCATTATTTCATGTTTGTAAGGGAAATATGAAAGGATTGGTTAACTTTATAAAAGGACATCCTCTTTGCAGCATCTCCTCCCTCCTCCCCCACCCCCCCAATTTTAAAACAATCACTTCAAATCATGGATTAAAAATATGGCTGGATCATGAGAGAAAACCAAACTACTCAAAATACATTTTATTTATAGAAACAATTTAAATTGAATAGGTCTAGTGTGTCCTGCTTCTTACAACACAGTATGTCTTATAGTGCCTGTACTATAGTTGAAGCTGGGTTAAAAGAGCTTGTACTGGAGTAGTACTAACAGTGTTAGTGAAGCACAGTGTATTCTGTGATTTCAGTATAACACAGGGTTTAGAGATGTTATACGGTTAGTGACCCCTTTGTAATGTGGGTAAGCATGGTCTCTGCTGTGACTTCTGTAGCAAGCACTATTAAACATGATTCTAGCTAATGTTGTTTTATCTCTGGTGTAAACAGGATCTAATCAGGCTCTTAAAATATACTACCTGAGTGAGTGAGATCTAATAACTACAGTGAATGGTCAAATGAGTTAGAGAAACTTAATTTTACTTTAACAGGAGTATGTGTTGCTAAAGATGTCTGCCCTTGACTGCCAGCTGCATGGTCCATGTGTAAAAGTGACTGAAGGCTGATGGTGGTTTTACTAAGTGATTCCATTACATTTAGGCTGAAAAAGTTATAAAACAGCATTTCCAATGAAAGAATACTGTTCAGTCTGCCACCACTGGGAGAGCTGCTCTTCTATCAAAAACATATGCACCAATCACTGGACAGGACCTTCATCTCAGACTCCTTCCTCTCCAAAAGGAAGGCTCCTGTCTATCTTACCACTATTTTTATTGAAGACTTAAGGGAAGAGAGAGAAAACATTCTGGTTGTGGAGGTAGCACACTGCCCTACTTGCCTCCTTATACTAGGTAACCTTCCCTGTGCTATATTGAAGGCTCCTAGCCAGGTTCTGCTAGAGCTAAGTTCTTCCTTCCCCACACAGAAAGGCAAAGCTTGTACCACATCAAAGAAACAGGAGGGTGGTGGGAGTGGAGGGTTCTTTAGATCAGACTATATAACTCTCTTGATGTAGATTGCTCAATGGCCTTTGGAGAGGAAGAAGAGTCCAAGGCTACCTCCTAAATAGAGCTTCAGCCAATATTTACACAGCTGCTCCTGCCACAGTCTCTGTTCCCTTAGATAATATCACACCTTTTTGAATCTGTTCCCTAAAGGTAGGGCGATTAGCTAGCATGCTATGCTGGAACAGTCTCAGGAACCTAGCAGCCACAGGGGGCAGCCTCTTTAACTCCCTGAAGCAGGCCAAGATTCCCTCTTACACTGTTTATCATGAATGCTTCCCAAACTTTTGTAATGCACACAATTTACACAGCATTTTACAAAATAGAATGATACATGTTCCCTATCAAAGAGGTTACTATTTAGGATGAGATAAAGAACAAGTGCAGGGCTTGCTGGTGTCAAGGAGGGTGTGGATGTAGGAGACTATCTCAGGAATAAGGAGCAGTATAAGCAGTGTTGGGAAGCTGAAAGGAGATGAAACTGACAGTGGGGGAGGAGCCTAAAACAGATGGGAGCACAAATATGCAATCTGTTTTTGAAGGAGGAAGGAGTTTGTATTCAATCTGGGGATGTAGGAAGTGAAGGAGTGTAAGGGGGATGATGCTGATTGGGAGAGATGGGACAGCAGAGCATTACAGTAAGTGAGGTGAGAATGGTTTTAACAATGAGCCCCTCTGCTTCCACTAGTGTAGTAGTTTTTCAAACTTTTTTTCTGGCAACTCAATTGAAGAAAATTGATGCCTGTGATCCAGTGGAGCTGGGGATGAGGGGTTTGGGGTGCAGGAAGGGGCTCCAGGTTTGGGGGTGCTCAGGGCTGGGGCAGGATTTGGGGTGTGGGCTTACCTCAGGCAGCTCCCGGTCAGTGGCACAGCAGGGGTGCTAAGGCAGACTTCCTGCCCATCTTGGCACTGCAGAGCTTGCTGTGCCCTGGAAGCAGCCAGCAGCAAGTCTGGCTTCTAGCCAGAGGCGCACAAGTGGCTCTGCGTGGCTCTTACCTGCAGGCACTACACTCCCCAGCTGCTGCTGGCCACTTCTGGGATGCGGCGCAGTGTCAGAACAGGTAGGGACTAGCTTGCCTTTGCCGGGCAGCACTGCCGACAGGACTTTTAACAGCCCGGTTGGTGGTGCTGACCAGAGCCGCTGTGACCCAGTGCCTTACATTCCATGACCCAGTACTGGGTTGTGACCCACAGTTTGAAAACCACTGCACTAGTGAGCTTCAAGGATGCTTATCAGGGCCTCCTATGGCCCCATGGGAGGCCTAAGGTTTTGGCTGCTTCCTCTCCTTCAATTTCATCCCCATCCCTTTATGAGTCTCATGCTGCCCACCCCCTGTCCTTTTCACATAAGTGTATTTTTTTTGTTGGTGTTTTGTTTTGTTTTGTTTTTTGAGGATGGGAAGAGAGATCTTGAATCCACATGGCCCTCTCCCCTCCCCTCCCCTCCCCTTAACACGACAAAACATGATTTTAGGGGCTCGCAGGCTTTTCAAGGCCTATGTTAGGTTGAGGATTCCTATTGACTTTGGGTCCCCAATGAGACCATGGCCCAGGAGAGTGGTGGTAGCCAACAGTTAGCAGCCCCCACATTGAATCTTAGGAGACTAAGTGTCACTGAGCATTTTGCCCTGATGTAGGCTTACAGGAAAGGGACAAAGGGAAACTTGATTGCCCCATTCCTTTTCTCTTGCTTCCCCCACCCTGCCCCCTGATGATCTCAGATCTGCACAAAAAGGGCTACCTTTTCTGCAGCCCAGCATCTTCTGCAGTTCTGACAGGTTCTTACCTTTCCATTGCAGCATAGCTTGTGTTGGATACGTACTCTTGTCTGTGTTCAACCTCAACGTTTGCTCTCATGGCAGCAATAAGTGTTGCCGTACTTAGTTACTTTCCTTGCCAGATTTATTTTCATTTGTATTTTGGGTAGTAGCCAAGTAAATTATATTCTCTTCTAGCTCTGGATTGGGTAATTGGCAGCATGCTGGCCTTAGCCACCCATATCTGCTTCTGCAGTACCTCCTGTCTGGGACTCGTTTGCCTGCTCTCTTCCCTAAGCAATGATAGAGCGGTCATGCAAGCACTGGGCTAAATCAAAGCAATATTCTGTGAGCAAGGCAGCATTTTTAGGCTGTACAGGAGGCAAATTAGGCCCTGCCTGTTCACAGCCTCATGACCCTTGCCCTGCCACGGTGTGGTGCTCAGAAGCCACATCTAAAAGGGGAAAAGGCTGACAATAAAAATGGCTGCAAGAGACCCTCCCCACACCTTGGCCACAGCCATGCATGGACCCTGCAAAACAGCCAAAAAAGCACAGGAAACACAAAAGGGAAAGAAAAAAAAAAGATATTTCTCCTTGGACTCAGACTCCACATCCTCTGAGGATGGTGAGCTTTCTGCTTCAGACTCAGAGCAGAGCAAAGACACAAAGCAAAAGTTTTTCCCCCTCCTGCCACATTTGATATTGTGGAGGAAACTGGCATCTACTTTGCAGCTCCATTCAGGTGGGGTCTTAACCAACTCCCACCCTTCCTTTGAGGAAGTGATTGGGGACGAGTGGGAAAGTGTATAAATACACGGCTAAAATGCAAGGGACAAAAAATGCCATCGCAGAAATTCCAAAGGTGGATTGTGTGGTGGGGTATCATTAGCAAAGGGCATGATAATCTTATCAAAAAGAGCTTTCTTAAAGAGAAAGCAGACAGAAAGATGGAAGCCCTCAAAGATTTTGAAGCTTCCTCTGCCACTTTGTGTCCCTAGGTACTAGCTCCTTTTCATGAGTCACAATGTTATGGTTGGATAAGCACAAGGCCCAGGATGACAAGGACCATCCAGGCCTCCAGTCTATCCTTTAGAAAATAACCCTAATAACAGCTTTCGTTACAGATGCCTCAGTGGAAATGATGAGATTCTTGGCCAGTGCAGTGACATGCAGCTCAGCAGCCAGGCAGTGTATCTATCAATGCCCTTGGGGCAAAGCTTTGGTTGCCCACTCCAAACCCTGAGCTGATCAATATTCAGAGGCACTCTCCTGTTTGGAGAATGCGATAAGATAATGGTAGTGCACCCAAACCAGCTAGTAGTGCACCCAAACCAAAGCAATCCTCCCTGTCTCCAAACAGTGCCTCAAGAAGGGACTACTAGGCCAACAACAGGCAGAAACATTGGAACCTACTCTGTGGATGCTCCAGAGCTCAAGCATTCAGAGAGGCCGGATTAATTTTTTGTGGGCCCCAGCACCCAGATTGTGGCCCTATCCCCAGTTCTGCCCCAAGTCCTCACTCCTGCTCGGCCTCTTCCCCCAGAGGCCTTGCCTCCGCACTGCTGCAAGGCCTGACTACCTGCCGCTCTGCCCCAAGGCCACACCAGCTTCTTGCACAAGGAGTAGGGCGCAGAGAGGAGCAAGCACCCCCAGCCAGAAAAAAAAATATTGTGTCCATCCTCAACATAGAAGTACCAAAAGAGAGCAGACCAGTATGTCAGGGGAAATCCTGGACGTGTGGATCAGGCAGAAAAACTAGAAGTGACAACAACCTCTAAGAGTTCACTATGACAATGATGGTCTGGATCTTCAGCCTGATTTGCATGCAGAATGCAGACTAGCCCACTTCTCAGAATACTGGTCTCTATTGACCATGGACAAGTAGAATCATAGAAATGGAGGGCTGAAAGAATGGGCAACAGGTGGAGCCCCCCCTTCCTCCAGCACCCCTCCCTGCAGCTGGAGCCCTTAGACCCTCTGCCCCGCTCCCACCCAGAGGAGCCCCGAGCACATCCCCCACTCAGCCAGAGTCCCCCCAGAGACAAAGCCCTGAGCCCCTCCCCCAAGCCTGGAGAAGCCCCAGTCCAGCTGAAGCCCTGAGACCCCCTGCTCCCCACACACCTGCCTGGAGGAGCCCCAGGCCAGCACACTATGCCTCCCCTCACTAGACCCAAAACTTCCCTGGGGCAGGACACTTTTGATATGCCCCATGCAGGTTCTGAGGTGGCTGAGGAGGTGGTATTTGCTACTCAGACTCCTGGGTTCCTCAGTAATCTCTCTCGAGTTGAGGGAGATTATTGATGAACCCAGGCAGCTGAATAGCACATAGCACCTCCTCAGCCACCCTGGAACCTGCATGGGGCATAATAAAGCAAAACTTGCCCCCTAAACTCTGCAACCAGGGATCCGGTGGCTGCGGCAGGAGCCTCCCCACAGTGAGCCTCCCCTGGCCTATTATACCTGTTGCTCATAGCTAGAAGGGACCTCGAGAAATCATCTAGTCCAGCCCCCTGCACTGAGGCAGGAACATAGGCGGCAGGTTTGTATAATTTTTGGTAGTGCCCAAAATGGTGGTGCCACCCCACTCCCGCCCTGTAGGCCGATATAAAATGAAGCTACAACGTGTCAGCACCACAAGATTACAAGAGTCAATTAAAAGTGGAAAGTCAGAAGCAGCACTTGCCTGCTTCAATATACGGTATTATGTTTTGTTGCACCTGTTGTGACAAAGTGAGAATGTTCTTAATGTTTTCTCTGAATGCTGTGTGTGTGCCTCAGTTTCCCCGGCAAGGTGCCAACTGAAGGTGTTGGAGACAAAGAGATCAAGTAGCCTCTTTGTCCAGAAGAGACACAAAGGCCAGAGGAGGGAGTGTCAGTTTGGAGCTGGCTGGGGAAATGAGGAGAGGCCCAGAACTTGGGTCTAGGCTCCCCACCCTCCAAGATGGACCTGACTGAGGGGTCCTGTTTTCTGTACCTACAAGCTTTGTTTTAGACTGTGAACCTGTCGTCTAATAAACCTGTTTTACTGGCTGGCTGAGAGTCACGTCTGACTGCAGAGTTGGGGTGCAGGGACCTCTGGTTGCCCCAGGACCTGCCTGGGCACACTCGCTGCGGAAAGCGCACAGTGTGGAAGGGCATGCTGAATGCTCTGAGGTCAGACCCAGGAAGGTGTAAGCTTCTTGCCCTGGAGACAGTATGCTCAGAGAGAGGAGGCTCCCCCAGAATCCTGACTGGCTTTGTATGGAGTAGTTCCAAAGCATCCCAGCATCCCCTTCCACACCATGCGCTTCCCAGAGTCTGCACAGGCACTGACACTCTCTCCTCTGGCCTTTGTCTCTTTTCCAGGCATTAGGAGGCCACCTGATCTCTTTGTTCTCCAACACCTTCAGTTGGCACCTTGCAGGAGAGCGGCCCAGGCCATCAGTTGCCCTGAGACAGGGTTTCAGCCATTCTCTGTGCAGATGGCATCACACTGGCACTCTAGAGCTCTACAACAATCACACACCCTTATCCCACCATCTAGATCCTTGAGAAATGCATAAGGGAAACTGAGGGACCCACAGAGTATTCAGAGAAAACATTAAGAACATTCCCACTTTGTAACCTGTATACTTTAAAAGGTGTAAAATAATCAAGTATTATGCTAAACGCAATGATACTCCAAACTGACCACCAAATTTAAGTTGCATGTTTTTCCCCTAAAGTGAGAGCTCTAGGGTGGGGCTGGAGATAAGGGGTTCACAGTGCAGGAGGGTGCTCAGGGTTGGGGTGCTGGGGGTGCAGGCTCTGAGGTGGGGCAGGGCTGGGGATAAGGAACTTGGGATGCAGACAGGCTGCCCCAGGGCTAGGGCCAGAGAGGACTCTCCCCTCTCCTTACTGGCAGAAGCAAGCTCCAGGGGAGAGGGACCCCTCCTCTCCCCCCTCCCCCCCCACCCGCAGCACACTCACTCTGCACCACAGTCACTGCACATGCTCCTAGGGACTCTCTCAGGTCCAGAAAGCCCACTCGCCTCCCCTATGGTGGGAACCGGGGCGGGGGGTTACATCACTTGTGGCCTCCCCTGCTGCTGCCTGTGGGTGCCGGGGGACGGGGGAGAGAGCTCCCAAGCACGTATGCCTCCTTCCCCCTCCTCTCTCCCTCTTCCCCTCCCCCAGTGCTCCAAGAGGCTGCCTGCTGCTGATCTCTATAGCCTTAGGCAGAAGCAGCACAAACAAGGGAGAGAGTCACTAGCTGTTTTCTTTCAGGCAGAGAAGTTCCGAGGTGGGGACAGGGTCAGCTCCAGGCAGGGCTAGGGGAGAAACCCAGCTCCAAATATTGGTGGAGCACAGCCATCAGCCTTGAATATCCCTGGTGCTTGAGCACCTTGAGCCCATATAACCTGCCGCCTCGGGAACAAGCATACTTAGACTATCCTTGACAGGTGTTTATCTGTGCTCTTCTTGATCGCCAGTGATGGAAATTCCACAACCTTTTCCAGTACTAAACCTTTCGAACTATAAGGACAGTTTTCCTCATGCCTAACCTAAATCTCTCTTGCTTCAGATTAAAACCATTACATCTTGTCTTACCTTCAGTGAAGATGGAGAGCAATTGCTCACCATCCTCTCTGTAACAGCCCTTGACATATATGAACTGTTGTTAGTCTCTCAGTCCTCTTTTCTGAAAACTAAAGATGCCCAGGTTTTTTAAGGTGAGATTTTTATAACCTTTTATCATTTTTGCTAAACTGCTTCTAAATTTTCTAAACCTTTTATCATTTTTTTTTGCTATTTTTGCTGCTTTTCTCTGGACTCTCTGCAATTTGTCCATATCTTTCCTAAAGTGTGGCACCCAAAACTGGACATGCTATTCCAGCTAAGGCCTTACCAGTGCCAAGTAGAGTAACAATTATCTCCTCTATCTTACATGTGACACTCCTGTTAATATACTCCAGAATAGCATTAGCCTTTTTTCCAGCCGAGTCACATTGTTGGCTCATATTCAATTTGTGGTCCACTGAATCCCCCCCCTCCCCCAGTTCTTTTTCAGCAGTATGAGTGTCTAGCCCGTTATTTTCCATTTTTTAGTTGTGCATTTGATTTTTCCTAAGTACTGTACTTTGCATTCATCTTTATTGAATTTCATCTTAAATACAGATCAATTCTCCAGTGAATAAAGGTTTTTTAAAATTCTAATCCTGACCTGCAAAGTGCTTGCAACCCCTCCCAGCTTGATGTCATCTGCAAATGTTTTGATCATACTCTCCACTCCATTATCCAAATCTTTAATGAAAATATTGAATAGTACCAGATTCAGGACAAGCCCTAGGGGGACCCCACTAGATATAGCCTCCCAGTTTGACCACAAGCTATTGATAACTACTCTGAGTTTTTCAAACAGTTATGCCTCCACCTTATAGTAATTTCATCACAACCACATTGCCCTCTGCTGATGAGACTGTCATGTGGGATAGTGTCAATAGCCTTGCTAAAATCATGATATGTCTACAGCAGGGGTTGGCAACCTTTCAGAAGTAGTGTACCAAGTTTTCATTTATCCACTCTAATTTAAGGTTTTGTGTGCCAGTAATACATTTTAATGTTTTTAGAAGGTCTCTTTCTATTAGTCTACAATATATAGCTAAACTATTATTGTATGTAAAGTAAATAAGGTTTTTTTAAATGTTTAAGAAACTTCATTTTAAATTAAATTAAAATGCAGAGCCCCCTGGAGCGGTGGCCAGGACCCAGGCAGTGTGAGTGCCACCGAAAATCAGCTTGTGTGCCGCCTTCGGCACGCGTGCCATAGGTTTCCTACCCCTGGTCTACAGCTTCCCCCATATCCACTAGGTTGTAATCCTATCAAATAAGGTTCGTTTGGCATGATTTGTTCTTGGCAAATTTATGTTGGCTATTCTTTATCAATCTATTATCCTCTGGTTGCTTACAGATTGGTTGATTGACCATTTGTTCCAGTATCTTTCCCAGAATTGAAATTAGGCTGACTGAGCTGTGATTCCCTGAGTCCTTTTTGTTCCCCCTTTTAAAGAGAGGTACTAATCTTACTCTTCTCTAGTCCTCTGGAACCTCACCTGTCTTCCATGAGTTCTCATAGATTATTACTAATGGATTTGAGCGCGCTTCAGATAATTACTTACATACATCAGGGTGAATTTTGTCAGACCTTGCCAACTCGAATATATCTAACTTATTTAAATAATCTTTATGTTCTTCTGTCTTGTATTTCTTCCCCCTTGTTGTTAATACTAATTGTGTTGAGCATCTGGTCAGAATTTATGTTTTTAGTGAAGACTGAAGCAAAATAGGTATTAAATACCTCAGCCGTTGTAGTATTGTCTGTTATTACCACCTCTTCCCTGCTAAGCAGTGCCTTTGTCTAATATGCGCCTTTGTCTTTCTCTTGCTCCTAACATAGTTATAGACCTTCTTTTTATTGCCTTCTACGTCCCTTGTTAGGTATAATTCATTTTGTGCCTTAGTGTAACAGTGTCAGCATCCACCTCTTGTGAGCATCGCCCCTGGTCAAGTGCATGTACCTGCAATTTCTTAGTTTGCAGTAATGGAGTAGCATCCACCTCTCGTGAGCCCTGCCCCCCCAAAACTGATGGCTTCTTCAGTGGGTCTGCAGTGACTCAGCCTTCCATCACACACACCGTCTGTACATAAAACAGAACAAACAAATCTGTCTCAGGGTATACAGTCTTTACCTTCCGCCAAGGCTTCCTCCCTGGAGACACTGCCTGCTATAACAGTCCAACAGGGCCTATTGCAGTACCCTCCACTGATGTGTCCTTTTCAGTTTCCCCCCACCTCCCCACATCCCTGGGGTTCAATCTTTAACCAGACCAACAGGGCCCATCACAGGACCCTCACTTGATCTGGCTAGGTTCTGGGCTCAGCTCTTGCTCGGTCCCCTCAACCAGCCTGGAGATCCTTCTTAACTCCCTTGATCTTCGGCAGCCCTCCCTGGGCTCAGACCTGCCCACACTGAGCTATCCATGGTCCTGCCGCTCTTCCAGCCAACCAGGAACCCAGTTCTCTCTCTTCCAGCTTCAGGCAGCAACTTACTGCTCTCTCTCTGCCGCTTCTTTTTATATAGCCCTCCTGGCCTCTCATTGGCTGCTCTAGCAGTTGCTCTAGGCTGCCTGGAGGACTTCTCCTCTGCTCTTTTCTGGGGTCAGGTAAGGCTAGGCCATGAAGCCTCCAGCAGGGGTTTCTGGACCTAATCCACCATCACACTTAGCATTTCTGATTTTGTCCTTGCATATGCTATTGTACTCATCTTTTTCAATTTGCTCATGTTTGGCAGGATTCACTTTTGATTTTCAGGTGACTGAAGAGTTTCTGATGGAGCCATATTGGTTTCTTGCTTCTTCCTATCTTTCCTTTGCATCAGGGTAGTTGCTGCTTGCCTGTACAATTGTCTGTTGAAGAAACTGCTGGCTCCCCTGAACTCCTTTTTTCCCTTGGATTTTCTTTCTATGGGCCTTTACCTAGCAGTTCTCTGAGTGTCTTAAAGACTTCTTTTTTAAAGTCCATTGTCCTTATTTGTCTGCCCTCACTCCTTCCATTCCTTAGAATCATGACATTTATCATTTCACAGTCACTTTTACTCAAGTAGTGAATTTCAGTTACTCCCTTGAACTTAGGACTCCCCTCCCATTCCATCTTCATCCGATCACCCACCTCGAGCAACCCTATTAACCACAAGCTGATGTTCAATGAGATCTCACACCTCTGGGATGGAGAAGGAATAGAATGATTTCCTCCTAAGAAAGGGCTAAACTCCATATTCTTCATCATCCATAAGCATATGGGAGAGGTGTGTGTGTCTATGTCAGAGCCATCCTGGACTTCAAATGGCTCAACAAATGGATGAAGAAAACAAGATTTCAGATGGAGACCCCGGACTCAGTGTAGCCTCTGTATCCCAAGGGGATTTCCTTACCTCAGCCTTACCTCAGTGACCTAGCAGTTTTTATCTACATATTCCCATACATCCATGTCATCATCATCTACTGATATGTGCCTATGGCACGATGTGCTACCACTACAAAATTCCTGTTCTTTGGCCTTTCAATCAGCTCCCAGAATCTTTACAATGTTTTGACTGAAGTTCCCAACCAAAACAAAAAACAAAAAAAAACCCCAACCTGCGCACAGTGTCACAATGCAGACACAGGAGTTGCTTCAAACATACAGGTTAGTAGTAAATACCAATAAAAAGCTCCCTAAGCGAAAAGTATGGCCTGTGATGAACTATATAACTGACTAGGAGGACATAATCAGGCAGAGCCAGAATTTGAACCGCCGCCTCTAGGCTGTTGGCTTTTTTGGGAGGGTGATTTCTCTCTGCTTTGCTGAAAAAATTTTCAAAATGTGTCAGCTTCATTCTAATGTTGAACAAAAACAATTGTCAAAACCTTGAAATTTTTCATGAAACGGACTTCCTGTTTTCCGGCCATCTCTAGTGACAAGCCTTCCTAGTAGCTGGCTTATACTTTGTTGTGTATATTGGTAAGAAATAATATTTGTTTACTGACTAAAGTGTACCACCTACTGTCTAAGATTAGCAAGGCTGATATTTAAGTAGCAAATTCCTGTGTTTGTTTTCTAAACACCAATAGTCTGTATTTAACTATTTGAGGGCACCAACCCCTAAGGCCTTATTATTGGGCATCTGAACATAACCAGTTTGCCCAGCCACACCCGGTCACTGCATGAAATGAATGATCCTGATATGATATACAGCAGTGAAACTGTTGCTATTGAAGACTTCATAATGGATTTCTCTGTGTTGGTGCTGGAAAGTCATGTCTTGCCTAGCAACTATTTTAGAAAGGACAACTTTCCCTGCTCTGTGGTGTGGCAGGAGTTGGGGGTGACTAGGACTAGGAACTTGGAGGTTGCCAGAGCTAGGACTGAAGGCATTTGCAGGGGAAAAAGGCAGGATTCTTGAAGAGCAGAAAAGCCAATCAGCTGACTGGCCCCAGCAAAACTGGACTATGAGATCAATTTGGTCAGAGGGCATGGGTTGGAAAGATCACAAGAGCTGAGCCAATGGGCTGACCTGGTTGAAGGGAGCAGATTGGCAGGCCTGGAAAAGAATGAAGTGGACAAAAAAGCTTTTTTTGTTATTTAATTCTGAGTACTGGAGACCTGACAAGATGATAAAGTCTTATCAGCTTTGCTGGACATAATGGCTGACTCACAGGGCTATGTAAATGCTTTGCCACTGATTTCCAGAAATCCTCATGTCACTTTTAGGTGTGGAAGGGTCAGTTAGGCTTCCAAGTCACAATTCAATTGAACTGAACGTAAGCACACTTGTCTTGGTAGTTTGCGTGGCAAAACAGCGCATTGACTGTGTTATTTGTGTAATGAGGAGCACCAGATATGTCTCTTCCTTTAAATAATACTTAAATTCTAGACAACAAACATCACAGAACAATTCTAACTCCTCAGATTTTCTGTGCCAGAAGATCCTATTGTCCCCAGTGACTAAATAAGCCAGCTGGCATTTCTCTAGCTATCTATAAGGTAACTTATCTAAAGTAATGATCCCAAGGAACCCAAGATCAAAATTTGGCCTTAACAGGGTTGTAGACTTTAACTACTACTTTTTCATTACCTTATATAATAAATTCATATAATGAAATTTGTTGCTGCTGTAAGTCATTTTAACTGTCTTACCTGACTACTTGGTAATAAAGTGGTATGCGTCTTGTAACTGAAAATGAGCCTTGTTAAGTTGCTGGCAATGAATTATCTGTGAGACTGTTTGCTTTCAGTTAAAGGGAGCATAAAACCTAATCATGAAATTGTCAGTGCTGCACCTGGAAGCCTGGAAGAAGTAACTTCATTGTGGCCCTGGCAAAGAGTTGGCTTAGTACCAGCTAAATGTGAATTTATGGTAAGGATGAGTGTCTAGTGCAGCAGATGACAACATTCTTGGGTGAATTGCTCAGCTTCAAGGTGCCTGAGCTGAGCAAATTGCTACATTTTCCATGTGAAGGCTACTGCATCTAGGAGTAGAGCCCTGCACGGATACAAAATTTGTATCCATATCCAATCTGCAAATATGGTCCGTGGATATCCACAGATTTGCAGGGCTCTATCTATGAGGAGGGCAATCTCTCCACTTCAGCATGGAGTTCCCTGCTGATTTTTAGGCGGTATCCTCTTCCTCTGACACATAAAATGAGTTTGTCATTCCTTCATATTCTCTCTCTAGCCCTTTTGTAACCAGGCTGACATAATTTAGCTAATGAGAAAGCTGGGTGGGTGGACACTTGGGGAACTTCCAAGAGAGCATCTCAAGGGAATAGCCAGTTTCTTCCCTTGGACTAGACCAGGAAACTGTGCAGGGTTGGTATTTTGGAGGTAGTGAGTTAGTTATGTAGAGGGCCATACTTTCTTCAATCCGTTCCTTATCTCCAGCCACCAGAAGTCTCCTGCAGCATGTCTACCTTTCCTGTGAGTTCTCACCACTCCCACTACTGAGGCTCCTCTGCCACCCTGTTCAAGCTGTCAGCGAACTTCCTCTTCTAGTTAAAAAGACAGAAAGGTTAGTGCAGCTATCACCATCCTGAGTGACTTGGCTACAGCAGGAATGTCATAGGCAAAGGGCCACCAGCAGCACCCATATTGTTCACATGTCTGTAGGGGCAGGTCTGTAAGACAAAGCTCCTTGTCTTGGTGGCTCCTGTCAGGGCAGCTAGGAAGAGGAGATGAGAAGTCTTCACCAGCTGCTGAAATCTCCTGCTAGACAGTTTTTTATGGTTTTAAAGGCACAGCATTAACAATTTGTACTATGTAGGAATAATGCCATAGTCTCTTGGGCCTGGCTGTGGTAGGATCAGTGGACTAAACCACATAGCTGGACCCAGGAGGTGGAGGCTGTAGACCGAAAGAGCTACTCAACCCAGAGAGAGAGAGAGAGAGTGCTAACACATTCTATGTCAAAAGAGCTCCCAGAACAAGGAAAAGCTAGGGCTAAGCACCCATTATATGGATTAGGGCCTTAGGTCACACACGTTAGGGTTGGAACAGCTTTTCATAACTGCTTTAGTATAGCAAAGCACTGGGGTTGGCCAGCTAGTGTGGGTTTTCTCCAATGTGTTTTTTTCCCCCCAGTTGGTAGCCTGCCATGGAGGGTCTCGCATGGAGTTCTTGTACACCATTGCAGTTCAGTTCCCATCAATCCACCCAGACTGTGATGTCAACACATAGTGCATTAATGAGCATCTCCTCTACTGAAGGCCCCCCCCCCCTTCACTTCTTAATTATCCCTAAGGCTCTGGGTATAACTTTGCTCCATCTTTGGTTAAAGGCCACTTCAATGAGGCTTTTAAGTGACTGATTTCAATAAAGAGGGGAAAACAAACCAAAAGTTTTAAGATTGGGTTCTTGAGATCTCTACAGAATGGGTGTCTAATGGTAGCTGAAGTTCTTTCCTTGAATTATATGGTTCCTTCAGGACACTCCTGTGTAGGCTACTGAATGGCAAGATGGTCGTGAAGGCTGGTCTAGCTCACAAGGGAGGCAGTAGATTGTATAAAATCCAACATAGACCCTACTGCTATAAATTCTCTCTAAAGGAGAAGTGCAGTTATTTATTCCAGCCATTTGGCTTTCTGCTTGATAGAAAAGCCTATTCACATTTATTAAAGCATTTTTCAACCATGCAGCTGGCCTTTCAGCTCCAGCAAAATGATGTCAAATCTTCTGCTGAAATACCAGAGACTTTTGTGACAAACTTTGGAAGTGGTGCAAAGCCAAACACTGACTTACTCAGTCCTGCAAAGGATGTCCATTTCCCGTTTCGCATCAGCCAGCAAAAATGCTGTTCTAGAGTCTGACCATTTTTCCCATTTGGTGGAAGGCAAAAGGTATCAGGCTGTTGCAATAAGGGGGAGGGGCAGTACAAGACAGTGCTCATGCAGCATGCTCTTTCCAGCCCTATCAGTAGAGTAGCCTTGGCAGTAATACTAGAAAGACCCAGTCCAGTGTTTTTGTAGTTGTAAGATGCCAGTTGTAATCTGATCAAAAAGCTGTCAAACTCTCTGGTGGGTTGGGGGGGGGGGAAGGAAATGGGAGAATTGGATTATAAATAGTATAACTTTGGATTTCTAATTACCTTACAGGAGCGGGAAAATAACTACTGGAATTAATCCAAAATGTAAACAGCCAACATATTTGTTTGCAGTTATCACAGGAGTGAGGCAATGACTATAAAATTCAAACAGACACATAAAACAAATGTTTACATCCTTTATTTAGGAAACTTCTCTAAGAGCACTATGTTCAGTAGTTTTTGAAGGCCTTGTGCCAGGGCTTATCAGATCAACTGAGATCAAAGTTTAGGTTAGATTATTGTATTTGTACATCTTTCTGTTTTTTTCATCCCATCGGATTAAATCTGCCACAGGCTTTACTTTGTGAACTAGAGTAGTGAAAAATGTTTATTTCAGTTTGATTTACTCTGACCAATTGGAAAAGGGGGTGGAGTGTGCAGAGAGGGCCTGATTCTGATCTAAATTACATGGGTGTAAATCCAAAGCAATTCCACTGAATTCAGTGAATAAGCAGTAAAGTTTCTTGGTTTACAACAACGTAAATAAGATCAGAATTTGTGCACGTGTATTTGGTTAGCAGATTGAGCATGGGATTTGGGGTCAGCAAACCGTGATTCTATTCCCACCGCTCCTGCTGACTTTCCATGTGACCTTGTACAAGTGATATTAGCCTCTCTGTGTTAACCCATCAGAAACATAGGAATGAGAATATGTACTCACCAAAGTAAAATGATTTGAGGTCTATGGGTGAAAAGTACTAAGTGTTGTTATTGGATTTTAGCCTTCCTGAGACCAGACACTCTTACCTCGTATTCAAAGCACCTGTCACCTCTTTTGCTCCAGGGACTCTGAAACTGTCAGATATCAGATTAAAACTTCAGCCATTTCAGAACTGTATTCATCAAAGAAGAAATGCACGAGCAGTTTTGTGGAGTGAGGGAGAAGGTATTTACCTAGTGAACTATCTATTTTATCATGTGGCTAAGACAAACTGATGGGAACAGCAAATCCTCACCAAGGACCAGGTTCAACAGAGCACTTAACCATTGCTTAACTTTCAGCATAGGCTTAAATCCTATTTACTTGAATGGACCATAAGCATGTGCTTAAGTGCTTTGATGAAGAGGGATGGTTTGCTGAGTTGGGGCCCAAAAAGGAAAGCCAAAAATGGTTCATAATAGCATTAACGTATAGAGGGCCAGGTGGCAGCTCATGACTGTTCAAATAATGACTTCTTCCAGCCCGCTTAATTGGCCATGACCTTACAATTACCTCTGTGGATTTCAAAAGCATGGCCATTGCAATATCAAGACAAGGTAAGAATGCTACGTTTCTAATCAGATGTCTGGTAATACTCCCTCACAAGTGCCCTCTTATGTCTGTCATCTGTCATGAAAATTCTGTTTCTGGTCATATTACACCCCAAAAGTCCCACATGGGCAAATTTTCCCTTAATGACACCTCACCCACAAAAAAACCAAACAAAAATCCCACATTCCTTTTCACTTATAAGGTCACTAAACTACTTTTGTAAAGTCTCATTTCATGTAAAAAGTTCTTTATTCATTATTTAAGTTGTGATGGTTTAATTTTAGAAAGGGTCCGTCTTCCAGATTCCACTGATCGCTGGCTAGGATCAGCAAGGGCTGGGCTAAACTCTTGAGTCATAAATATGAAACTTTTAAATTTCTTCCTTATGACAAAGGTATTCAGGAGGGAAAACCTGAATGACATGAAAGTAGAAGTTTGCCAGGGAGCTCAAGGGGTTAACTAGAGCTGAACAATCTTTTTCTAATTATCCTAATAAAGCTGCATTATCAGGCACTCTCAGTATTCCATTGGGAAAGAAAGTTATGTTAATAGAAAACAATGATTTTTCATCTTCCGTATGTCAAAGCACTTTTATGACTCTGCTCTCTTTATGAAAGCTTTGTGGTGTCAAAATGTTAGTTTGTGGACAATGTATCTGTTGTTACTTATTTACCTTTTTTTTAAAAAAAATATCCTCTGGTGTATTGTATGAGGGTCTGGGTTTGACAAGACATGCTTTATGCTATCACAGTTTAACAGCTTTTTTAAAAACTTTATAGTTCATTTCTTTTTAGAAATGCCAGAGATTCTATTGGGGGAAAAGCCCTCTGCACCACGTGGGATGAAGGACCTTCCAGATGCCCTTTCCAGTGGAGTGAATTTCACCCTGTATGAATTCTATGTATTCTTCTTCTTGTCTTTTAATTAGAATTAATTGTCTCTTGTTTTACACTTAAGTTGTAAGCTCTTTAGGGGCAGGGACTGTCTTTTTGTCCCATCTTTGTACAGCAAGTAGCACAAACAGTGTACTGGAAAAGTGAGAGCATTTAAAAATTGGAAGTCAAATCCTACCGAGGAAAATAGAAAAGAGCATAAACTCTGGCAAGTCAAGCGTAACAGTATAATTAGACAGGCCAAAGAAAAATTTGAAGAGAAACTAGTAAAAGACAAAACCTAAACAGCAATTTTTTAAAGTACATCAAAAACAGGAAGCCTGCCAATCAGTGGGACCACTGGATAATCAAGGTGCTGAAGGAGGACTCTAGGAAGATAAGGCCATAGCAGAGAAGCTAAATGAATTCTTTGCATTGGTCTTTGTTGATGTGAGGGAGATTCCCACTCATAAGCCATTCTTTTTAGGTGACAACTCTGAGGAACTGTCCCAGATTGAGGTGCCAATAAATGAGGTTAGGAACAAACTGATAAAATAAACACTAGTGAGTCACCAGGACCAGATGGTATTCAAATACGAAATTGCAGAATTGCTAACTTTGGCATGCAAGCTATTGCTTAAATCAGCTTCTACACCAGATGACTGGAGGATAACCAATGTAACACTGATTTTTGAAAAAGGCTCCAGGGTAATCGCTGCAATTACAATACAGTAGACCTAACTTCAGTACCAGGCAAATTGGTTGAAACTATAGTAAAGAACAAGCTCATCAGATACATAGTTGAACACAATACACTGGGGAAGACTCAACATGGTTTTTATAAAGGGAAATCATGTCTCACCAATTATAATTCTTTGAGGCGGGTCAGCAAACGTGGACAAGAATGATCCAGTGGATATAGTGTACTTGGACTTTTAGGTCTGGTCTACACTACGCGTTTATACCGATTTAACCCTGCACCTGTCCACACAACGAGGCCCTTTATATTGATATAAAGGGCTCTTTAAACCGGTTTCTGTACTCCTCCCTGACAAGAGGAGTAGCGCTGAAATCGGTATTACCATATTGGATTAGGGTTAGTATGGCCGCAAATTGATGGTATTGGCCTCTGGGCAGTATCCCACAGTGCAATATTGTGACCGCTCTGGAAAGCAATCTGAACTCGGACGCACTGGCCAGGTAGACAGAAAAAGCCCCATGAACTTTTGAATTGCATTTCCTGTTTGCCCAGCATGGAGCTCTGATCAGCACGGGTCGCGATGCAGTCCCAAATCCAAAAAGAGCTCCAGCATGGATCATACGGAAGATACTGGATCTGATTGCTCTATGGAGAGACAAATCTGTTCTATCAGAGCTCCGTTACAGAAGACGAAATGCCAAAGCATTTGAAAAAAAATCTCCAGGCTATGATACAGAGTCCACAGCACAGTGCTGTGAGACAAGTGTAACGGAAAGCCAAAGAATCAAATGGACGATGGATAATGAAGAAGGAGGTGGGATGAGGCTCAGCTATCCACTTCCCGGATCTTTGCAATTCTTGGATAATCCTGCAATCTCGTAGGTCCCAAATTTACGGATTTGTTAGGGTTAGATCTGTCCTATCCGCTTAAGAGGAAAAAATCTTATATTTATGTCTACTGTTGTGGGTAGACTCGGTGCTGGAGCTAACTTTTAGCGAGTGGCGGTAGTCATAGGCTGGTAAGCTGTCTTGTCAATTCAGCCCGTGAGTGCTCTGCTGCTCGTGCCCCTGGTTAAATTGGTGTCTGGTTATTTTCAGATGGTCAGACGCTGTTGTGTGAGTTCATGCGCCGCCTTCCGACTTTGCTGTCGTAAAGGTTCTTGTGCTTTATAGCATTTTGCTTCTCTCGCGTTTAATTTGTGGACTATGTGCTTCTTCATCACTACGTTTTTTTGTTTTTTCTTATTATCATCACTTCCTCAATGATATGGTAGCCCAGAGGTGTTTGGGGTGGGATGACTAAAGTGGCGTTGTGCAGCGGCCCCTGAGGAACGCAGCTCTATCCTTCATGTGATGCTACTGGGCGTGTGCTTCGTGTCACTTCTTATCATAGCAGCTGGAGGCTGCCTCCCCCTCATTTTATCTCACTAAAAAGTCAGTGTTTCTTATTCCTGCATTCTTTATTACTTCATCACACACAAATGGGGGGACACTGCAATGGTAGCCCAGAAGGGTTGGGGAGGAGGGAAGCAACGGGTGGGGTGTTGCAGGGGCACCCCCTAGAATGGCATGCATTGGCAGCTCATCATTTCTGTGGGATCTGACACGGAGCGGCTGTGCTCTCTGGTTCTCTGTACACTGGTTCTCTAGTACACTTGCCCCATATTCTAGGCAGGACTGACTCTATTTTTAGATACAACATAAAGGAGGGAATGACCCAGGGGAGTCATTCCCATTTTTGTCTTTGCGCCCCCGCCGACCTCAGCAAGGTCAGCCAGGAGCACCCATGACAGCAGCAGACGGTACAGAACGACTGATAACCGTCATCTCATCGCCAATTTACAATGGCACAGCAGACGGTACAGAACGACTGTAACCTCTCTGCTACCTTGCAAAGGCAAATGAATGCTGCTGTGTAGTGCTGCAGTACTGTCTCTGTCAGCGGCATCCAGTACTCATACGGTGACAGTGACAAAAGGCAAAACGGGCTCCATGGTTGCCATGCTATGGCATCTGCCAGTGCAATCCAGGGAAAAAGGGCACAAAATGATTATCTGCCGTTGCTTTCGCGGAGGAAGGAATGAGTGACAACATTGACCCAGAATCACCCGCGACACTGTTTTTGCACCATCCTGCATTGGGATCTCAACTCAGAATTCCACTGGACGGGGGTAACTGCGGGAACTACGTGATAGCTACAGGATAGCTATCCACAGTACAACGCTCCAGAAATCGACGCTAGCCTTGGTACATGGACGCACACCACCGAATTATTGTGATTTGTGTGGCCACGTGCACTCGACTTTATACAATCTGTTTTACAAAACTGGTTTATGTAAAATCAGAATAATCCTGTAGTGTAGACGTACCCTTAGAAAGTCATTGATAAGGACCCACACCAAAAGCTCTGAAGCAAAGTAAGCAGTTATGGGATAAAAGGGAAGGTCCTCTTATGGATCAATAACTGGTTAAAAAGATAGGAAACAAAGGATCGGAATAGCCAGTTTTCCCAATGAAGAGGGGGTAAATAACAGGTTTCCCCAAGAACCTCTACTGGGACCAGTGCTGTTCAACATAGTCATAAATGCCCTGGAAAAGGAAATAAACAGTGGTATGGCAAAGTATTCAGACCATACAAAAATTACTCAAAATAGTGAGTTCAAAGTTGACTGCAAACAGTTACAAAGGGATCTCACAAAACTGGGTGACTTGGCAACAGAATGGCAGATTAAATTAATTGCTGATAATTAAGACTACAAATTGGTCACGGGAGTTGCAGAAGTTACAGAATTTGTGACTTCCGCAGACCTCCATGACTTCAGCCCGCAGCAGCTGGGAGCTGCACTGTATCCCCACCTCCCATGGTGGCCAGGAGCTGTGAGGACCCTGCAGCCCAGAGTGGTAGGGGTCGCCTGCAGCTCCTCAGTCCCCACGTGTGCAGGGCGGAATCCCCTGGAGCTCCCCAGATGCCGCTGCTGGTGGTGGAGGAATCCCCCACAGCTTCCAGATTTCTAGCCTCTGTGGGGGTGCGGGTGTGTGGAACACCCTGGAGCTCCCCAGTCCCTGTGGGCATTGGAGGATACCTGGCAGCTCCCCAGCTGCTCCAGGCAGAGGGAGAATCCCCCACAGTTCCCCAGTCCTTGTGGATGTGGGGGACCCCTGCAGCTCCCTAGCTGCTGCAAGCTTCACAGCAACTTCTGCAGCTCCGCAGTCCCCAGGTGGGGGATTCCCCACAGCTCCCCAGCCACCACAGATGGGGGTCCCTCCCAGCTCCCAGCCACAGCAGGGCAGGGTGCTCAATCCTCCTCCTTCCCCATTTTGTCATGCACAGCTTTAGTAAAAGTCAGGAACAGCTCACAGCTTTTGTGAATGTTTGTTAATTGCGCATGACTCGTCTGTGGCTTTTACTAAAAATAACCATGACAAAATTTTGTAGCCTTATTGATAAGTGAACAGTAATGCACAATGGAAAACAATCCCAGCTACACATACAGAATAATGTATTAGTTGTTACTACTCAAAAGATCTTGGAGTCACTGTGGAGAATTTGCTGAAAACAGCATGTTAGGAACCATTAGGAAAGGGATAGATAATAAGACTGAAAATATCATAATGCCATTATATAAATCCATGGTACCTTGAATACTGGCAGCTCCTCTAAAAAAAAAAAGTTATTAGAATTGGTAAGAGTACAGAGAAGGGCACGGGACAACTTCCAAATGAGAAGAGATTAAAAAAACTGGGACTGTTCAGCTTAGAAAAGAGATGACCCAGGGGCAATATGACAGAGGTCTATAAAATCATGAATGCAGATGAGAAAGTGAATAGGGAAGTGTTATCTATCTTTTTGTATAACACAAGAACCAGGGGTAGCCCAATGAAATAAATAGATAGCAGGTTTAAAACAAACTTAAGAAAGGACTTCCCACAAAGCACAGTCAACCTGTGGAATTCATTTCCAAGGTATGTTTTGAAGACTACAAGTATAACTGGATGTAAAGGTATAAGTTCATGGTGGATTGGTCCATCAACCGCTGTTAGCCAAGATGGTCAGGGGTGGAACACCAGACTCTACATATTGCTAATACTCTGGTTACCAGAAGCTGGAACTGGTGACAGGCTACAGATGAAGCATCTGGCCCAGCCACTGCTGGCAGACAGGATACTGGGCTAGATAGATCGTTGTTCTGAGCCAGTATGGTCATTCTTCTGATACCAAGTTCATGGCAGACAAAGAGGAACTTGCTACTGTTATAAGATCTTCAGGGCCTGGAACTAGTGGTTTTATGTGTTTGTAAAGTGGTATACAAAGCAGTGGTGCTAAATAATAATTCTGTTTCAGTAGGACACGGGGTTTAAGCTTGTTTCTGAACCTAATGTTAGCCAATTCATAGAGGTGGAAAGGAGGAGATTAGGGAAATCTATTTGTATGCCCCAGATTTTATATGTTAGCTATTATATTGATGTAGACTGAAGTTGAGAGAATAGCATGTGGAATTTATTTCTGAATTCTGAGTTGTTTTTCAGCTCATCCAGTTCCCATCCTCTCTCACTACATTTGTGTGAAGGGGATTGTCTTTGCATAAATTCTTTATGAGTTCATATGCTAACAAGAATATTGAAATGTGAGTTCTCTTTGTGCTGGAAGTGCATGCCCTCTGTTCACAGAGCTTTGGTCATCCGGGCAGGGAGCAGAAACATGTGATTTAGCGATCAATCACACACCAGGAATACAGACTAATCAAAGATATAATTAAAGCAAATACTTCCTGAAAAACCCAGAGACTGTAATATGGTTGCATAAAGTATTTGAACATTTATGAATGATGAATACATTTGTAAAAAAATCAAGCTATGTTTGCACATACAACAGAAAAAGGGATACATTTTTCAGTGTGAGTTCTCTCAGTTCTAGTTCAAACATGTTACTTATTTTATCTGTTCTTTTGGACATGAATGTGTAAAATAACAGAAATTAGAGAAAAGCCAGACTAGATCATCCAATCACACCACTTATCAATGCAGGAGTGTGCCCTGCTGTCAGTCCAGTACAGCATTAGACAATGCATTGTTAGCCTAGTTTCAAATATGCTTAGCTTGGGTACTTCCCTGGGAAAACTGTTTCACAGTCTAACAGATCTCATTATCAGAAAGCGATTCTGCTATTTAGACTGAATAGGCAATGGGTTAATTTCATCCTACTGCTCCTGCCATTTGTGGTCTCTTCTTGCTGTTTACACCTTTAAAGCATTTCCAGAAGGTTATTGGGTTCCCTCTTAATCCATTGCTAATACATAATTAGTACATTTGATGTTTCTTCACAAGTTAGTCCCTCTGAACTCCTGATCATTGTTGCTGCTGCTCTCTGAACTTCCATTAATTTGGGGCTCTTTCACATAATGAGGTGTCCCCAAATGAATGCGATATTGCAGAAGCAGTCACAAAAGAGCCTTACCGCAATGGAAAATTATCACTTAAGTTCCTATGTTGTACCCAGAAATATAGAACAACTCATATCCACAATGTAACGCTATGCCTACAGCCTCAAAATTTCAAAGGCCTTTTTTTTTGGCCAATACTTTATTGCACTATGAACGAATGCATATCTAACTTGGTGTCTTCACTATCAGTTTTACCTCTTTCAGAGATACCGTTTCCAGGTTTCTCCATTCAACAGAGTGTCTGCACTTTGCATTACTTCCACCCCCTCGATGCATTTATTTGCATTTTCCTTAAAAGAATCTCACTGTGTTATTTTCTGGCAATACTTGTAATCTTGCTATATTCTTTTGCACATCATTTCCCTTGCTGAAGTTCTCTAAGGCTACCAACTATGGACTGCTTAGCCCACTTGTCAAATAATGAATGGAGATTTTAAATGAGAGGATGTAACCTGTATCCTTGCAATACTCCCTTATATACCTCCCCAGTACATAGGGTGCTGGTGCTAGGGCTGCTGCCGCGCCCTTGGCTTGAAGTGGTTTCCATTCTATAGAGGGTTTACAGTGGCTATCAGCATCCCCACTATAAAAATTTTTCCAGCTCCCCTGTCCTAATACACATTTTAATATGGCTCAATGTAAATGTATACATCTAAGAACAAAGAACTCAGGCCATACTTACAGGGTGAGGGACTCTATCTTGGCAAGCAGTGACTCTGAAAAAGAATTGAGGGTTGTGGTGGATATCATCAGAACATGAGCTCCCAGTGACAAAAAGAGCTATGGGATCCTTGGATTTGTAAACAGGATATTCTCATGTAGCAATAGAAAGGTTATTTTACTTCTGTATTTAGCATAAGGCTGGAAGATGCAATTCTGGTGTTCACAATTCAAGGACATTGATAGATCAGAGAGGGTTCAGAGAAGAGCCACAAGAATGATTACTGGTTTAGAAAACCTGCCTTCTAGTGGTAGACTCCAGGGCTGTTTAGTTTAACAAAGAGAAAGTTAAGGAGTGACTGGGTCACAGTCTGTAAGTACCTACATGGGAAACAAATATTTGATAACGAGCTCTTTAATCTAGCAGAGACAAGTATAACATGGTCCAATGGCTGGAAGATGAAGCTAGATAAATTCAGACTGGAAACAAGGCGCACATTCTTAACAGTGAGAGTAATTAACCATTGGAACAATTTACAAAGGATGGTGGTGAATTTTATAATGCTGGCAAGTTTTAAATCCAGATTGAATGTTTTTCTAAAATGTGCTGTAGAAATTTAGGGGAAGTCTAATAGTCTGGGTTATACAGGAGGTCAGACTAGATAATCACAATGGTCCCTTCTAGCCTTGGAATCTATGCATTTGATAAGATGATGTTCAGGGGCCCTTTTTATGGTCCTTCAGCCAGTTTTCAATCTATGTGATGGTTGTTATCCAGTTTGACTAAATTCTGAAAGTCTGATTTTGAAAGATATTCCATCAAATGATTTGCTATTTGCCAATAATATAGCTACCACATTCTTCTCATCCACTACTTTGTAATTCTATCAAAAAACAAGCAAAAATCAAATTTCTCTAGTACAACTTGTCCTTTATAAGCTAATGATGATTACTGTTAATGGCTGTTATCCTCCTAGATGTGGAGTGATTTCTTCCCATCTCTCTATTATGTGTTATATTATGTTTCAATAAGTCTCATCTCTATGCTAGTAAAATAATTTCTGGGATCATGTGTGTTTCCCTGTCTATGAATTCGCCTTTCAAACCTCTTCCTGAGATCTGTATAAGGAGGGAAGCTTCCAGGAATTGATCTCATTCTTTACTTGCACCCCTCTCTGCAGTATCATCTCTTATGCTTGGTCCCCGGGGAAAGCCCTCTTAGGAGCTGAGGATTCAAAACTGTGCAGGAAATGGGCCAGTGGAAGAGTGGGGCAGAGGGAAAATGCACTATTCCATCTCCACCCCTGCCCCCAAAGAACTACGGGTACTTGGAACCAGCAGAAAATTAATCAGCCTAAGGACATAGGCTGGAAAAGCCAATAGGACTTTTTTTTTAAATCACTTAGGTGCTTTTGAAGGTCCCAGGGCAAATTCCAAAGGCACAAATGGTTGTTGGGTGCCTAATTCCTCCTGACCTCCAATGGGAGTTAGATGCCTAACTGCCATTTATGCCTTTGGAAGTATCACTCACATCCGTAGCACCTGATCTCTGTTAGCAGTTTCCCTTTCTTCTCATAGTTCCTCTCTATTGCAAGAAATAGATCCAGGATGGCTTCTCCCAGTTGGACTCTCTACTCTGAAACATTAAATTGTCTCCATGTAACTTTCCATCTGACCCATGTTTGACTGACTTTTGTAACCAATACAGATCTGGGTAGTTAATGGGGAATTAAAGTACATATCCTACCTTTTCAAGTCAAGTGCCTCAAGATTTGCTTCAGGAATATTTCTTGTTCACTCTTCTTTCACATCTGGTAGTCTGTAGCAAATGTACACTGACAGTTTTTCCCCATTAATTGTATCCTTAATTCAAAGAATTTCCTTTTTACACTCCCTATTGGTGTATTACTTATGACATGTAACATCACTTCCTCTTCTATGTTTGTATTTTATACATTGCACCTATCTATATTATCATTCCAATTATGAGAATCATCCCAGCAGGTTTCAGTTGTGCCTGTTAGATCACAGCCTTCATCAGTTAGTAATACCTTGCGTTCTTCTTGCTTGCTTCCCATACGTATGTTGGAAGACTCTTCTCATTCTTCATCCTATGTGTCAGAATAACTTCTCATCTTCTATTTTATGTTGGAAGGATATCCTAAATACTTGAGCTAAGAAATTTCCCATTCTCCTCCTTCCTACTAAATTTAAATTACAACACTAGGAAAAAAGAACAATAATAAATAACAGTAGAGTATCCACCGCCCTTACTCTTGCTGCAATGTAGTATTGTGCACAAACTACTCTTTGTACTCCAGAAATCACCATCAGTGGAGAACTCCTGGAAAATATGGACCATTTTCCACACCTTGGCAGCCACCTCTCCCCAACAGCCAGCATTGACACAAACTGAATACAGGATCTGCTGTGCCAGCACATCCTTTGGAAGACTACTGAAATGAGTCTTCAATGATAGGAATCTGCAAACAGGCACCAAGATCTTGACTTACAAGGCAGTTGTCATCCTCACCCTTCTCTATGGGTGAGAGAGCTGCGTAACCTACAGACAGCATCTCAAGAGGCTAGAGTGGTTCTAGCAGTGCTGCCCCAGGAGGATTCTCAGGATCAGCTGGGAAGACCAACGTACTAACATCAGCCTTCTCTCTGCAGCCAACATCAGTAGTATAGAAGCACAGGTCATGAAACACCACTCTGCTGGTCTGTGTACATATGCCTGACACTTGCCTCCCAAAGCAAGTACTTTTCTCTCAGCTAAGTCAGGGAAGAAGGGATTGTGGAAGGCAGCAGAAGCACTTCAAACTTCAAAGACATACTGAAAGTACATCTTAAAAAGTGAGGCATTAACCCAACAAACTGGGAGGATTCAGTGTGGAACAGAACACAGCGGTGCCACACTATACACCAAGCCACAGCTCACTTTGAGGAAAAAAGACGTGCTCATGAGACAGAGAAACAACAAAGGAGGAAAGAAAGGGCATAACAGTCCAGCCAACAACTATGTGTCCTCCAAGATTACACCTGTCACTTCTGTGGGAAAATCTGCAGGGCAAGAATTGGGCTCCTCAGCCACTTAAAAACCCACCAATAAGAACCCCGTTGGCAGACATCATCCTCCCATTGAGGGATAGCCAAAAGAAGAAGATACCTTTGAAGGCAATATAAATAAAAGGTAAATTAACCAGGGTGTACTAGTGAAAAATAATTTAATACATCAGAGCCAAGATTTTCAAAGCTGGGTGTCTAAAGTTAAGCTACTAACTCTATTTAGGCACCTAAATAAGTGGCATGATTTTCTATAGTACTGAGCAACCCTGCATCCACTGAAGTCACTGATGCATTGTCGCTAGCGGTGTTATCTCCAAAGATGTTCATTTGAAGCACAAACTGAATTTGGAGAGCGAGTGCAAAGACGACTTGAGTGAAGTGAATATAGCTGAAGTGAGCCCCACCTGTTTATACAGCTCATTTTCCTTTGCAGACTTCCTAGATATTGAGGCAAAACGCAATGACAGTATTAAGCTCTCTCTATCTCAGAGCACAGACAACTCAAAACTGAAAGCAAACTTCTGGTTTTGATTGTTGTTACATGAATACAGCTGCTTCTTTTCTGTTTTGAGTAAACTATCTTAAAGGATGTTGCATTGTTTGTTGGTAGGCGCTACCTTTAATATAAAGTGCATTGGGTAGAGGAAGTGACCCTGGTTCTGCTGTACCTCTGAAAGGCTTCTGTTCTTGCTGCCATACTGATTAACATGAGCGGGGAAAGGACACAGCGCCAGGCATTCTGACAGAGTAAAGGGGCATGCAGATAGTTAATTTCTCATTAAACAGTACAGATGAAGCCTGTGAGATTCAAGTTCTTTGTGAAATTAATGTTGGACCACTGGGACCTTAATCCCAGTGTGCTGACTGGTTGGCTAGCCATCCTTAAAACTCTCAGGTTGGTGGTGTAAACAACAATAAAAAAGCATCACCCTCAGAAACAGGAGAACAATTCTGTAAGGAATAGCTTACACGTATAGGGTTACGTTATATTAGCTGCATTAAATTACACGGAAGCATGGTGATTAAGACTCCAATCGACTTTGCATACGGGACCCCTATTGGCTGCACTGATGTTCTTTTTGGGCTCAGGGATCTGCAAGAGCAGAACTTAATAGCTAGGGCCCTATCAAATTCATGGTCCATTTTTGTAAATTTCACCTTGATAACATTAAAAATTTTTTTGAATTTCATGGTTTCAGATATTTAAATCTTAAATTCCATAGTGTTTTAACAATGAATATATATTTTTAAAACAGCAAAATATAAACATGTAAAGTCCTTAAGACTCAGCATTTCTCAAACTGGGGGTCAAAAAACTATTGTAGTGGGGGTCACGGTATTGCCAACCTTACTTCTATGCTGCCTTCAGAGCTGGGTGGCCGGAGAGCTGCAGCTGCTGGCCAGGCACTCAGCTCTGAAGGCTGTGCCCCCACCAGCAGCAGGTCAGAGGTAAGGGTGGCATGGTATGGTGGCAGCAATATTGTCACCCTTACTTCTGCATTGCTGCTCATGGTGGCGCTGCCTTCAGAGCTAGATGCTTGGCAAGCAGCCACTGTGCTCCAGCTGCCCAGCTCTGAAGGATAGGGTAAAGGTACACAAAAGACCAGATTTCATGGTCCATGATGATTTTTCAGGGCCATGAATTCGGCAGGGCCCTACTGATAGCTAAGCCATCATCAATGGTACCATTTGTACTATTATGCTGGGGATTTGGTGAGCTCCTGTTAACCCTGGCGGATGTAATAGCTGCCCTTTATTCAGAATAAATGTAAAAAACAAACAAACAATTAAGCCCCTTTATGAAATAGATAGCTGAAACAATAGAAGTCACCATGCAAAATTCAGGGCACATGCAAGTCTACTCAGGAATTTGAGTGATGTGGGCAGAGGGATTTCACTGGGGACTGAGTTCAAATGGCAAGGACTGGATATTGTTGGATGGAGCTATGTATGTGAGAGAGAAATGGCAAAAGCCACAGAATTTCATAAAAAAGGCAGCAAGGAAGCAATAGAGGCAGCCAGAGAAGCACTTGTAATGTGATCCTGAGTGGAGTGAGGGGAGAGCTTTTAGGCAGAGTGCTGGCTGAAAAGAGGCTTGAATCTGTAAGCAAAGAAGCTGTCTCTTGTTTGATTCCTTTTGTGTTGAGGGGAATAGGACTTTGTACATTAGCAGGACTAGAACAAAGAAAGAAATACCTGACTCCATTATCAATTTATTACCCTACTGGAAACAACCTGCAAGACCTGAATGTTGGCTAACTGCTGAGGTCAAAAGGGGAACAGCATTCTTTAAACCAAGTTTTGGCCAACAAGAAAGTTATTACAGCGTGTAAACTATTTTGGGGAAGTTCTATGGCTTATGTTATACAGGAGATTGGACTAGATCAGAATGTTCTTGTCTGGCCTTTGAATCTATGAATGTATGTATAAAGCAGTGGCAGCAGCATCTCCATATTAAAGTTGTAACTGACCTCCATTAGCAGAGCTATCTTTGCCTCCTTACAGCTTTAAGCTGGAAAATAGGTTGGGCCTCATACTTGCTAGATTTACTCTCAAGGCTTTAGGGAATGTTCCTGCAAAGTTTGAAGAAAAAAAAAGTATGACAGTTTGAGCCAGAGATTTTTAAAATTACCCTGATTTGAACTGTTGGCTTTATCTGTATTTTGGGGCAGGGACTGTCACTGTGCATATAGTGCCTAACAGAATGGGACAATAACCTGTCTGAGGACTCCAGGTACTATCACAGTATAAATATTATTAATATTTCCTTATACTCCATCGGCCTGTCTGTATTCATCTGTTCGAGTGTAAGTCCTTTGTGGGGGACAGGGACCATCTTTTTGTTCTGTGTTTATCCAGCCCCAAGCTCAATGGGGCCTTAGTCCATGAGTAGGGCTCCTAGGTGCGGAGATAATAGAAGTAATAAACAGGATAATCATTTGCATACTTTGAGTACCTGAGCCTCTCCGCCTTCAACAGTTTAGAGACAGACTGTTAAGACCAAAGCAGACTGAAGAATTTCAAAAAGCTCTCACAAAACTATGATTGGGCAACAAAATGGCAAATGAAATTTAATGTGGATAAATGCAAAGTAACGCACACTGGAAAAAATAACCCCAACTATACATACAATATGATGGGGGCTAGAGAATAAGACTGAATATATTATTGCCCTTATATAAATCGATGGTAAGCCCACATCTTGAATACTGTGTACAGATGTGGTCTCCTCATCTCAAAAAAGATATACTGGCATTAGAAAAGGTTCAGAGAAGGGCAACTAAAATGATTAGGGGTTTGGAGAGGGTCCCATATAAGGAAAGATTAAAGAGCCTAGGACTCTTCAGCTCGGAAAAGAGACTAAGGGGGGATATGACAGAGGTATATAAAATCATGAGTGATGTGGAGAAAGTGGATAAGGAAAAGTTATTTACTTATTCCCATAATACAAGAACTAGGGGTTACCAAATGAAATTAATAGGCAGCAGGTTTAAAACAAATAAAAGGAAGTAGTTCCTCATGCAGCGCACAGTCAACTTGGGGAACTCCTTACCTGAAGAGGTTGTGAAGGCTAGGACTATAACAGCATTTAAAAGGGAACTAGATAAACTCATGGTGGTCAAGTGTCCCTAGCCTCTGTTTGTCAAAGGGTGGAGATGGATGGCAGGGGAGAGATCACTTGATCATTACCTGTTTGGTTCACTCCCTCTGGGGCACCTGGCATTGGCCACTGTCAGTAGACAGGAGACTGGGCTAGATGGATCTTTGGTCTGACCTGGTACGGCCGTTCTTATGTAGACTTAAGCTGAAATTAAAATGGGAAGAAACATCATATGAAAAATTTAACAGTACTTTTTTTTACACTTGTCTCTGAAATGCTAAACTTTTCAGTTTCCCAACCAGCTGTAGCTGAAATATGATGTAAAGCACATAATCTTCAGCAGATTTTCCCCTCATTTGGGAAATGATTTGGCTTGCCTTCCTTTCTGACTCTGCACACATATCTTTCCCCATGACGACATTACATATTGGGTCCCAGCAGATCAGCTGTCCCCACAATGCTGTTGCTACCCTTGTGGTTTGCAGTGGGCAGTTTCTTTGTAGAATATGTAATTGAGAGAAATCTGTCAGTATAAAGAGTCTGGGGCCTGGATAGGTAGTTCTGATTAGTATCTGGGAGTCTCCTGAAATCCAAATCAGTCCCAAAATGTTGTCATTTGGAGACCCAAACTTACAAAGGGTTATGCGCCTATTAATATGGGCTGGGTCCTAGTGACACCCCCTCCCACGAGTAATCAGATCCTTCCACGGTGTAACCCTTTGTAGATTTGAGGCATGGGACAGTTTCCTGTCACTGTGAAAGGGTCCACTCACCTCACATGGACACCCTTGCCAGCTGAGTGAGTCTCTGCACCTGCACTCCCTCTGCATTGCTGCATACAGTTAACCATCTCAGACAGGTTTTTCAGTGACTCAACCTTCTGTATGTGAAACAAACAAACCACACCCCCTTCTGGAGTAAGTGATCCAATGGGGCCTATCACAGTACCTTGTTGGCAGTGCTTTCACCTACAGAATGTCCGTAGGCTCAGATTCTCAATCAGTCCAACAGGACCTATCACAGTATCCTGGTTATTGTCCCTCCTGGGATAGCTTTCAAAGTGTCTCTTAACCCCTACTGGGCTTGCTCAAGTATTGTTCCCTGCTCTGATATGCACCAATGCCCTCAGAGTTTCCTCCCCAGAGACACTTCAACTTGTTCCCCAGCTAGGACTCTATTTAAAGGTCAGTCCCCTTCCATTGGCAACAATGTTCAACAATTATTGACCAGCTTCCAGGTTGTCAGCCCACCTCCAGGTTACTCCCTTGCTCAGGGTTTTAGCCACTCCAACTGTACTGACAGTGGGCACATCTAAATCCCGCCCTACTTCAAGTCTCAAACCAGAAATCCTTAAGTAGCAGCCGCTCGCTGCTTCTCTTTAATGATTTGCTACTGTGTTTTCCTGGGTCACTTCCCCAGTACCAATCTGTCCAGCCTTACAGCCAGCCAAAAACACCCTTCCTACTTCTCCAGCTCCAGCCAACAATTGAACTGCTTTGTCCAGCAGCCTCTTTTTATATGAACCTGCTTGTCACTGATTGGCTGCCTCCCTGTAGCCTCTCTAGGCAGCTTGGAGGATTTACCTCTATTGCTCTTTCCTAGGACAGGGTGTGGTAGGGACTTGAGGCGTTTAGTAGGGCCTCAGGGCTAGTTACAGGCAAATATATCAAAATTTTGAAGTCAACTGATACTGATCTTGCAGTATAAGATAACTTAATAAGTATACATCCACCCCAGCACCTTTGTTTGGGTTGGGGTGCTGTGGTTTAGGGGTACATCTACACTGCAGCTGGAGGGATAATTTCTACCTTAGGTAGCTATATAGGCAGTAGCTTTGATGGAGCTAGTGTCCTAAGAAAAGCAGTGTAGGTGCATGGCACTTGCAGCAGCATAGGCTAGCTGACTGAATACATACCTAGGGTCTTAGATGGGATTGTACTCAGGTAGCTAGCCTGTGCCACCATTCCTGATATTTTTAGTCCACTATCTTGATCAAAGCTAGTGTGTGTATACAGGGCCGGCTTTATTAACTGTGGGGCCCAAATCAAATACCCAGTGGCAGTCCAAGGCTTCGGCGGCACTTCGATGGCGGGGGATCCACTGTGGGTCTTCCACGGCACTGAAGAAACCCACGCTGCTGAAATGCCACCAAAGAGCCCCGGAGCAGACTCCCCGGCCGCTGAAATGCTGCCAAAGACCCCAGAGTGGACCGCCACCAGGTGAGTAAAGAAAAAAAATTAAAAATGTGCCTAAGGCGCAGGGCCCCGGCGCAGGGACCTCTTAGGTGCGGGGCCCAATTCCTGGGAATTGGGTGAATCATCCTAAAGCCGGCCCTATGTGTATAGCTACCCAAACTCAGAAGTACACCTCCTGGCTGCAGTGTAGACATACCCTCAGATATGTTCTCACCATTCCAGCAGGGGGCATGAGCTCTTGATTGTCCTCTGTCCCTTTATGTATTTGCCTACAGACTGATGGTTAAGTGCCAGGAGAAGAGTGGTGAAAGCCCCCTTTGGTTGCAGAGCTCTGCATTGAGCTGATTGATTCTTACTCTAGGATTGCTCACCCATATGAGACTTTGTGCATTTCTTTTACAAAGATGGTGGAAGGAAGGAGGCAGCCCATATCAAAGCTGAGAATACTGCATTACTAACCAAGGCTACAGCTTAAGTAAGTGAAACTTCTGCCTTTATTAGTGAAATCTCCCCGGTCACTGTGTAACTCTGTTAGGTGGATGGCAGAGGTTCTTTTCTAGGGAAAAAGGTCATTTAATTAAATGGAAACATTGCAGATTGTTGTAGAAAAATCTATAGCCAGTCTTGAGAAGGCTGCTGAGATGCAGGGGATCCAATTAAAAACCGTATGGGCAGCTGTCAAAACAATGATTACAGATAAATTCTGACTCCAGAGGGAAACTGAGAAGTTTGAAACTGCCTTCAAGTACTAATTATATAAGAGTCTTGAGAATTCCTAAACTGGTTGGAGAAGCTCCTCAGAACACGTATCCAGATTACTTAGTGGAAGTCTTAATATTCACAGATGGACATTTTATCCCTTGTTAGTGAAGGCATATTTTTTGCTTGACAAGTGGAAAGTGTTGCCACCTGTGAAATGATTATATGGGGTTGTTAAGTGAACTCTTAGTCTGTTACTGAGATTTTTAGAAATTCTGGCTTCAGGCCAGCTCTCAAGAGGAATACTCTTAATGTTTGTTTTTTCCTGTGACCAAGATTGGATCCTTAGATTATTCTGACAGTGCCACAACAAATTGTTTTATGGGGGAGAAGTGCTCATGTTTCCTCGATCTCTGGAGCCACTGAACCAGAAGACTGTGATTCTCATTATGTGAACAAGATGTTTTTGATGTTGATACTATGTTTTCTCTCATGTATGCTTCCATCTGTTGGGCACATGAATGCTTCAATGTTATTTATTTTTTTAGCATGAATAAATTGGCCTTCTCCTTTAAAAGGAAGTTTAGCAAGTTTGAGGCCCAACCTATTTTCTAGCTTAAAGCTGTAAGGAGGCAAAGATAGCTCTGTTAATGGAGGTCAGTTACAACTTTAATATGGAGATGCTAATCTAACGCAGCTTGAGACTGCATCAATCATTACAATTAGAGATTTGGATCAAATTCCTGAGCTTAGTTTAGATAATATAGAACTAGAGATGAATTAACTATTTGTTTTTTGAGATGTACTTCGAGAATGGAGGATTTGTTTCTTGAACCTTTGTGCAGATGATATATGTGTATCGCAGAAAGAACTCAGGGTGGTTGTTGCTGTTAGGAGAGATGTTGGCTCAGCTGGAGTAAATGAGTGCACCTTTATTGAATTTAATGGAGCTATGTCCATTTACATCAGCTGAGGATCTGGGCCATCATTCAACCTGAATGAGGCTGGAAATAGGAACTTGTTTGTTATAGGCCTGGTTTGGTTTCGTTTGGTTTTTTGTTCTGACTTTTCATGTGTCCTTTCCACCTTCCTGATCTGAAGACTATATGATTTCTTAGAACTGTCAACTATTGATCTATTTCCAGCAAGACTTACCCTTCAATATAAAATCTTAAACTGATGATTATAGGTATGTGCCATACAGCCTTTGTAAGATAGTGTTGTCCCAATACTCCAGACAACACACAGAGAATATCACTGAACTACTCTCTGACATGTCAAATATTGTAAAGCCAAATGTTCAAAAACAAAAGAGGGATTGTGGATAGTCATAATATTTAGCACTTGCATGTGGTTAAGGGCTGTTTCACAGGATAATACATGCAGGATAATACTTGGTTGCAGAATTCAGGATGGAAAGGTACTAGTAGGGCAGTAGGAACAAATACGTAACCAGAGCTCGAGATCAGGGCAGGCTGTAACACATCTTGATATGCCAGACTCAGCCTAGGTAAGAGCTATGACTGACTTGTGAGTCCTGTGTTTGGGCTTCAGTATTGAATCCCAGGGTACTTTTCATGCAACATCTTTCTTGGGACTTCTCCTCACCCTTTTTGTCCTCTCTATCAATGTCCTTTAGGCTCAGTCCTTGTCCCTCTCCTCCTTTCCCATGGCTGACTACATCCTCTCTGATAGCTTTCCTTTCCATCTCTATGCTGACTACTCCACTCTCCCTGTTCAGTCACACATCTGCAACTTTCTCTCAACTCTGCCTGGGTGTCCACCCACCAACTCAAACTTAATACAATCATATTGGGGCTTGAAGTGGGGGAGGCCTGTAGTGGCTACTACTGTATAAATGATTACTAATAATGTGATAAAACTGCAGTTCCTCCCTATAATACCCTTCTTTTGCTATGGCTGATAATTCTAGTATACTTAGATTGTAAACTCTTCAGGCCAACTTTTTGTTACGTGTGCACAGCGCCGAGCACAATGAGGCTCTGATCCTTGACTGGACCCCTAAGTGGTAGCGCAACAAACGCAGAAATAATACCACCCCCATCCTCCCAGTTAATCTGGCACAAAACCCTGGAGTCATTTTTGGCTCCTTTTTTCTTTTCCTCCTCTCCCCCACTTTTATTCAATCCTCTGTAATATCTCCAAAATCCATCCCTTCTCTTCCATCCTGACAGCTAAATTGTGACCCATGCATTAGTACATCCAGCCTCAACTACTGCAACCTCCCCCTTTTTTAGCTTCCATGATTTTCTCACATGGATCTCCTCAATATGAGGTAGTTAAAACTTTCTTCCTTACTTGCTGAGCTGACCATTTTCATCCCCTCTCTAAATCACTATATTGCCTTCCACTCTCCTACATCAAATTCAAACTCCTCAGCTTCACCTAGGGTGACCAGATGCCCCAATTTTATAGGGACAGTCCTGATATTCGGGGCTTTGTGTTATATGGGTGCCTTTTACCTCACATCCCCTGTTCTGATTTTTTTACACTTGCTACCTGGTCACCCTAGCCTCACCTTCATACTCTGCACAACTCTGCTTCCACCTATGTCTTGCCCCTCGAAGCCCCCTCCTCCTTGGTTCATGCTCTGAGCTCTGCCACCTCAATCCACTTCGTCATGCCTTGGGTTTTTGTCTCCTACAAACAATTCTACCTTCTTCTTGTGCCCCCTCCTTCCTGATCCTGTCCCCCACACAACCTGACTCTCTGCCTTCAAATCCCTCCTCAAGCTTCATTTCTCTGTTAGTTTTCCTGGCCAAACTCACTGACATTATTAACACTAGAGTTACTTTTCATTTTTCCAATATTTATGCCTAGCACCTGCAGTTCTAAAATATGATCTTTGTAGCTGCCATGCAGATGGGCCAAGTGCCTGCCAGAATATTCTCAAAGCTCCCTAATTCTCTTACTCAGTGTTATGTCTCGTCTGGTACATTGGCTTCTTCTGTTCCTTCTTGTCGGTCCTCTTTTCGCTCTTCTGTCATTCTCCTTGTTTATCTCTTCTTGCTGCCTGTATTCCACTTTTATTCAGCCCAACATCAATACACCTGAGAAGCCAAGTGTACCCAACTATTTGTGAAGTGGTTCCTAGTTAGAGTTTGGTGAATAAATGTACTTTTTGATATCTGCTGGCAGGTCTGAAAAAAAATCCTTTGGAGTTGAACTGAAGATGAAGTTTTTTCCTGAATTTTCAGTGAACCAAAAAATGTTGTTGGAATAAACTGAAACTGACTATGAATTGCCACTATCATGAGCATGAACAGTCATTGAGGCAGGGAGGAGAAAAAGGAAGACTCTACAGTCTGGTAGTTAGGGCACTCACCTGGGATGAGGGTGACACAAGTTCAACTCCCTGCCTCACTGTTTATACAAAGTGGAACAGCTTCAATAGGAGAGACTGTGGGAGCCCCCCCCCCCACTTCTTATCAGACTATCCCATTGCTCAGTGCATGCTACTGAGGCCCCTCTTCAAATTCCTGTCTCAGATCAGGCAGAGGGGGCAATTGAACTGGGTCTCCCACATCCTAGGTGAGCGCCCTACCCACTGGGCTAAAGGTTGTAAAGGAAGTTTCTGCCACCTCCTTTCCCCTCAGCCATTTTGTGAATTCTCCTTGGCTTTTGACAAATGCCTGAAATAAGAATAAAACTCTGGGTCAAAACAAAATGTTTCCTTTTGATATTGCTGAGGTTTTCATTTTTCAGTTCCATCAAAACTTGAAGTTTTGGGCAGCTAAATTATTTGCCAATAATAATTAATAATCACCCAACACTGTTCCTAATCACTAGTGTGTGTCCCAGAGCTGGTACATCTTCTGGGGTCCTCCTCCTCAATCAGCCTGACAGTGAATTCAGACGTGCTCTTTATACTGGGCTCTGAGCCCCTGCCATGGTCTCCCTCTTGTTCAGTCGTCTGGGCTTTAACCTGCAATGTAACCTGGCTCAAACCTAAGTTTTGTTATTGAAATAGGGGTGGGGTGTGTGTGCATAGTACAGAATAGCTTTGAGCTGTCCCATAGAGAAGAGAATGTAGATATAAGATAGTCAGGGTAAAAGGTTTCTGGCTTCAGCCTGATAGATAAGGGCAAATATTAGGTAAAGAGGCTCGGTCTGTGTTAAAATAAAATACTATTTTAGATTAGTGATGCTCTCCTGGACCCCTAACAAGACAGAAATACTTATAATTTAAGCTCTGGTTAGAACTTCAGGGTACGTCTACACTGCAGTTTTATAGCCCTACAGCCCGAGCCCCATAACCCTGAAACACACTGACACAGGCTAGCTGCGGGAGTTTTACTACAGTGTAGCCGTACCTCAGAGATCTTATTCTGGTGAACTAGTGCAGACCCTGATTAAATGCCCTTTGGTTTAGTCACAAATTTTATTAAAAATTACATATATTTGGAACAACTGATAGAAAAGAAAGTACATAATCTATTTACAATCACTACACATTTACATATAATATATACAGATGGTGAATTTAGTAAAATATATGAGCAGACAATATAGAAAACATCAGTATGAAACTGTACATGGCTTATTTTCATGCCCTTTAGTGTGGTTGTATTTTATTGTAGCAATAAATACAGTTCTATATTTACAATTTTTTTAAAAAAGCAAATTAATTTTAACAAGTTAAAATATCTGATCAAAATATTTCAAAAATCGCTTATAAAAATAAAGACCCATAGTAGCCTTTTGTTTTGGACTTTCGGCAAGCTATGAAAGTTCTGATAAAAGTAGCTTGAAATAGTCTTTTGAATTATAACATTAATTTGCTTCTCAAACCATTTTACAAACTTTTTAAATATAGCAAGCCAAGGAGAAATTTCATTGACATTAAACAGTGCAGCATAGAGGGACCCCAGTTAAAATAAAGCTAAATAAACATGATAATAAGTATTGTGCAGTGGTTGACTGATAATCCAAAGTGGTTTCAGGAATCATTCTCCAGCTGTATACTGTGCTGCTTCAAAAGCCACAAGAGATAGAGGATTAAGATAAAGCTGGCTGCATAGTTACCAGACATAATTTTTGCATTTGTTCATTTTTTTTCCAGGATGCACATGTCAGCCAAAGTCAACTGATGCCATCTGTAACTTCAAAACTGAAAAATATTTGTTCTCCATTCACACTAGCATTTCTAGGTGTGTCCGCAGCTCGCAACAGATTTTCATCATGAAAATCCATCCTTTGGGTGCCGGGAAGGTACATATGTAACATGAAAATCAGAGACTATCTGTAATTGATCATCTTAATTATTTGGGCTCATCTAAGCTAGGTAATGTTGTCGAAATGCAGTTTTAGCCACCTGGAGAGCAGAGTGGCCTTTAAACTAAGAAGCAGCTACTGGACCATTAAACATTGTTGCTCAGAGAACATTAGAAAAAATCCAACAAAATCTGGCTCCATGCATAGCAATGTCCTATTTGATCTGCTCATGAAAGGAAAAGTGACATCTATGAGAAAATGAGATTGAAAGAACTCCCAAATATAGTTAAGTCAAGGTAAGTGCTAGTCTCAGACGGAAACAATGGGAGCCGATTGCCTGGGACTCTTTAAAGTAGAGAAGGCAAATATCAGGGGCATTCCTCTCTAATTGTGATGGTTCTGAGATACACCACTTCATAGGCCTTGATTCAGCAAGAGATTCATAGATTTGCAGAATTTAAAACCAGAAGGGACCATTGTGGTCATCCAGACTGACCTCCTCTGTAGTACATGCCACAAAACCTCCTGAATTAATTCCTGCTTCGAGTCCAATAATTGTAATTGAACTGAACCATCTCTTGTAGCAAATCATCCAATTATCATTTAATGATTTTCATTGACGGAGAATCCACCACAACCCTTGGTAAATTTTCAACACCCTTTTTGAACTGGACACAGTATTCCAATATTGGTCACATCAGTGCCAAATACAGAGGTAAGCTAATGTCTCTACTCCTACTTGATCCTCCCTTATTTATACATGCAAGGATTGCTTTAGCTCTTTTGGCCACAGATATTTTCATGGTTCTAGTTTCATAATCAATATGTTGTGTAGTAACAAGTCAAATGCCTTACAAGAGTAAGTATATTACATCAACACTATTGTTTTTATCAACCAAACTTGCAAACGCATCAAAAATGGTATCAAATGACTTTGACAAGATCTATTTTCCATCAACTTTGTTGGACTTCAACGGGATTGCTCATGCGCTTTAATTCAGGTACATGCCCAAATACCTTGCTGAATCAAAGCCATAGACAGGCACTTTTAAAAAACAATCATAGCATTAAAAAAGCCCTGAGGGAACTTGACCAACCCCATCTGGGGAGCAGCCTGTTCCTAACATTTTAAATTCTGTACCTCAACAAGCTCAATTAATTAAAACAAGGGGGATGCCTCCAAGAAAATTCACCTCTTCAATATACTATTTTTGCTCTTGACTGTCAGATGCCTTTTCTGACTAGCATCTCTTTAAGAGAACAACCGAACCAAGTGTATACATGCTAGCAGCTTTCAGGCTTCCTCTTCATCCCAAACAAGATTGGCTTTGAGATTTCCTAAAAAGGCTGACAGGGTTCACGTGTTGGGATTTCAGCCTGCTGCTTGTTTTCTTTCTTATTAGCTGGTTTGTTTAGATGCGTGTAACAGTAATCAAGAGCACCTTTGATCCCACTCTCTAGCATGTGTACGCACACCCACTCTTACATTTGGGCTTGAAAATGTGTAAACATACATACATTTGTTTTTGCCCCTGAAACTAGCGACATGGAACAAATGCTACTGGTGAAAGATTACAGCTTTCTGTCATTTGATAAGATGATGGCATTAGTGAGTTGCTGGCAGGCACCTCATACGATATGCTGGCACTTGCAAAGGTTACCAGGGCTTGTGTTGAGTCACAGGACTGTTTCTCTACATCGTCTGAATTAACAGAGATCAGACTTGTATGTTTTGATCTGCTCCATAACAAAGTTTGCTTTCTGAGACTTCCCAGATCTTCCTTAAAATGTGGATTGAAGAGGATATAAAGAAGTGGGTTTAGACATGCAGGCAGTGGGACAATCACTAGGAGTATTGATTTAATCACTTCTGGGCTAATAAAAGTGAGGTTTAGTAAGGAGGAAAAAGATAAGAAGGCCACAGGGCAATAGAGAATGCAATTAGTAAAAAGTAACAGTGCTATGTGCTTAATCATGGAACAGTCCCAAATATTGTCTAGTTCGCCCTTCTCCAAACTACAGTACAGTTTTGTATAGGCAACAGTCATCACCAGAAAGCAAAGAGAGTTTAATAAGACCAAAGCTACCATGAAGCCCATAGAGCTGGGTTCCCCAAATGGCAAAGGTAAACAGAGCGGAGATACCCCATATTTGCTCTCACCGAGAAGGGGTACCACTGAAATTATCAAGGCCAACATTAAGCAAAAGAAAATGGCTATTTTCACACTACCAAAAGAGGATTTTGTTTTACACTTTGTAGCATACTTTACAGAGAACCCACGTTCGAGTGCTGCCAGGGTAAGGAGGAAAATGGAAGTCTCTGAAGCAAAAATGGACAGAAGGCCAGTGACTTGGCAACCAACTCCGCTTTCCCACCAAGCACCATATTGAGCAAAGCTGCCAAAGGTTAATGCATCCATGCTGGCCAATACACCACTGGACAGACCCATTAGCATGTTTACAATGGCTATCAATCCAATTAAAAGTTTTATAGAGGAAATATACAATGGAGATCTGAAGACTGTTGCAGTTAACAGTGCATTGCAAATAAATGCCAAACCCACTATGGTCCACACTCCAATTCTGATTAGCCAGCTACCAAACAGATGGTCACATGGTTTGAAGGGGCCTGCAAGGACAAGAAAGAGAAATGGGAAGAGGAAATATGTGAGAGTGAACAATTAATATGCAAAATTTGAAACTCTGCCTAATTTTCATGTCTCTTCTCACCACAGGGAGAAGGAGCATTCACTTTCTCCAGCACCCACTGCTACGCAGTGGCTTCCAACCTTCTTTTGTTGGTGCTTCCCAACAGGGCGGTTCCAGGCACCAGCGCTCCAAGCGCGTGCCTGGGGTGGCAAGCCACGGGGGGGCACCCTGCCGGTCCCTGCGAGGGTGGCAGTCAGGCAGCTTTTGGCAGCATGCCTGTGGGAGGTCTGCTGGTCCTGCAGATTCAGCGGCAGGTACGCCAAAGCCGCAGGACCGGCGGACCTCCCGCAGGCAAGCCACTGAATCCGTGGGACCAGGGACCTCCCACAGGCAAGCCGCTGAAGGCAGCCTGCCTGCCGTGGTTGGGGTGGCAAAAAAGCTAGAGCCACCCCTGCTTCCCAAAAAGACTGGAGGATGGCATTTCCTGTCTCCTCTGTCCATCATGACGCAGAACACTCCGTCCCTTTTTAATGTCCATTCTCTCTCTCTCTCCCCCACCCCCGCATCCCGTCTGTTTTCTTGGTGTATTTTTTTGTTTTCAGTTTTTTTTATTTTTGCTTTTATTTCCCCCACACTTCATTTCCTCACGTGAAGAGAAGGCTTCCTGCTGTCTAGGGTGGGAGCTGTGGTGTTGACTAGGGATCTGCGGGTTTAGGCTGCATGTGCTCTCCCTGTGAGCTGGGTGTTCTGAGAGTAGCCAGGCTCTGAGAGAAGAAAAGACCGGGGTGCTACCTGGGTCTCCCACTATGTAGAGGTAAGCTGTGTCCATGGCCAGATACGCTGGGCGCTGGCACTGGAGCAGGGAAAGACTTTCCAGGAGATACCTGCTGCTTTCCATGTAGCAAAGGAAGCATTTAGTGGAAGTGTCATCATACAGTTTTTTTCCGTCTCCACTTCTCCTGTCTACAACACCTCAGGTTGGGAAACACTGTTCTAGAGAGGCAATGCTAATATTGGGGAATCATTTGACAGAGAATGTTTGTTCAGGGCAATATAAGTGATATTTGCCTCTGACGCAGACATTAGCCCAAACTGCATTATTACAGTAGTTTAAAACTGGACTAATTCAACTGGCTTCAATGGAATTATTCAAGATGTACACTAGAGTGCCTAAGCACAGAACCTGGTCTGTCATCATCTTTTTCTTGATGGACACAGAGACCAATGACTTGAGATAAGTGTTTCCCATACCAAAGGGAAGGATAAAACCTATCTGAGGAAACAGAAAGAAACTCTTGGTTTAGCAGTCACAGGAGCCAATGTATAATAGAGATACACTGTTATTGTAGTTAAACAGTTTCATGGGCTTCAATCTTATATTGTGAGCTAATGCAATTCTGTCTCACCAAAATTATTGCAAAATATGGTGCAATTTCATTGAAATGGATCTGAAGTAAATTCCAGGGACAGTTTAGCAGTTCTTTGTTTCAGACATCAAGGGAAACTTTGTCAGGTCTCCTATTTGCCTGGCAGTTCCATACCTGGAGAGGGTGTGCATTGCACCGAATGATGAGCTTTCAAATCTTCTTCAAAGTCAAGCAGAAAATCCTCAAAGTCATGTTCATCTGTGGGAGAAAATCCCTGAGACTTTAGACTGAGACTAAGTTCCTCAGTGTGAATATAGGGAAATGGCTGTGATAAGTTACTTTAAGGCAGGGGTAAGCAACCTATCAAACGTGTGCCAAAGGCAGCGCGTGAGCTGATTTTCAGTGGCACTCACACTGCCCGGGTCCTGGTCACCAGTCTGGGGGGCTCTGCATTTTAATTTAATTCAAATGAAGCTTCTTAAACATTTTAAAAACCTTATTTACTTTATACACAACAATAGTTTAGTTATATATTATAGACTTATAGAACGAAACCTTCTAAAAATGTTAAAATGTATGACTGGCAGGCAAAACCTTAAATCAGAGTGAATAAATGAGGATTTGGCACCCCACTTCTGAAAGTTGCCAACCCCTGCTTTAAGGCCTGGTCTTGCTCTCTCTTTGCCTGCAAATTTCCAAGCAATAGCAGACATAGGTCCATTTGGTGCTGTATTCCTTGGGGTGGACAGATCAAATCACCACTTCTTTGAAAATGATTACAGCTAAAAAGGCATCCCCTTAATTACGTAATTTGCACTATAAGGATTGCCTGGAAGAATGTTAAAAATCAGCTCCAGAGTTGTACCAATTCACTGACAAATAACCCTGGATGTTGTGTTTGTTGTGTGATCACCCCAAGATGTGTCCACATTGTGCCAGCTTCTGGCTCCATTCTTGTCAGTTTCAGTTCCTGCTGGCTCTAATCCTGGGGGCTTAGATGAAAAAAGATCTTGTCAGAGTTGAGCCTTTTGCTTGCTCAAAGGAATGGAGATGGGATGGACATCAGCAGGAGGGTGTAATATGCACACGTGTGTCTGCAGTAACAAACCCAGTGCAGCAGGGATAGAGCGTACAGTGCGTCTCTAACCCAGGGATTGGCAACCTTTGGCATGCAGCCCATCAGGGAAATCTGCTGGCGAGCCAGACTGGTTTGTTTACCTAAAGCGTCCGCAGGTTCGGCCGATTGCAGCTCCCACTGGCCATGGTTTGCCATTTCAGGCCAATGGGGGCTGCAGGAAGCGGCATGGGCTGAGGGATGTGCAGGCTTATCTCAGCCATTTCCCATTTGAACCATGGTCAATGGAACTGTGGGGTTAGTGCCTGTGGATGGAAGCCGTGCCTCTGCTTAGGAGCCGGAGGGACATGTTGCAGCTTCCGGAAGCCGCCCGAAGTAAGTGCCGCCCGGAGACTGCATCCCCTCCCCAACCCCTTGCCTTAGCCTTGAGCCCCCTCCTGCACCCAAACTCCCTCCCAGAACCTGCATCCCCTTCTGCACCCCAACCCCCAGCCTTGAGCCCCCCTGCACCCAAAATCCCTCCCAGACCCTGCCCCTCTCCCTTACCCCAACTACCTGCCCTAGCCCTGAGCTCCCTCCTGCACCTGAAACCCCTCATCCTTGGCCCCACCCCAGATCCCACACCCCCAGCCATGGCCCATACCCCAATCCCCTGCCCCAATCTCCTGCCCCAGCTTAGCCTCCCAGAGCCCACACCCTGACCCCCCCTCCCATGCCCCAATTCTAAGACCCCTCCTGCACCCCAAATTCCGCATTCCCAGCCCAGAGCCTGCACCCCAAGCTGGAGCCCTCACCCCCCTCACACACATCCCAACCTCTTTCCCCAGCCAGGAGCCCCCTTCTGTACCCTAAACCCCTCATTTCTGGCCTCATCGCCTACCCTGCACCCCCAGCCCAGAGAGCAGACCTCTTCCCACATCCCAACCCCTTGCCTCAGCCCAGAGCCCCCTCCCACAATCCAAACCCCTCAGTTCCCCCCATTCCTGCACCTGAAACCCCTCATCCCTGGCCCCATCCCAGAGCCTGCACCCCCAGGTAGAACCCATACCTCCTCCGGCAACCCAATCCCCTGCCTGGAGCCCCCTCCTGCACCCTGAACCCCTCATTTCTGGCCCCACTCAGGAGCCTGCACCCCCAGCTCCTCCCACACCCAAAGCCTTGTCCCAGCCCAGTGAAAATGAGGGAGTGAGGGAGGGTGGGGGAGAGCGAGTGACAGAAGGAGGAGGGATGGAGTGAGCGGAGGTGGGGATTCAGAGAAGGGGCGGGGCAAGGGCGTTCGGTTTTGTGCGATTAGAAAATTGGCAATGGCAGTCTATCCCACTTCCAAGCATGTACTGCTGCTATGAGCAGGGCGTGGTAGCCCAGAACACATGTTGCTACTTTTAAGGCCAACAGCAACTTGTGACAGTCCAGCTCTGAACCATCTTGCTTTGCAAATGCAGGATACCTATTGTGTAGGATGACAGGCCAGCACCATGTCACCTCCTCTGAATTAGGAGGATGATTTTTGCCTCCCGTGTGAGGATCCATCTTGACAGCGTCCCCTTAAAAGGACATTATAAACTCATTCTTGTTTAGACTTTGAGAGCTACATCTCACTACCATAAAATTCAATGGCAAAATTCCCATTGATTTAAGGGAGGTGTCCTGGGCCCTAAAGTAGGTTCCAAAGCCAGAGTGACATTAAATTACTTACCTTGAATGTGTAACATTCCAGAATCTTTCTTATGAAAATCATCAGCACTGCTATTCTCCTCTTTGTTCCACTGGCTGGAGATCTTGTAGTGGCTTTCACAAGTTCCAAATGCACAGCACTGGTAAGCATAAGGCATTTCTATGACCCTGCACATTAACAAACAAAACATGCAGTTACACTGGTTACAGTACTTTACTTAATGTATTCTACCTCATCGCTAATGTTAATATTGAGAAAAATGAACTCAAATAACTGTAACTGAAAGGGAAAATAGCCACACATTTTAAAAAAAAACAAAACCTTGTTAATGCAGAGTTTGGCCTGCATAGTTAAAGTTACAAAAAATTAGAAAATGCAAATAGTTCCGAGACCAATTTTAATACAGACATATTGCACACATCCTATATATTTTGTTATGGAGATTTTACAACATATTCAGTAATATATTAAGCTGTAGATTTAATAAAACAGAAACAGATGTGCAATGCAGTTGAAGGAATGTTGCTGTCAGAACCATATTTTAATGTCCTGACTTCTAGTGATTTGAACTGTTTTAATTCACTGAGCTTTCTCCATATAGTTTTCTTAGTTTTTTCTTTTAGAGAGAGAGATCCAAATACCAGAGCTGAATCCTACCTGCATAACAGGCAAAACCCATATCTCAGTGCACAACCCCCACAAATTTGGGGGAAGTTAAGAGACTGAATTTTGGATCCAGATTAAAATTTCTCCCATCTCCACTGTAAAATAGCTGAAAGGGGTTCATCTCTGGGTGGAGACCAGAAATGAAGAATTCTAAAGTGAATGGTTAATGATTTGGAAAGTTAAAAACATTGTTACCATGGAAACTGTTCTGCTACCTTAATTATCATGCACACATCTGCACACTATCAAGAGGCACTGCCATCCATAACACCTTTCAGTGCACTGGTATTCCTGATACTTAACCAGGTTTTAGTCAATGGGCTTTTCATTCTTTTTACTGTTATACAAATTCCAGGTCTCTTGTACATTTTGAATTCTATTTTGTTTAGACATTCTCGGGCAAATTCTGAAAGGAGTTGAGAAAAACTGTAGGACTTATACTGTGTGGCCCACAAGTAGATGGATAATCTCTGCTAATTACACTGTTACCTTCTGATAGATAAATATTGGATCCAACGCAGTTTCCAACTATAACTGGTAATTAATACCTAACAATTAATAACAATAAAAATGTATCCCTAAAAATTACTCTAATTAAACATTAACATAAATGGAAATAAAATGGGTTCATATCAAATTATCAGGTAAATCTTATCAGATTAATCAAACAGCTCAACAGAGCAAACAATCTCTATACAAACTCTAAATAGCAATCTGAGGAGGTGGCCATTTACAAAGCGATCAGCCCAAATCATAGGCCTTATGCCAATCAGAGCTAAACTTTCACTCTAGTCAAAGGCTTGGCAAAAAGGGGGAACAAACCAAACCCCAAGCTAAAGCTAATATTTAAATTACAAATTAAATGCCAACTAATGAGCCACTCGTTCAGATTTCCGTGGTGAGGTGGAAGCAATAGCAATCCTTAAGTCTGTCCCCAATATAAACATTTGCATAAGGTATTTTAAAATACTCCAATAAAGTTCAGGATAATAAAGTTTTAATTGAGAACTTTATGTGAAGATAATGATTTCCTATGACTTAAACATAAAATCCCAACTCCATGAAATTTCCAAATATGTGATCTTTTAAAACAAGTGAGATTTTCCAGTTAAGGCTGCCATTAAATGTTTGAGAAATGACTTCCTTAGGTGCTGTCCTCAACTAACTTCTGTGGGTTTGAACCACAGATACTTCTGCGTGGGCTTATGCATGGGTGCCTGCACACACCCACGCTCTTTCGCTCACTAGCAATCAGTCACCTAGTGGGGTTAAAAAGAGATGCAAGGCTATTGAGTCAGCCCAGAAGTGTCCCTCTGCTGACAAAAAATAGATATGTAAAATAAAAACTCCATCCTTTTGCAAGATGGCTGTTGTGATTCTTGTGGCTTCGTGCAGCTTTGGAAGAGGTTGAGCCTGCTACGGAAAGGATCAGCAGGTGGGTTTCTCAGCTCTGCTGATTAATGGTAATAGACTCATTAGCTGACTAGGACACTTCCTTTATATGCTTGGTGGTGACAAGTCTTCAGATGTTGCTGGATTCCTGCCTCTCTGATGGCCAGTCATGAGGGAAAGACACGTAGACCTCAAGCATTGCAGTGTTCCATGGCTTCTAGATAAGGTGGCCAGGTGCCCAAGCCTTCTCAATTACCACGCTTTAAAGGGCATGGCTTTTGTTTCTCACCCCCTTTGTAGGTCCTCCCAGAATCCTTTTGACAAATGTAAACAAGGCCCTATTTTCCAGAGTTACAATGAGTTTAGATTAATTAATCTCATAAAAATGAAGATCTTCCTCTTCCAATAAATGTTAGTCTGGAAAATCCTGTCCATTAAGCAATTTAAAAAGTAGATGGCCAGACGGTCACTTAGTAGATGCAAAAATATTTTGTGACACAGCCAGGATCAATTTCTCCTGAGCTGATAGACAGCTTTTCATGGCACAAAGGAACCACTGACTTATCACCTTCTAATGAACCTGTCTAAAAAAATTCAAAGATAACTCAAAAATGTAAAACAAACAAACATTGGAACTGACCCACATCACACCACACCAAAGATTCAACTTTATACTTCACAACACCTGGACCCATTTCCTTTTACTTTAAAGGTAGAATAACTGACTGCTACTTAATGGAGAACATAAATATCTTTTACATCTTTCGGATTTAGCTGCTGCTGGCAATTTAACTTTAAACAGATAAAAAGCTGGCTGAAGATTAGACTTAAACTGTCAAAATAAAATATTTGACTCTTAAAAATTCACAGTTTTAGGTAGAATTTGTATATAGGGCCTATTTTACTTACTGGGTCCATGCCCATGGTAAGCCTCCTTTCCTCTGTGTGAATGGTTTAAGGAGCAGAGAACCCTTGCAGGGAGAATTCGAGCTTTTCACATTATAAGGTGAGGGATGGTCATGATCAATGAATAGAAATGGTAAATTGTGAGTAGGCCAGGGGGGATGGCCAGGGAGTTGTGGGTAATGCCAAACCACTGAACCAAACCCCACACATTGACAGAGGGAAGGAGAAGCGGGCAATGTTTGTTTTCTCCATGCTATAGTGAACTTGGCTAAGTGATAATTGTTGTGCCATTACTGGAAGCGGAGCTAAGGATTCTATCTCTCAGCCCCAAGATGTTTCTCTATATTCATGAGCAAATGGTCCATTTAGCTGAGCTGTGAGATCTTTCCACGGATTTGGTCCTTAGCTTTGCAAATGATGTATAACACTGCCATTCAGGAAACTTTGTGCTAGTTCTCTGTTCGTGTTCAGTGCTTTGAAGAGTCACTGTAAAGCTCTCTGGTGAAATCTTGGCCCCACTGAAGTCAATGGCAAAACTCCAATGGATCTGAATGAGGCCAGGATTTCACCTCTGTTCTTTACTGGCTGCATGCACTTAACTCCTGTTAATGTCAATCAGAGTTAGATATGTTCACTGAAGGAAGAATAGACCCTTCTGGAACTGTTTTTGCCAAAAAAGTAAGGGATTATTTGGCACTTCCTCGTGAGTTTATTTAATTTTCATAGATAATTTAGTTGTATTTTCGGCAAAGTACTTGATTTTCATTTAGGAGGAGCGCATCATTTCTAATACACAAAACCATATTTAAAATGAATTAAGTACAGTTATAATTTCAATCAGTCCAGCAATCAGCTACACCAAGAACATTCCATGTCCTCTTTCTTATGTTGGCATGCCATGTCATATGCTGCGTTTTCATAATAATCACAGGGTAATTTTGAATTAATGCTTTTATTATATTTAAAATATATTTAGAAGTTGGTCTGATCATTTTAGAGAGCTTACCTGTCCCTACATGGAGAAAGAGAGAGAATAAACACAAGGAAAGATGTGCATACATAGCCCCCACAAGAGCCAGACTGCTGGCCTGCCCCTGCAAGATGCTGAGTACCTCTGTTGAGTTGAGAATAGTCCTGCAAGGTGCACACCCCATCCAGTGGGTGTTGAGAGCGCTCAGCATCTTTTTAGACCTTCACAGATTTTACAGCCAGAAGGGACCATTAGCTCATCTAGTCTGACCACAGCATAGAATTTCACTCAGTTACCCCTGCATTTAGCCTAATAACTTGTCTTTGACTAAAGCATCTCTTCCAGAAAGACATCCAGGCTTGATCTGAAGACTTCAGGAGATAGGGAATCTGTCATTTCCCTTGGTAGTTTATTCCAATAGTTAAACAGGCCCCACTGATAAAATTGAGCCTAATTTGAAATTTGAATCTCTCTGGTTTCAGCCTCCAGCCATTGGTTCTTGTTATGCCTTTCTCCCTTAGACTAAAAAGCCTTTTAGTACCCCATATTTTCTTCACTTACATATTGTAATCAAGTCACATCTCCATTTTCTTTTTGATAAAATGAAGAGATTGAGTTCAAGTCTCCCCATGTAAGGCATTTTCTCCAGCCCTGGGATCATTTTTGTGTTTCTCTTCTGCTCCTTCTCCAATTTTTAAACAATTTGTAAAATATGGACACCAGAATTGTACACAGTATTCCAGTATCAGTTTCACCAATGCCATACACAGAGGTAAAATCACCTCGTTACTCCTACTGTCTTGTTTATATATCTAAGAATCACATTAGCCGTTTTTGCTATGGCATCATGCTGGGAGCCCATCTTGATCTGCTCATCCACTATGACCCCTAAATCCTTTCCAGAGTCCCTGCTTTCCAAGATATAGTCCCCCTCCTGGAGGATGAAAATTTTGAAGGATGAATATAGTGATGACCTAACAACATACATGCTATTCAATGATTTCATTAAAGAAGAAATGGGACTCTGTATTGCAAATATTCACAGGTGTATAAAATAATAATAATTTATACTTAGTACCTTTCATCTGACGATGTCACAAAACTTGAACATGAAGCAATTAGGCCTCAATCCTGCCAATACTTACACACACGCTTACATTTATTAAGTTCATTGAATAGTCCCAAATATAAGTAACCATGGTAGTAAAGTTAAGCAGGTGGGTAGGTTTTTTCAGGATCGAGCCATTGGCTTACAACATCCCTGTGTATATAATAATTATTACAGATGGGTAAACTGAGGCACACAGTGAGTTAGGGCCTAATCCTAATCAAAATGAAGTCAGTGGCAAAATTCCCATTAACTTCAAAGGTACAGGATCATGCTGTATGTGACTTACTCACCGTCATCCAGAGCTGTGAATAATCACTAAAAACCATTTCCTTCCTATATCACACAGTGTCCAGTCAAAAACATTCTACCAGAATTAAGGGGCTGAACATCAATAACAAATTACTTACTTGAACTTTAAGATTTAACCAAATGATCTGGGAGCAAACTGTTTATTGTTGCTTTAAGTGAGTATTGTGAAGTATTTTGGTACATTACAGAGCGTGTTTTCTCCTTAGCATCTACTTAGTTCCCATTAAATTTAATGGGAGTTATGTAACCACAGTCAGTGGAAGACGAGCATTAAACTGCTAGCAATATAATTTTAACAGCTTTTGAAATGTATCGCCAGGAAGCAGATGTGGATCATACTAAGCAGCTACTGGGGTTAATATTTCAAAGCCCATTGTAGTTTCTTCAGTTAAAAGTGAGTATAATAAAAGGAGTCTATCATATTTTTATCGTATTTGTTTTAGTTTTAATACTGCAGATCAAAGTCTTCCAGTATGAAGCAATGTACATTACACAGTGACACACCTTATATTGCACATGAACACAAATGTGGCTTATTAGTCTTAATGACATACTCACTTGAGTTCTGGAAAATTTTCAGATGATATCAAACTTCGTAGGTCATGATTTCCTGTTAATTTTAAATGAGTTAAACCATGTAGCCCAGTCACAGGAAAGGAAGACAAAAGGTTGGATGACAGATCCCTGCATAATAGCAAATAAAAATCAGCTTACAGAGTTTTTTTTTTCAGCACTAGATTTTTTTTAAATCAATTAATTTAACCTCACCAAAGATTATTAAACCAAATAGGGCCCCAGTCTGCAGAGAAAATCTGCAGCATTTTCACAAATATACACCCATTTTCTCAGCAGAATACGTAGCTGGACCATGGTAGCATTTTGCTCAGTAGTACCTGCTGTGGGTTAATTATTACCAAGATCTGACTGTGTGCACTCATGGCACCAGTTTTAAAGAACGGGTAATCAATTAAAAATGAATCAACTGTTCTCTGGAACCGTACATTGCCAAGTAAGAGCTAGTTCCCAACTAGAACTAAAGGGAACTCTTTTTAACCCCTTTGAACAGGACCGACCGGTTACTAGGGATTATGAGAACACATGCACTTCTTCTTTAAAACCAAACCAAGCCATCGGAGATTCTAGGTAGAAGCTCCACATGAAGCAGAGAGCGAGTATGAGCTTTAGCAAGAACACTATTTTCTTTCTTCTAATAAACTACCTTGTTCTGTGTTAGAAAGTGAACCTGTGATTATTACCATTGTCACATGAAAGAAGCTGTCTGGCAGCGATACCATAGACACGGTGTAGTACAGCCATCCGATAGTGCTACTGCAATGTGCAGTACCGGCTGGTGCCATGGGGGAACTCTTGGGCCAGGTCTACACTGCGACTTTAAATCGGTTTAATGGCCGATATACCGATTTAACGCTGTATCCGTTCACACGACGTCGTCATTAATATCGAGTTATAACTGGCATCCTTTAATCGATTTCGGAACGTCTCCCAACGACGAAGGAGTTAGCCTAATTCGATAGTGAATAACTCGGATTAGGGTTCATGTGGAGGAATTCGACGTTATTGGCCTCCGGGCGGCCAGTGCAAGCATGACACGTCTGACAGCTCTGAACTCGGATGCAGCGGGCAGGTAACAGGAAAGCCTGCGAACTTTGAACTAATTTCCTTTCTTGCAGGCTGGGAGTCTCTTGTCAGCAACGGCTAAGGCAATGCAGTTGAATGCGAAAAGAGCTCAGCATAGACGTACGGAGCTACTAGGTCTGTCGCTGTAGGGGAGACAAATTCTGTTGTATTGCAGCTCCAGTTACCGAACACGAATTAGCCAAAGCGTCTTGAATAAACAAATCCAGGATACACAGCCTGTGTGACAAGCGTAACGGGAAGCCAGAGATCAAAGGACGCTCATGAGGGAGGGAGGGGGGTTATGAGGACTCCAGCTATCCCCGTCACAGCAGTCTCTGAAATTATTTGCTATCAATTGGCTGAGACTCCCAAGTCTGTAGGTTCAACAGTGTCCTGGCGTGTTCAGGGAACAGTCCTTCAGTTTATTCCCCCCCCACCCGTGAAAAAAAAAAGGGAAAGATTGCTGTGCATATGGCGTCTTGCCAACTGCACTCGCGTGAAAAGGCGCCAAGGGTTGTCTGCATGCTTCACCAAAGGGGGGGTAGGTGTACCCAGCACACCCGGAGGGTGTTTTGCCCCCATAGGCACTGTGCTTCTCAACACGGAAGTGGAATATGGGATAAGCATGAGGGACAGCTACACAGTGCACCCTCCTGAATCGAATGGTAGCTTTGGATCATGACGCAACATCATTTCGGGATCCCACTGTGGACGCGCTAAACCGATTTTATTAGATCTGTTTTGTAATATCGGTTTAAGCTAATTCGAAATAATCGTGCAGTGTAGACGTACCCTTGGTGTGGCTGGAGGACTTAGTGGTTTTAGTAAAACTGCTAGCCTGGGGAGATGGCTGTCAGCAAGGCTTCAGGCTGCAGAAAGGAGCCCATCAGTGTAGGGATTTCAACAGCTAATTCGGGTTATCCCCACAGAGGCAAGTTCTGTGGATTTCAGCACCTATACCAGCCCCATTCTGTCCCTGCTGCCTCTGCCCTTGCTTCTCTAGATCTAGCAATAGATGGGGATGGGTTTTGAGTGACACTGAGTGGGATGGAAAGGGTTAGGGTCTGAGACCAGTGAGATGGAGAGTGGTCTCTGTGGAGCTGGGGTATGCATGTCTGTTGAGTCTGAGGCAAGTCGGGTGGGGGACAGGTTTAGAGCTACAGTGGGGAGTTCTGAGAGAGTGGTACGCCTGGGGAGAAGGAGGGGGAATGAGACCTGCAGGAGGTCTGAGTTGTGGGAAAGTTGGGGAGGACCGTGTGTGAATGTGAGGGAGTCTCAGCTGAGTGGGGTTAGGTGAGAGGATGGTGGAAGGGGGCTTCTGGGATGAGGGGGTGGGGTTAGAGAAAGAAACTGCAGGGCCTTGAAGAGAGGGGTTCTGAACTGAAGGGGGATGATTGGGGTTGGCAGAGTTGACTGTGGATAAATGAAGTAATTCGGGGGTGAGTGGCTTGGGTAAGAAAGTAGGGAGGGTAGTAGCTGAACTGGAGTCAGAGAAGAGGCTGTGACTGCCCTTCATGGTACTGTGTCACAGATCTTCCTTTTTCTTGCCATTTCTCCACCATCCTCATTCATTCCCCCACAAATGTCCCTGTTTTTTTTTAATTTGGTCAACAGGCAGGAAGAAGAGTGGTGGGTCAGAAGCTCATGTAACTGCCGCCACTTTCAGGGATACACAGAATTGTTAAAGCAGCAGAGAATCCTGTGGCACCTTATAGAATAACAGACATTTTGGAGCATGAGCTTTCGTGAATGAATACCCACTTCATCGGATGCATGCCACAGGACTCTTTGCTGCTTTTACAGATCCAGACTAACATGGCTACCCCTCTGATACTTGACAGAATTGTTACTGTCCAGGTGGCTGCTTACTGGAATGTTAGTGGAGATGAGTGGCTCAGACAGAAGTACTGGGTACATGTTTAGCAATATGGAAGATGCCAGCAGCAACATATTTAAATACCAGGGGTGAAATCCTGTTTTAGTCAAGTGAATGGCAAAACTTTCATTGACTTCAGTAGGGTCAGGATTTCACTCCAAGTCTTCTGCTACTATTAAACCTCCATCTTACTGTGTTAAAGGACATTTTTCTCTAAGCCTCTCTGATTGTTTGGCAATGTACTGGCTAAAATTACTCAGTGGGATCCCTGATCCATTTCTCAGGCCTCAATCATGCTCTCCTGCCTGGGAAACCCTTAATTGCCAGTGAAAGAGATATATGTAGGATTCTCCTTCTAGAGACTTGCTTCCCAGTCATTCCATTGAGAAAGGAAGCTTTGTCCACCCACAAAAAAAGATGGAGGGGATTGCCTGTAAAAGCAGTGGATCCTGGGAAACCCACGTGAAGTGCAAGCACTTTGTCCCCAGTGCCCCTCATTATCTCGGCTCCTGCGCAGTGTGGCTCCAATGTGGCCATGCTACTAGCACTTCCCTGGTGACTCATTGCCCTGGGGAGTCTCCTTAAAGAAGTATTCCAGGTGCAGTGGGAGGCAGGTGAAAGTTAATAAAGACTTGGAACTAATTGTGAGCGAGTACTGCAATCTGATGCTTAGACCACTAAGCTATTTTGGTGACAGTTACTAATAAAGCATACTTTTGCATCACATTCATATTGCTGAAACAAAGTTAGAGCAGTTAATAAGACAGTGCCTTGTTTAACTGTGATTCAAATTCCTTATTCCTGATGCTGCAAATATTCTAAAAATAACTGAAAACACTGCTGGTCTCAGCTACAAGGGATAAAACCACTAGCACACTGAAAAAAAAGAAAAGAAAAGTGGGGCATGCCGACATGCTCCAAACAGCCAGCATCATTAGGTTTAGATAGTTTTCATATACAGTCATGAGTGGAAGTTATTTCCCATAAGATTTATGTGAATGGGAGAGATGTGAAAAAACGAAAATCTAGAGAGAGTGTTCAATAGCCCAGAACGATTAGGCGTAGAGTCACAGTCTGTACAACCAGAATTTCTGCTGATCAGGCCTCCAGATTATAAATAGTGCATGCCTTTGCAACAAAAACTATGAAAAGAATTACTTAAATAAGAAAATACTCACAGTTTGATCAGGGATGGTAAAGAGGAGAATGCGCTGGGGTGAATAACTGCAATTTTGTTCCAAGCTAAATCCCTACAAGAAAAATGAGTAGAGGATTACATACCCGTTGAATGTATTTGGAAGATTTCAGGCACTTGATTAGGTTTCCTAAATATCAAAAAGGTATATGTTACATCCAAATACTTTCAATAGGTTGCAATATTTATTGGGATCATGTATATCTTATAGCAAAATGTCTTTCATCCTGTTTTAAATGTGTTAGAGTCAATTATGAAAATAACACCAGTTTCAAAATGGGCTCATTGCAATCTATATTGTAAATAATCTATGGGCTTGATCTTGCAAACATTTACATGAATGATCTGTGCTCAGAACACCACTACTACTGACTTCAGTAGGAGTGCTCATGTGAGCAAGGACTACTTACGTGACTGAGAATTTGCAGGATTGGGATCAATTTTTTAATACCGTCTTCCATAGGGAAAAAAACACACAGCTTTCTACAGTTGACTGTTGTGTCTACATGCAAATAGATACTAGACCTGACTCAGTACTTTCCCACATCTTCAGAAATGTTTAAGAGTAGCAGCTATTACAGCTATACATTTACAGCTGTGAATTCATTGCTGGAAATGCTCAACTTCAAAATGTTTATTTTTCTTTGGCAAATATAACTTAGTGAGCTCAATGATCAAAGTAGAACAATGGAAACAAATGTTTAGGGGCAGGTACTGTGAAAGTGCAAGCTCCTATGTTTCTGAGAACCAAGGTAAATAGCTATGATGGCTGTACTCACAAAGAGCGCAGGGCAACCAGCTGCTGAAATGTGTTGGCCTTGATTTCATAGATTTCATTATGATGTAAGTCACTACAATGGAAATAAGACACTCATTGGCTTCAAAGAACATAACATTTGGAGAATTTTAGACAGTGTTTATGTGTGTTATGGATCCAGATTTTAAATCAGAAGACACACATGTTGAGGCTACATCAGACATCACCAAATGTGTCAGTAGTAACTGAATTAATGACCTCCAAGCTACTTTTTGTATTTAGATTTACCTTTATAGGCATTTTATGGTTTTTCACATACTTACATTTTCTGAAGTTTTTTGCAAGCAGTAAAACAGGGTAAATCTTGTAGCAGATCGTAAGACAGATCTCTGCAATAGAGAGGGTATTAAAGAGGTAAAGCTCTATGGTGGTGTGATAAAAAATTAGCATTTTTTCCCGTTTGCTGTATTTGAGGATTCCCTGGCCCAAATGTAAACTTCTGAGTCTTTCAGAGTAGAGATATTGGAAGAACATTTATATGTATTACTGGATTTAGATCACAGACTTATATGTTCACCAATATTTTAACTGTTATACTTAATTTTAATTACTTAAAATAATCTACTAAATGAGACTATTTAGATTTTGACAGAGAAGACCCTAAATTTTCTAGTTATAATCATACTGAAATTTAATCAGCTTTCCAGACTACATTTTAAATGAAATAATCTTGCCTGTGACCCTTAGAGCTGCTATATGTTTAGCTGAGGGAAGTGTTTTTTTTTAAAAAAAAAAAAGAAAGAGAGAACTAACTTTGAAATCAATCACTGCAAAGAAAAAAAAGCTGAAAAAACTTGAGCCAAAACTCAACAAATTACAGAATAACTGAAACATCTGGACTGATTTATAGTATAATATAACTAATCAAAAACAAGCCAGGGTAATTTGCAGAAATTGTAAAAAGAAGAAAGAAACAGTAATAGAGCCCCATCCTGTACTCCTTTGCTCAGCGGAAACACACATCAACCTCAGTAGCAGTTTCACCTGTGTAAAGAGTATGGGACCGGACCTATAGGTAGATACAAAACATGTCCTTTGTCTCTGTTTTCTAACTCCAACCCTAACAATTAATGCAGTAATACATTTTCATGTCTGAGTCTAATTTTTAAAAATTGGCTCATCTCTATGCAATTGCTTTCTTAAAAGACATTTTAATTCTGTTTGCACTTGTTTTGAAGATGGAATTTCAACTATTCATTCTACCCTTGCTTTGTAAAAACAAGTTAAGTATAATGACAGCATACTTTTGGTTTAGTATCTTACTCTTTACTTTGTGCAGAGGCTACCATAATGTATGCATTCTGTTCTTGCCGGGAAGACAGCCTGAACATGTCCTGTTGACAGATCCTTTATTGTGCTAGTCACATATGCCAGAGGATGATTCAGGTGAGTTGAAGGCTTCTAAACTAAAGTGAACAACAAATGTGGGTATGGAAGAGTAATCTGTGCTTATGTGTGTAAACATTATGCCCTTGCTACCATATATTAACTTCAGTTTTCTCCTCTTAGAAGGACACTTGTCCTCTTAAAATAGCACTTGTCAACTTGAATTTTTAAAAATAACTGAAAACATTCCAGTTTTGGATGGAGCACCACAAAACTGTTTCTTAAAAGTCTTAAAATATTTATAAGGGTTTTTGTGTTCCTTTGCTGATATTTATAAGGGTCGTTTCAGCAAGAGAGAAACTGATGAAGGTCATGATCCTGCACAGGCTTAGGTGTATGTTTAATTTTCTGCACTGTGATTAGTCCTATTGAGGCCAATCCTCTCAGTGTGGTAAGTTCAAGACGTGCATACGTCTTTGCAGAATCAGGGCCTAACTGATTATACAGCAAAAATAATGAAACTGACTACACACAAATTGCTGTTGAATGCAAAATAAACAAAGGAAAAGAGTGTTTCCCCACTCCCAACACCTTTCAATTATAGTAATCTGAGTAATACTTCTAACTACAAAAGCAACACAATTTTCAGACAGAAATTTTAAAGTATTTTTTTCAATGATTATCAATTTAAATATCACGGTTGCATGAAATTTTGGGTTTTAATTTTTTTTATCTATTTAAGTTTTCATACTTGCAGGAAATTATGGGAATCTCAGACAATAATTATTTAATGACAGCCTCTAAAAAATTTGCAAGCGCATTTTTCTTACTCTGCCTATCTGTAAATTTTGATCATCATCAGTGGAAATATTTTTTTTTCAGTTGCATGATGAAATTGATTTTTCCTGACACTTATTGATAAAAATTGAATCCTTCCAAGCTTATTTAGAGGTTAGTATGAGACATACATTGACTGCAATCTATGTACAAAATTATCATTGTCATCAGTGCAAGCTCTGTGTTTGGGCCTTAATGTTCTGGAAATGAATTTTATAGTCCATTAACTGAAAGTAATTTTTCTGGAAATATTCATGAAATCCACAGTGGTACTCAAATAATGTGTTGTTATTAGTGCTAGTTCACTGTTGGCCAAAAGAACTAATACCAAATACATTCACAGTGATGTAATACTTAAAGAGCTGTTGGTCGATTCACAAAGTAGACAGATTGATTACTTTTGTTAGCGATTAAGCTTACCCTGTGGTATACTTGCATGATAAAATAATTTATTGGTTTATTAGTATAAAACTTATTCCCCCACATAGCCCAGGAACAGACTGTTTCAAATTTCAGTCAAATAGATATGCCTGGTAGAGAAAGAGATGTGCACAATAAAGACACATATCTGCAGTCCTGACTCATGTATCTCTCTCTCTCACTTCAGTGGGATATCTGCTTGAGTAATGAATCCAAGATTGGACCATTCTAAAGGAACCTATCATAGATGATAAATGCAAATCAAGTCTCAAATCTGTCTTGGATGTCCCCTCTTTTGCTGTTTTTAAGGAGTATCATGAGTTGTTTTATGCTTCCTAAAAATGTATGATATAAAAAATGTTTGTCTCTTTCTTTCATGTAAGGGAAATCCTGATTGACATGTAGATTGTGGGTTACCTGGGGAAGGGACTGTCATCTTTTTACATGTCTGTAGATTATCTACAAGTGGTACCATACAACTGCTAGTTAATCAGAAGTGGATTGTTCCAATATCACAAATCACTTAATTCAGCCGTTACACTCCTGCTTTAACATGGTGTTATCACCCTTACTGAAACGTACAACACTTGAAGATTAGGTAGTTGATCACAAGCTACTTTGGGAAGAGAGGTGACTTGTGCTCCTGTAAGTGTCCTGTAAAAGTAAACAATACAAGATTATTTTATTTTACTTAATGCTTACACAATAAATACTTAATATAAGGTTAGAGCCTTAAAACAAGTCAAAATCTAAAAAGTATTACTGGGTTGAGTGGGGGTATTTTTCTAACACTTACAAACTTTCCAGACTTGTAGTTCCAGTCAGATCAGGAAACTCAGTTATTTGTGAAGCACTATTTAAAGTCCTAGAGTTAAAAACACAGTATTATTATTGAAAGGAAAGTACAGGACAATTTTAGAAGTGAAATAGTTATTCAAAGACAAAGAGATTTTAAAGAAGTAAAAACATACAGGGTTCTGAGTTCTGGTAAGTGTTGAAAAGCAGACTGTCCCACAAGTTGGATAGGGTTGTCATAGAAATGACTGCAAAAAGAGAAACAGGCATTTTAATACGCAAGATAACACTCTGAATAATTATAAATAGGCAAAGCACACTACACATGTGGTGGTGAGTTCCATGTGATAAATTGTGTATTTCCTTCAGCTTTGAACATCTCATTTTCATTCTGCCCACTAATCGGTCTTCATCAAGACTATGCTCCAAATATCTAGGTATCTTCTAGCAGCCACCATTTTCTTGGTTTTAAAACTAACCTGCCACAAAAGTGTGTCCCTCTTTATCCCAAATGTAGCATTTGCCTCACAAATTTACACTGGCATGAGGTCCAAGATGACCACTATTCAGTTATGGACCATTGATAGGTTTAAGGTACTAGCTTCCTAGAAAAGCGAATTTCATAGAATCATAGAAATGCAGGGCTGGAAGGGACCTCAAGATGCCATCTAGTCCTTCTCCCCATGCTGAGGCAGGACCAAGTATATCTAGACCATCCCAGACAGGTGTTTGTCTAATCTGTTCTTAAAAACATGTAAACATCTTTTACATAGTCACTACAGAGTTGAGGATTTTCCCAATCATCAGCATCAATATCCTCTATGTGTGTTAAGCAGCACCTCAGAGAAAACTTGGCATAGGTCCTCTTCTTTCATGAATTCATCCATAGGGGTTGGAGACTGAATCTTTGGAACAGTCTCTTCTTTGAGAGTTAAATTCACTGCAGCTGAAGGTTTAGGTTGTGCAGTTACATTTGCTGGTTTAGTAGCTCCTTTTGTAGTTTTTACAGGTACTTTGAAGTTCTCTGTTTTCTTGGCTGCATGTGGTCTTCTGGTTGTAACTCTATTCCCAATCTCTTCCAAAGCAGCCCTTTTGTTAGTCACTTGACTTTTGGCTTTGTTGTTAAGTCCTGTCATAGCATTCTTCACCCCTCTAGTAATCGCAGTGCGCCAGACCAGCGCCATGAGGATGGTAGCTCTTGACTGGTGTTGCACCCCCTGGTTTGAAATGGTTTCCATCATATACAAAGTTTACAGTTTGATTCAATGACTCTCAGCACCCCACTGTACAAATTGGTCCAGCACTCTTAACAGGGACTCAGCAACCTCCCTCCGTAACCTGTTACAAGACTTAACTATCTTTACAGTTAGAAAGTTTTTCCTAATATCTAAACTAAATCTCCTTTGCTGCATATTAAGCCTACCTTCAGTGGACATGGAGAACAACTGATCATTGTCCTCTGTAAAACAACCCTTAACAAATTTGAAGACTGTTGTCAGGTTCTCCCTCACTCTTCTTTTCTCAAGACTAAACATGCCAGTTTTTTTAACCTGTCCTCATAGGTCAGGGTTTCCAAACTTTTTTTTATCATGTTTGTTACTTCCCTCTGGACTCTCTCCAATTTGTCTACATCTTTCTTAAGGTGCTGAGCCCCAAACTGGCTGCAGTACTGCAACTGAGGCCTCACCAGTATCAACTAGAGCAAAACAATTACCCACGGTCTTATGTACAAAACTCCTGTTCCTAGATCCTAGAACGATAGTAGCCTTTTTTGCAGCTGCATCACACTGGCGCTCATATTCATATTCACTATAACCTCCAGATCCTCTTCAGCAGTACTACCTCCCAGCCAGTTACTCCCCATTTTGTAGTTGTCCACTTGATTTTTCCTTTCTAACTGTACTATTATGCACTTGCGTTTACTGAATTTCATCTTGGTGATTTCAGACCAATTCTTCAGTTTATCAAGGTCTTTTTGAATTCTGATCCTGTCCCCCCAGGTGGTGAACTCCCTCCCAGGATGGTGTCAACCACACATTTTATAAACTGGAGAACTGTTAACTACAAGGATAGGTAAGTTCTGGAAAAGGCTTTCAAGTGAGGCTGTGGAATCCCTTTCACTGGAGGTTTTTCAGAATAGATTGTACAAAGACTTGTCAGGCATGCTCTGTGGTCCTGCCTCAGGAGAAAGGACTGGAGCTGATGACTTCAGGGTTCCTTCCAGACCTATATTTCTATGATTCTATGACATTAGAGGATTTACAAATATTATATATACATATATATATATATATCTATGATAGTTTTACTTTCCTTTGTGATCTGTGCCATTGGACTCCTGATGCTAAGAGAGCCTGACTTTGCATGTGGAGATGTGATAGACCAATGGCTGGTCTGCTCTCGTATAGTAATGAATAGATTTCCATATCTTTCCATTTCAGAAGTTATGAACTGAAAGAATAACATTCACCCCGTAGAAGTAGAGAAAGAACTGACAGGGATTTGAAGGGGATTTCAAATCCACACAGTCTCCTTATGTGAGCAAGAGTCAGACTTGCTGCACCCAACCTGAGAGTGAGAACTCTGTTTTTCTCTGACAACCCGCTTCTTGTGTTTGATCTGTGATGGATAGCTGTGTCCAGATGTAGAAGTTATGAGCCAATATGACCTTCAACTATTCCAGATATCTTTCATCTTTATAGCTTGTTCAAAGAACTGTTTTAACTATTGACAAAATTGTCATTTTTTTAAAAAAAGTACACATGGTCTCAAAAGCTCTGTCCAATAACTTACTAACAAAAGGCATCTCTTAAGGTGGAAAGAGGAAGTGTTTCTAGTAACAATGACTTAAATGACATTTGGGGCAAATGCAGATAGGTTTTTTTCTGGCTTGGTTTTGGAAATGATGTATAGGCAAGCACAGGGTGAGACTTCTTATAAACGAGGAAGTGTTTTTGTAAAAAAGTACAGAAATCTGGGACTTAAAAGACAGACTACAGGGCTTTGTGACACTTTTCTGGTAGTCTGAGCTGTCAGATGGAGAGGATTCTTTCTGCAATGCTATAATATATCAGTATTCTGCTGGTCCTGATAGAGCTTTCCTTAGTAAGCATGAAAGTGAGTATCTATTTTACTTTTTATTTCACAATTTCTTCTCACTCTTTCTACAGCTGCTAATAAAATCTGTTTTTATTTATCTATCTTGGGTCTCCAGTAAGTCCACAGAAGCTTTTCTTCTAGTCTGTCACAGTTTATTAACAAAATATAGTGCAAATAATCCCTAACTAAAGTCCTCAAACATACTCCATATCAACCCCAGTGCACATAGTTCTTGTTCTCACCATACCCTAGTGTCTTCTAGCACAGACAAGCGCCTTAGCTGTTCTCTTCCAGCCTTCTACCAGGAACACCCATCCCAGCTCTGTCAGAGCAGCAGCCCTGCTCATCCCATCAAGAATTCCCATGGCCTCTCTACTGTGAATATCCTGGCCAGCGGAGTATCCCTCACTCCCCTGAGCTCTCTCACATTTCCTTCAGGTTCAGTGCTCCAGCAATGAGATCTCAGTGGATAAGCCCCTCTGCTACTCCCCTTTTCTTCAGCATTCTCTGGCCCTTGGCTCCAGCTTAGAGCTAGCAGACATTCTCTTCGTCTGTCTCTCCTGCCTTCAGTCCTCCAGCCCCTCAGGGATGCTAGCCAACAAAAACAGTTCTCATCTCTTGCCCTTACCCAAACTAACACACAGGCTCTCTTTCTAACCAGGCCTCTTATAGCACCCAGGTGCTGCCTCACCCTCTTAATTGGCCAGCTGGGAACTGGACTGGAAAAGGACACCTGATCCCAGTTCCATTTAATGGGTCAGCTACCCTGTTATAAGAAATATCTGCCTGAGTAAAAGGTCGAGGGCTATGGAAAGTTATGATTTCTCTCTTCAAGTAATGTGTGAGTACAAAGAGAACTAAATGATCTGAAAGGTAGGAGACCTAATGCACTCACATTATGCTCCTTTACATTGTAGATGTGTTAGAAAACCACACAGAAATATTGTCTTTAATTCCACATTTGATATAAAAAATACCAAAGTAAATGCTTCCACTTACATGGTTATAAGTGATGGATTGCCCACAAATGCATGCTCAGGTATTGATCTGATATTATTACTATGAAATCCCCTGGGGAAAAAAAACAATATTTTATACAATAACAAAAAGTGTGAATGTAAGACCCGTGATACATCAAAATTTTTTTATTATTTTTGGACTGTTTTCCACAGTAACATAGAACTATTGCAATTCATCAAAAACCTCTGTAGCTGCAAGCAACAGTGTCTTCAGCTTTCTAGTAAATGTGGACATCACAATTAGTTGGATTAAGACTGAAAAAGAAAGCATTTCATTCCAATACTTGTCCCATAGCATCCTTGTTTCTGGGATGATTTAGATTTATGTGAATGTATAGTGTATATATGAATTTACATGTTGCTTTATGACATACCATGCATCGAACCTCCCACACTCCTTTCTTTATTGAAGTATGAGAAGAACAAGCTGTACAATGTACTTACTGTCTTCCAGAAAGGAGACAAATTCTTTGTCTCATAATTAATTATTACATTGTACTCATATGAGTAATTCTGCCATTGTTAAAAACAAACTAAGGTTTCAAAACGAACAATGATGATTTGTGTGAGAAACTTTAGTTAGTTCAATCATGAATTATGAAAAGGCTTCTCAGATTAAATTAAAACATTTAGAAAGCCTTGAATTGTTCATAGATGCAAGCACCCTCAGTCATTACTTGTACCAATACCAGATTATCAATTTCACTGAACTAATTATCTTGCTTGTGTAACTGGGCTAGAAAATCAAGACTCTATACTCCTTTCTATATACTACATACAATCAAAAATATGTGCCTGTACACAGCTGGGCTCTAAGCAACAACCACCAAAAAAACAAACAAAAAAAAAAAAACCCCGACCAAAACAAAAGACTATTTCATTCAAAACCAATATACAGATTGGCTGAGTGACCTAGACTCTACCAAGCAGGATTCCCCAGATCAATCCTTTGCTCCCTGCATGGCAGAAGTAGCTGAGGAAATGGCATTACTAGCTCCCAGGGAAAATACTAGTCCCTCATCAATATATAGTATACTTGTGTTGTTACCTTAACTCGCAGGGAGAACTACAAGGCAACTTTTGAAGCCCCAGTCCCGCAAGCACTTATGTAGGTGCTTAACTTTACTCCTGTGAGTGGTCCCTTTGATGTCAATGGGGCTACTCATGTGCTTAAAGTTAAGAATGTGCATAAGTATTTGCAGGATTGAGGCCTCAATGTTTGATCCTGTTAGGTGCTGAGCACCTTTAAATCAATGGGAGTTGAGGGTATTCAGTAACCACTCAGAGATACATTGCTGAGCTCTTGGGTCCCAATCTAGCAAAGCAGCCAAACACATGCTTAAAGTGAATCAGAGCCTTGGTGCTATACAATTTCATGCTACAAACAGGCAGAGACTGAATTTAGGGGACTAAAACACCCTGGCTGAAGCCACACAGTCTGATATTAGGAGATCTGATGTAAAAGAAGCCAAAAATCTGAAGCAAAAAGGTGATACATAACACATATACAGTAAAACCTGCCAAGAGCAACCACTCATGGGAGTTAGCAAGAGCGGTCTTTTATCAGAGGTGGTCTCTCTTTAAAGGTCTGCACACCAGATAGCGGTGTTCCATGGCCTCTGTAAAAACAGCAAAGAGTCTTGTGGCACCTTATAGACTAACAGACGTTTTGGAGCATGAGCTTTCGTGGGTGAATGCCCACTTCGTCAGATGCATGTAGTGGAAATTTCCAGGGGCAGGTATATATAAGCAAGCAAGAAGCAGGCTAGAGATAACGAGGTTAGTTCAGTCAGGGAGGATGAGGCACTCTTCTAGCAGCTGAGGTGTGAAAACCAAGAGAGGAGAAACTGGTTTTGTAGTTGGCAAGCCATTCACAGTCTTTGTTTAATCCTGAGCTGATGGTATCAAATTTGCAGATGAACTGAAGCTCAGATTCGTATGTTAGATAGGCAGTGGATTTTACTCTTTAGTCTTGGATCCTGAATGTCTCCGTTTGCATCTTTGGAAGGAAATTGATTCTTCATGATATTTGTCCAGTCCCAGTTGGTACTTCGAATGCAGATTGATATGGTATTTCATCCAGGTCGGCTATTGCAGTGCCTTTGCTTGAGATATAAATGGACATGTCATAGGCAGTCGTGATGGTGTCTGGTCGTAGAATGTGGGCAGAGTTGCACTGAGGTTTGTTCATGATGGTTCCTGAGTTAGAGTACAGGGCGGTGGCAGTTCCATGGTGAGAAACGTCAGGTTGGCCAGTGTCTGGCTGGGACGGACGGCGCCACCAAGGCCCTGTTGAAAATTGGGATCATGTCCAGGAGCGGTTGTAGAACCCTGATGATGCAGGAGGGGCTTACGGACTGGAAATGTATGAGGCCATGGAGTTCGTGGCTTCTTCTTGTTTGTCCTTCATTAGAGGCCTAGGGTACACGTCTGCTCCGTTGATCTGTTTCCTTCCTCGCGCAGTAGGTAGTTGGAAAAGCCTGAGTGGAGATTTGAGGTCCTGCTGAGCGTTAGAGCAGATTACCGGTTGAAACCTCAGGTCTTGGCTATAGACAATGGATCGTGTGGGTGGTGCCCAGCGAATGGAAGCTGGTAAGACATGAAGGTTAGGGCGATAGCGGGTCGGTAGGTTTTCGTATAGGCTGTGGTTGTTAATGTGGACCATTACTTATGTGCACCGTGGGTGTTTTAGGAAATGGCCTCCTCATGGTAGATTTGGTCCAGGCTGAGGTTGATAGTGGAAGTGGAAGCTGTTGAAATCGTCGGTTGTAATTTTTCTAAGAGTCTCCTTCCCCATGGGTCCAGATGATGAAGATGTCATCCAATGTAGCGTAGGCAGAGAAGAGGGGCGTTGAGTGGACGAGGCTCGAGGAGGCGTTGTTCCACGGTCAGCCATACCAAAATGTTGGCATATTACTGTGGGACAATGTGGATGCCAGTCATGCAGCGGTTTGCCACTTGATCTGGAGATATATATGTCATCAAATTTGAAATAGTTGCGTTGAGGATAAAGGCACAGAGCTCAGCAACCAGTTGTGCTGTGGCATCATCAGGGGATACTGTTCCTGACAGCTTGTATTTTCATCAGTGTGTGGGATGTTAGTGCAGAGAGCCTCTATATCCATGGTGGCTAGGATGATGTTTTCTGGAAGGTCACCATGCATTGTAGTTTCCTCAGGAAATCAGTGGTGTCATGGAGATAGCTGGGAGTGCTGGTGGCATAGGGTCTGAGTAGAGAGTCCACATATCCAGACAGTCCTTCAGTGAGAGTGCCAATGCCCGAGACGATGGGGCATTCAGGATTTCCGGGTTTGTGGATCTTGGGTAGTAGATAGAATAACCCTGGTCGGGGCTCTAAGGGTATGTTGATTTGTTCCAGTGTTTGGTGTAGGGAGTGTCCTGAGTAGATGGTGCAGTTTCTTAGTGTATTCCTCAGTGGGATCTGAGGGAAGTGGCCTGTAGAATTTGGTATTGGAGAGTTGTCTGGCGGCCTCCTTTTGGTAGTCAGACCTGTTCGTCGATGACAACAGCACTCTTCCTTATCAGCCTCTGATTATAATGTCAGGGTGGTTTCTGAGGCTGTGGGATGGCATTGCGTTCTGCACGACTTAGGTTATGAGGCGAGCGATGTTGTTTTTCCACAATTTCTGCTGTGCACGTGGGCGGAAGCATTCTATGTATAGGTCCAGACTGTCATTTCGACCCTCAGAGGAGTCCATGTGGAGTCTTCTTCTTGTGCTGTTGTGGAGGGTAATTGTGTGTCAGAGGGCTGTTCAGTGTTGTCCTGAAAGTATTCTTTGAGTCGGAGATCTTCAGATCGCCGCAGAACTGTATCGTGTTAGTGGGAGTGGCTGAGTGTGTGGTTGGATAGATTGAGGATATTGCTGGGTGGGTTAGGGGTACCACGGTTGTGTCCCCATGTGGCAGGTAGGAGTTTAGACAGCTTACAGTCCTTTTTCCTTTGTAGAGAGGTGAAGTGAGTAATGTAGATCTCCTATCTTATTTTAGTGAAGTCCGTTTTGTATGGAAGTTTTGTTATTTATGAGAGTCTCCAGGTTGGAGAACTCTTTTTTGATGTTTTCCTGTTTGCTGTATAGGATGCTGATCACGCTGGTTCCTCGGTTTCTTTGATAGAGAATGGCATAGTCTCTCACTGTGGTCTGTTGTGTAGTATGTAGATAGCAGTGGATTTTTTACCTTTAGTCCATTTGGATGATGTCCATCCGTTTGCATTTGAGAGGAAAATGATATCTGTCTGTATTTGTCCAAGTTTTCTTCATGAGATTGATGGATTTCCACTCCATACGGCTAAATGCAGTGCCTTGCATGGTGTAGTATCAGAGGGGTAGCCGTGTTAGTCTGGATCTGTAAAAGCAGCAAAGAGTCTTGTGGCACCTTATAGACTAACAGATGTTTTGGAGCATGAGTTTTCGTGGGTGAATACCCACTTCGTCAGATGCATGTAGTGGAAATTTCCAGGGGCAAGTATATATAAGCAAGCAAGAAGCAGGCTAGAGATAACGAGGTTAGTTCAGTCAGGGAGGATGAGGCCTCTGTAAGTAGTCATTTGTGACAGGTGGTCTCAGAGGTAGTCATTAAGGCAGGTTTTACTGAAGTTTGTTTCAAATACTTTCTAAGACATTTACAACTTCAACTTTTTGATGTAGATTTTTATGCCCAGAGAATAATATATTGAAGGGACACCTTGATCATAAAAACTGTGCCCCGATTCACAGAGCCAGCCAGGATTTGTTCAGTGTACATCTGGGTATCACCTTTGTGGCTACCCCATCCTGAAGTCAGCAGATGCCACTCCCCCAGAGTTACTGTATTTTATGTCAAGGGGCCATTATGGCAGCTGGGAATAAGGTAGATTAGTAGCCCATAGCCACAATGCCTTCTCTCTGACCACGTTCCCTATGTCAGAACTGGAGTGTTGGCATAGAAGCTGCAGTGCTGACCCTACATTGCCTAGGGATTCTCAAGGATTTTCCAAGCAGCTTGTTAAAATTGGCTTTATATCTGCTTTGTATGGGACCAGCAATCCGAAGCACTCTAAGGGTATGTCTATACTGCAATTAGACACCTGTGGCTGGCCCGTGCCAGCTGGCTTAGGCACAGGGGCTGTTTAATTGTGGTGTATATGTTAGGGCTCAGGCTGGAGTCTGGATTCTAGGACCCTGTGACGTGGGAGGGTCCTAGAATAGAGGCTCCAGCCTGAGCTGGAATGTCTACACCACAGTTAAACAGCCCTTTAGCCCATGCCCTGTGAGCCTCAGTCAGCTGGCACAGGCAAGTCGAGGGTTTTTAATTGCAGTGAAGACATACCCTTAGTGGCCCAGTGAATCTGTGATCATCTATGTTTTAAAAAATGCCTGCTGGTGCTATCTTTAACATCAAAGATCATTCAAACAGAAAGAATTTAAGAAATCTGACTGGTAACTTTCTAGCTGTTTGCTTATTTTGCAATTCAACTAGCTTGCACAATTAATCTAGGCTGGTCAGTTTCACCTTTGATTTTAGTCTGTTTTACAAACCATGTCTACGCTTCCAGAAGTTTTCCAGTTTACAACACTGCACATGAATGTTTACACTGAAAAAAAAACAACCTGTTTAAAATACGGTTAAAAATGACTCCCTTATTTTCCCGAAGTGCCTATGAGTGAAAAGAAATTCCTGCTTCTTTTTCCTAGCTTGGGCATTGCACCTTTTGAAACAAGTCTCACATTTGAAGCTGAAACAGAATTGATAAGTGTCCTTTTATTATTATGATATACTGCATTTCAAGGATAAAGTTCCAAAAAAGAATGCTCTCTCATAAAATCTTTTCAGTACAAAAGAGCATTTGTAACAAGTAAAAGTTATCAAAGTTAAATGTTCTAAATGAAATGCTGAAAATTTCCTTTTATATATGTTGGCATGTTTGCTAACTTTTCCAGGATATAGAAAATTTTAAAGAGTACTGATAGAAATCATCAGCTTTTCCCAAATAGAAAACATTGTCCAAAGCATCCTCTCTATAAGGTAGAGTTCAATACTTACAGTTCTTTTAAGTTTGTGAGTGTCCTGATAGCAGTGGGGAATTCATCTAGACTGTTGTAATTTAAATCTCTGCATAAAAACAGATCACATAATTTAGGTTATACACTGTTATACACTGTTTAAGGGATAACAGAATTTGTCACCTTTCATGCATTAAATAAAGAAATAGGTTCAAAGGCTAGGGAATCCTCAAAATGTGATGTTTTCTAATAAACACCATCCAATGAAGATCATCATTTTTATTTTTGATCATGATGCTATTTTTAATTGTTACCAATTTGGAAATGAGAAAATATGGACATTTACAAATGCTACTAAACCACCTGCTATTTTGTGATCTCTCCTCCCCACCATACATTTGTAAACATGAAAGGAAAATCTATCCTTACCTAGGGACAATTTTGCAACTTTTACATATGAAAAATGCCCAAATTTTTTCTCTTAAAACTGATTTTTAACATAAATGCCTGTACTTGAATAGTGAATTGACTCTTACATAGTTCATATGTCACATTATTTAGGTTCAGTTTGCCTCTTTTCCAACTCCCATGTTTATCATGCTGTAATTTTCTTTTTTGACCTGTTTCTTGGCACAGTAAGTGAGAACAAGAAAGATAAATATTCAGGAATAGTAAAGGAGAAATATCAATGGAAAAATAGTTATTGGGCGAAACCCCAATCCCAATGAAGTCAATGGCAAAACTTCTATTGATTTAAATGGGGTGAGGATTTGACCTATTCTGAGATTTTAAGATTGCAGTAAGGTTGACAATATCAATACGGAGTAAAGGAGAAAGAACAACTCCTTACCACACACAAGTTGTAAAAATAATATTTTATTTAGGTTAGCAACCTGATACTCTATTTTAAGAACTGCTTGTTAGTGAGACATTTCCTCATTCCAGCACATTCACTAGCCATGTGCTTATTCCTGGCCTGGGAAACCCATGCACATCATCTGATAGAAGAATTTGGCCCAAGTATGCAATTGAAATTAAAATGAAGAAAGGTCTGTTTTGTCAAACTATGCAGCTCCATGGAGCACCGTAGAAGCTTCTGCTTTGTAGAGGATAAATTTTAAACAATTTAAATAAGAGATAATTTGACTAAATTAAATAAAAACAATGATTCACATTGGACTTTAACAAAATAACATCATCCTTAATAATACAGGCAGGAAACTGCTGATGGTAGTCAACAGGGCTTTTCTTCCTGTTTGTAAATCCCTTCAGGCCCTCTGCGTTGATTACACAGATAATGAGCATTTGTAATTTGGTTTGGGCCACTAGCTGAGCTGAATCTGCCCAGACTGGGAAGAGGATAACCCTGTGACACCCAATGCAGCCCAGGCGACTGGCTATCTTGACGCTAGATTCCAAAACAGACTCCCCACTGATGGTCGTGCCAATGCAGTAATAAACATGACTGTGGCAGGTACCATATTCTCCAAGTTCTCCTCCCTCCTTTCCAGGGTCAAAGTTGACATTTATATCTTCTTCCCTTTCACACCAGCTAGCCAGGGCTGGAAGGATAACTAAAATCACTGCTTTTTCCCCGCATTTCAGGACAGTTGAATACTGTTATGTGCAGGAGCGGGGCCAGGGTTTTTGGCGCCCTAGGCGCAGGGCCGGCTCTAGCCATTTCACCGCCCCAAGCACGGCGGCAAGCCACGGGGGGCGCTCTGCCGCTTGCCGGTCCCGTGGCTCTGGTGGACCTCCCGCAGGCGTTCCTGCAGAGGGTCCGCTGGTCCCGCGGCTCTGGTGGACCTGCCACAGGTGTGCCTGCGGATGCTCCACCGGAGCCGCGGGAACAGCAGACCCTCCGCAGGAACGCCTGCGGGAAGTCTACTGGAGCAGCCTGCTGCCCTCCTGGCAAAATGCCACCCCCTCAAATCCTGGTGCCCTAGGCGACCGCCTAGGTCGCCTAAATGGAAGCGCTGGCCCTGGTTATGTGTATCGTATCAGAGGGGTAGCCGTGTTAGTCTGGATCTGCAAAAGCAGCAAAGAATCCTGGGGCACCTTATAGACTAACAGACGTTTTGGAGCATGAGCTTTCGTGGGTGAATACCCACTTCGTCAGATGCATGTAGTGGAAATGTCCAGGGGCAGTATATATATGCAAGCAAGAAGCAGGCTAGAGATAACGAGGTTAGTTCAATCAGGGAGGATGAGGCCCTCTTCTAGCAGCTGAGGCGTGAAAACCAAGGGAGGAGAAACTGGTTTTGTAGTTGGCAAACCATTCACAGTCTTTGTTTAATCCTGAGCTGATGGTTATGTGTATGTCTTCTTAAAGAACAATCACATTTTCCTGCTTCTGTTCTGGTATTTTACTCAGGGACTTTTTCTCTATGCACAGTGGGTAAAAGTCAAAGCTGTAACATTGCAGGGTGCTCTTGACAATAGAAGACTCAAGTTCTAGTAGAGAGGATTAGTTTATGTGATCAAAATTTAAACTTTCGATCCTAGTGGAACTGGAAAATGAGCACTGCATGGTTTTGTGGATTAAAAAGCAAACCAACCACTAGGTTCTGATGATGTTTGTATGACATTTGGTTTATTCACTCTGCCGGTGGCACATAAAAGTCTAGTCTCCTATGGGCTGGAATGCTTTGTTCCAATTTCAGTTGTTGAGTTTAGTGTGCTGGTGCTGTGTGGTTGTGGTGGCTTGTGATATACACCAGGTCAGATTAGATGACATATTGGTCCCTTCTGGCCTGAAACTCTATGACTTCTGCATCAGCACCAAAGCTGTTGGGCCTCCTGAAGTGCCCTGGTTGGGTAAAGTTGGTTATGATCTGTGGAAAGGGTTCACTTGGTTGTGGTATAGGAGAGGGAGGGGAAAAGATAAGCAAGGATTATTGTCCCTTAGGCATTAGTGGGTCACGGCTCCAATGCCAAACAGAGGTGGTGATATCTTTATTTGTGCATGTCTGGAGCAAATTACTTTCCTTTAAACTTTGGAGTTGTTTTCCTGTTTAGTCTTCTTTTCCCAGAATTCTTTTTTTCTTATGCTATTCAGGGAAGCTTGTGTTCACCTCCTGCACTTTACTGAACTATTGTAGGTGCTAAGGTGACTTTATCCCTCTAACACAGAAACTTTTCAAGCGAATCCTTTAAAGACTAACAACTGGAGCAATTTTTAAAAAGGAAGAACATGTTTGTACTTGATGCTACCTGGAGCTTTTCCTTTGTTCAAGAGGTCAAAGTATCTGACTGCTTCTGCAAACACACTATGTGGCAAGATGCATTCTGCAAACTTAAAAGCTTTTTGGTTACAATGAATTTTTCCTTAACCTCTCTGTCAATTAGCTTTGCTGACGAAAGATAAACAAACAAATCGCACTATCAAAGCAAGAATAACTATCCCTGAATAGTCATTTGTTATTCTGCGCCTGGTACAGTTTTAAAATGTCATTAAATAATTTATTAATATATGCTGCCTACAAAAAAAGCAGTGTAGTTTTATAGTTGAGAAATAGGATCATTGCACACAATCACTATGTATTGCAGTCATCGTAAACAATCATCCAGAGCCTGTAGCAATTAAGCAAGCTAAAAAGCATGTTTGGCTTTTAGCAATTAAGCAAGCCAAATAGCATGTTTGGTATTTTTATTCTTTCAGAATATTAATGAAAACACTGAAAAAAAAAAAGGGAGGGGGGGAGGAAACAAATAAGAGGTCAACTCACAAAGTCTCTAGGTTGTGGAGCCCATCAAAGCATTTCTTTCCCAGGGAGTAGATTCTATTGTTATGGAGATGTCTGCAGGGGAACATTAAGAGCACAGTCAGGAAAGCACATTGCACACAGTGGAGTTAAGCAAAACATGTGGATGGTTAAATCAAAAGAAACTTATTTTCAGGCATGCACTGATTATATGCAAGTCATGCTTTTTGCAAGAGCATGTATAGGAGGGCATTTCCCCAACCTCTACCCCCTAGTCCCCACCCACCCACGCACCCTGGCTTTGATTTGGTTCCACAAACAGGTTTTGCTTTTAAACTGCAGAGATTGTGATTCTTTCATTTAATGTATTTGTTTTCTGTCTTCATATTTGTTTTAAAAGTGCCTAGCCTGATGTTCTAATTTTAGACACATGGGGATTAAGTGTTCTGAAACTTTTAATATAGGGTCACTGGTGATTTTAAAAATATATATTTAAATTAGATACAAGGTCTTAAAAAGTGTTGTGTGGGTTTTGTTTCTGGGTAGGAGGAGTAGGCAGGATGGGAAGCAGGGAAGTGACATAATGTATATGAGGTCTGAGGAAATGTAGTAAGAAACAGACAAATTCATATGACCAAAAATCAGAATTTCAGTGTGAGTTAGTAAATATAACTGACCTCACTGATGCTACAACTTGACTTCCTCCCTGTTAAACTAAAATAATCAACAATTAATTTCCAGCGGTATGTTATGTAATTTATAGGATTTTCAGTTTGACTTTTTTTGGTAGTGATTGACTTGAAAACAAACCTGCAGATCTGAAAGTTTGGGACATTCAAAATTTGGCTTAGAATTTTGCTGCTTATGCCTATTTCTAAATTTTTAGATCTTAATAGAGAAATTGCTCTGTGTAGCTTATTAACATAGATGGATTTAACTTAGTGTAATTTCAATGCATTTTTTTAAGAGAATGCTTTTCCAGCTGACTTCTCTCTCCTATTTTACCTTCCTCACTCCTCCCTCATGGTATGAGAGAAACTGTGGGAGTTGTACATAAAAGAGAAGGTCTGTGAATGTGAGAGTCAGACACTATTTTCATCCATGTCTTTGCTTTACACAGAAGTATTTTAGTTATCAGAAGCTCTCAATAAATTTTTCAGAACCTACACAAACTGTATTCAGCTATTTATCAACTGACTCTAAAAGATAGAGATTCTGATGTACCAAAAAAAATGTTGTTTTTTTTCCTCTCTAGGAAGAAACCTCAATCATTTTGATTCCAGATACTATATTGACCTTTTAGGCTATAGCAGTATGAAGAATTTGCCCCAAAACTCCAATTAGTTTTGCATCTTTAATGACCACAGGTCCAATCCTGCTCCCATTGAAGCCAATGTGAGTTCTCCCACTGACTTAAGATTTGCAGAACTGGAGAGAGGGTAGTAAAACATGTGTACAGAACCACACTAAGTGATTTGGAGAGACTGGAACAATGGGTGCTGCAGATAGTTAAGGGTGACTAAATACTAGTAACTCTAAAGTCTTACACCCAGAAACAGGATATAAACAGCAGATACAAAATGAGGGGACCTAGCCAAGCAGCAGCACCTATTGCATCAAGTAAAGCTTGTTTTCATCTTGTCTTCTTAATTGGCCTAATGTTATTGAAGTTTCAGCAGGGAAGGTGGGGAAATGAGACTGGGACGAGAGCTGGGGCATGAGAGGATCTCTACCTTAACAAGTGGTTGACAACATGATGAAAATAACAGGGATCTGGAAGCTCAGCCAAATGACACATACCCACATTCTTTTAAAGGTTAAAATCTAAAAAGGTTAAAATCTCATACTGAAACTCAATCTGTACCCACCCAGGCAGAGAGCAAAGTCTGTCCACAAGGTGGTAGATGGAATTCCTTCTGCTTACCCTCTATGGCTTGTACCTTGTACAATTGTATTGCTCACATTCAGCACTTGCTAGAGGTAACAGATAAGCTTTTATGGTTGTGACACTCTGCACCCCATATTTATCATAGTGGTAGGATTATGATATGATTATGACATAATAATGATGCATCTTGTACAAAATGTGTTATGTGAGCTGTCAATGGAAAATGATGGTTTACTGAATATGATTATCCTATTTGTATGAATGTTTCATGGAGTTATGAATATAGATTGTATTTGTATTTCAGATGTGCTTGCACCTACGTAACACCCACAAAAATTTACATAAAGCCTAGCCAGCACATCTTGAATGGCCTACTCAAGTTGAATGGCCCATCAAAAAAGACAATGGGACATGGAAGAGGCTTATCCTCACCTGGGAATGCTTCAGTTAGCCTATGGATAATGGCTGCCATGACTCATCGGCGCATGCAAGGGGTCGTGACTAGATCACATGATACTGAACTGCATTTTGGTATTCGTATTTTTCCACAAACTGGGCTGGCAACTTGGTTTGGAACAAACGGGTTCCCGCCATAGGGAATAAGCTATAAAAGGGGGAAATGACATCACCAAGAGGCCTCTCTACACAACAGAACATCTGGAAACACAGACTGAACTGTGGGGAGTGCTGGTCCCAGGCGGGAAAGAAGGAATCTTATTTGTGTATGGAAGCTTGGTGAACTGTTTGTACTAACAGGGTGAGACACTGCTTGATTCAAATCCTAACTAGTGTATAACACTTAGATTGCGTGTAGTTTGCTTGAAGTGTGTGGGGAATCCGCTCAGGAACAGAGGCTGGGGCATTGTTGTCTTCTCCACATTAAGGGAGGGGTGGACTTAGGGTTACCAGATAGCGATTGTGAAAAAATGGGATGGGGATGGGGGGTAATAGGCGCCTATATAAGAAAAAGTCCCCAAAAATGGGACTGTCCCTTTAAAAATGGGACATCTGGTCACCCTAGGTGGACTGGGTAAAAAATTTATACTGGTCAGACTTTTAACCAGGGCAAGACGGTACAGCTCTGGGGTTGTAGGCTGTGGAGCTGGGAGGGCGGGGGAGCTCACTGGAGTTGTTCCATTGTCATTTTATGAGTGGCTGAGGAGAAGCCTTCCTGTAACTAAAGCTAGGTGTGTGAGTGTGAGTACAAGTCCTGTAGCTTGTCACAGCATCACGGGGGGTGGGGGGCGGCGCAGGACAGGGAGCCCAGGCTAGTGAGACAGAGGGCTCAGTGATACCCCAGTTCCAGATTGTACCCCGGTGGGGGGAACCCATCACAATGGTAGCCTATAATAAAGTGCACTGAAATAATCCAATCATAGTGTCCCAAAGGCTTGCATCATGGCTATCAGATCAGCATGTCAGAATATGTTAAAATATATTTAACATCTTAAATACAATGGTTTTGTGCTGCCTACAGACCATGAATGTCTTTAATAATGACCATGTTTCAGTATATCCTGAAATAATTCCTGAATAATTTTTCTAATAATAGAACAGAAGTTTTTTTCAATTTGGGATAGTCCCAGAAGATCTGAAGATGATTCCTCAGACTGGAATTCCTTCCAGGATTTTCTGTGAATTTTGTATCTGTTTTGTTTAGTAATACTGGTAGGGGAACATATCTACTGTTATGTAGATATCTACACAAATTGTCTGTGAAGGGAACTTTCTCAGCTCATACTTGTTAGCATTCTATCCTTCTAGTCCTTTAGAGATTTGAGTTAATGTCCTTTTCCCGTCCTAGCCTCATGTTGTCAATATTGCCCTATAGTCTTAAGTAAAAATGTGTACACATGTAAACAGCCTTCCAGTACTACGATTTTATAAATAATATCTAAGATACAGAAGTCTAGTTTTTTCAACTTATCTCTTCACTGACATTCTGAAGAGAATTTTATTTGCCACTAATTCTCTGCATCGTTATAAATAAACATATCTGCAAGTTAAATCTTTACATTATGTGGAGTGGAAAGGTCATTTAATAAGGTTGCAAAAGTTATAGCTTTAAACACAATCCAAGAATAAAGGGCAAACTTCAGGTTTATAGCCCAAAATATCAATTTAATGCTAAAACTATAACATAAAACAATAGCCCATATTAACCAACCTCAAGGTTTACAGATCATTTCACATTTTTAGGCAGTCTAGTTTTAAAGTATCTCTTATAAAGCTTAACTTAGACATTGCATCTTGACATAATTTATTACAAGGAGGCCAAGGTCTTGCAAAAATCATTTAAAAAAAGTCAGTAAAACTTACAGAACTACCAAACTGGAGAGGTTTCCAAAAGCATAGTCTGGTATGTGACGTATTTTGTTCAGCGCCAGTGTCATTGCCTGAAGTGCTGATAAACTCCTAAAAGCTTGCACAGGAATTTCTGTCAAAGAGTTGTCATCCAGCCACAAGTGTCTAAGAGAGACCAAGCCACTGAAGCAATTGGGTGGCACGTAGTTGATGTGGTTGGCATCCAGACGTCTAAAAAACCAGAAATTTAGAATATTGACTCCGAGAAAAATGTAATGAATCAACACAAGAGACCTGAAAGGATATTGTCAAGTACAATATGCTCCAAAGGGGTGGGGGTGGGGGGGTGGGGTTATCACATCCCCTGTTGGTGCTCTGGAGATATCCACATTTTCTCCTACTTTACGTTCTGGTTCTTGAGACCCCACACCATGGTCAACATTCTTATGTGACTCTTTTATGGACTGAAGGGGTCACTTTTGAATGACGCAGGGCACTCCTCCATGGGCTGAGCAATGAGTTTATTTCCCCTTCTGAGCTCTCAGTCACCTTAAGGGATTAAAAACTAGGTAAGAAATTCATTCAGAGACTCTTTGGTTATTTTTATGTCTCTGGGTCATGGGATTGCTTCTGCGTAACTGAAAGAAGCATTTGACTCTCCATCGTTTTTAGCATCATCTTAGTAGCCTGAAAAGAAAATTTTATTTCTGACTAATTGTATCTATTACATTTTGTGAAATATTGGTTCTTCCTGTGTTTCTAATGAAGGCTGAAGATAATGTGTCATTTGCAAGGCAGAGACGACTTCCCTTCATTTTGCACCAGCATTACCATTGAGCTGGTTTCATCCATAGGAAAAACTTTGATTGCTGCAGAACCAACACAGGGAGAACAACTGCACAACAGACTATTTGTTTTTCTCTAGATTCTACAGGCCTCATTTTGATCTCACACTGGTGTAAATCAGGAATAATCAATGCAGTTTCAAGGGTATAAACAGGTCTGAGATATGAATCAAGCCCTATATAATCAGTGGTTTAAAATTATTTTTATTTTGTGCTCCTGACAGAGCACAATTGAAAGAACACATCAATTTTCTGAAATATCAGGGAACATATACGTGATCTGTATGCTTACCATAACTCTTCTATGCTTCTACTTACTTCTAATCTGCTTTAATGACTTTGCACACTTGTTTGCACTACAAAAGTAATTATTTAGCCCTTTTGTTCAGGCTGCCATTTACAGGATGTTATTAAAAGGAAGCAGTAGTGAATTTTCAAAAGCATGTTTGAAAACATTACAGAACAAACAGATGCACCCTGAGCCTAAGGAGGTAATCCTTCACACCCTGAACTGGGTCCATTTGAGAGAGGGGGAATGAATACTCTTTGTGGCAAGCATACTAATCTCTTTATTAAAGTGCTTCCTCATTTACAGTCATGTAAAATGTCGGGTCCATTGTGTCTCCTAGTTCACAGTACTTCTACCTATTGCATGAGAACCAATAATGAATTCTAAGGCTCCGTGCCAGACTGGCAAATAACTGAGACAAGGTCAGTTGGAACAAATTTATAAAGTTCAGTGTCAAAGCCCTTATACAATTAAATTTTCACCATAATAACTGACATGGAAAGCAGCAGAGACAGAGCTTCCAAAATAACTCAAGGGTCTGTCAACAATGGGTGAGGCTGGAAATGTTTAGAAATACCCATGCTGTACCTCCTTTGCCTGTGTTTTCAAATAAGGTATAATCTGAGTGAATAGATGGCGTTTCTTTGTGTTTGGTTAGAAGTAAATTTCTTGTCTGCATGATGTCTGTATGTAAACTAAGAAGTTATAGTTGCACTAGTTTGACAGTTACACTGATTAAAGAATGGAGGCTTTATTCAATTTAAATCTGTTACTGTATTGCAATTAACATCTTGTCTCATGTGGGGTCTCAGTTTGCAGCACGTGTTGACTCCAAAGGGACTACATGCACAAGGGTTGCAGGATAGTAGTTGTTAGGTATAGTCAGTTGTTTTAGATGATACAGAAACTATGGATGAAATCCTGGCTGCACTGAAGTTAATGGCAATATTTTCACTGATTTCAGTGGGATCCGGATTTCATCCTCCACATATATTTTACAGAAAATTTAGAAATTGAGTTAGTTGAAAGTGTAAATTCTCAAATTTCAATGGTATTGTCCCCTGTATATGTGTGTATGCAGTCATATTTAATTGTGATTCAAAGCTAGGTGAATTATTGTTTCAATATATGGCAAAGCAAGAAGCTACTATGGCTTATACAGTATGTAATGTAGTTGCAGGACTTACAAGTGCTCTTAAAATGTATGACCAACAAATGTTTCTTTGTTATCTAATCATTTTTTAAAATAAATTCCTAAGTATCATTTTCCTACTTGCAGATAATAAAACATTTCATTAGTGGTTATGTGTTTCCTGGCATCATATAAATAATTTACACTGATGTATAAAACATTGAGCAAAATCATAGTTTTCAGCCAATTTTTTTACTCGTGTTGATCAAAGTTTTGGCACTTTCAAAACTAAACCCATTAACTCATAAACATGACCTTACTTATAATTTAAAATATATAGTTAACATGTGGGCAGTTTAAAAGATCTATTATATTCCAAAGAAAGCCAACTTAGGGATACAAAAATATTTGATCTCCTCTGATAGGCAGCCTATAAAATGACCTCTAGCATGATATTTATCATGAGCTCACTTAAAATGTCCAAAGTAAATGCTTAAATTATGCAGAATGTAGTCCACTGTAGTTGTTTGTACTGTGTATGCTCTGACCATATGTTTTGCAACTCATGTAAAGATACTATTCATGAAGAATTCTAAAAGTGGATAAAGTAAGAGCTGACTCTCAGATTTAAGAATAAAACACTAATTCCTTCCACAACTATTACTGGTATTCTGGACTATGGTCAGCGTATACAGGATCTGGGCTTAGGTGTAGTTTGACTACTATATTTTGGGGTGAAAGCTCCAGTCAGGCCAATTGACTGGGGGGGGGGGGAAATTCTGTGCCTGCCCAAGGATTACTGTGGCAGGGGGGTGGGGGGGCAATGACTCCCTGGACCCCCCAAACTATGCCCAAGGATCTGGGACAAGATTATAGTGGTGTTGGTCCATCACTATAGTTAAGGTTGTGTCACAACTTCTGTTTAAAGGTTGACCTTTCTAAGTCTTCTAAAATAAATATGCTTAATTGGATTCCTTTGAAATTTCACATGCCTCAGAAGACTGCAATTGAGGGGTAATGACCCAAATTTGGGGTAATTTGAGCTACGGGTTGTGGAAATACAAGCCCCCCGAAAAGTAGCCATTTTTCAAAAAGTTTCTGGGTGGGTTTTGTTTTGTTTTGTTTTTGCATAGAGATAGAGATCACACTACTGATGTGATTGGGACAAGATGGTCTAATTCTGTCAAATTTTACCCAAGATAATGCATGGAACCCATAAATATTTGGGGGACCTAAACTGAGAATAGTATTTAAGAAAATGTACAGTTTTTACAATACACATATGCCAATGCAGACAAATGGCTAGAGCAGTATTTCTCAAACTGGGGTCCACAGCCCCCACTGATTAGCTCATTGAGAATGGTATCTAAGAACACGTTCACTTCTTCGCTTGCATATATGTAGGGTCTGGAAGAATCACTGTGCACCCGAAGGGGTTTCTCTGCAGTCACTTTATGCTTGCATGGGTAGTTTGAGGGGATAGGCCAAAGTCATTGCCCTGGTGAATGTCCCACTACTGACATTTTTAGTCTGAGCTTTGTGTACCTGTGCAATAAAGATTTAATAACTCAGATTTCTTGCTACAAGTCATGCCTGTTATAATAGAACGTTTTCAGTTTATGGGGAGGCTTCTGTGTGTGCAGAATAGTCAGTAGCTGGTTTGACCAAATTGTTATATTTGGTGGCGAGGAGCTGGAGACAGGTGTGAGTGTGAGTGAGAGAGAAAAAAAGAAAAAAAAAGTGGGGACAGGGAGAGGGGTTGTCGCTGTGGAGAAACCAGAAAATGAGGACAGGTGGTAGGCAAGCCTGAGGTTGGTTGATAAAATCTTTATTTTACTAGCCCGTGGAGGTTGTAAGTGGCTACTTCCGGATCTCAGGGAAGATTAGTGTGGTATTTCCAAAGACACACAGCATGGAGGTTTGGCATTGACAGTACACATACCTTGACCTCTGAGGGAAAAGAAATATGTGTGATGCCAGGATTGCCATGTGTGGACTGTGGGTGATTCTTGCATCACAAGGTTGCAGAAGTTTGTGGGAAAGCCGGGGTCAAACCATGACATAGGGATTGCTGACTACTGACCAATTTGGGTGGCCTGTGTTGGCATCTGAGTTTGCCCGCTCTGCAACATCTAACCAGGGACTTAAGCGGCTGTGATCTGCCAGTCATTGTGGTGATTCGCTTGGACGGAAATGATCTGGGCCTTAGGCCTAGTGTGCGGCTCATACAATGTACGAGAGCAGATCTGGACCACGTCAGAGATTTGCGTCTAGAAGCTGTGATAGTTTTCTCTTCTTTGGCTGAGCATCCAAAGAATTGCTACAGTGACAATATGAAAACTATTAATACGTGTTGGAAGAACATAAATTAGGAATTTGGAAGGCACATGGCTGACCAGAAAATGTGTACTGCATGGCATAGAAACATTACAGGCTGTTCTCAGGAGTACAGCTATTGGACCAGGGTCAGAGGATATTTCTCTTAAACATAAAACTTTCGTTATTGTGGAACAATAACCCTGTCTGTGATTTTTCTCACTGGCTCCACATTCCATGTACCCACTAAAAGGACCAACAAAATCAGTTCCTTAATGGAGGTGGTTTTCCATTAAGGTGAAGCAGAACTACATTCAGTGTGCCTGGATCTCTGATGCAATGCAATGCAGACTGTTTGCACCACATTGCTAGCCTAATCTGGTCCTACAGTTGGCTGAACCTGCCCAGGGAGCATCCCCTAGAGTAACAGTGATCTTCCCGTGGCATGTAGCCAGCCTAAGGGTGCTCACATCAGTTCCCTCCCTTCTGCTAGCATATCAAAGAAAGGACGGCTGGTTGGGATGGCCCTGTGCTAAGCAGATCTCTGTTTGATTCCAACCTCTTCTGACTGTCTGCAGCCCACTGTAAAACAGAGTGATCCTTAGGCTGCTCTAACATTGCACCGGGGGGCCAACCCAACACAGACATGTGGCAGAATGAGGGGAATGCAAAAGTGATCTTTAAGGCAGCTTTGCACATACCCAAAAACCTTCACCTCATAGACTTTAAGGTCAGAAGGGACCATTATGATTATCTAGTCTGACCTCCTGCACAATGCAGCCCACAGAATCTCACCCACCCACTCCTCTAACAAACCCCTAACCTGTGTCTGAGTTATTGAANAGGCGAAAAACCTCCAGGGCCTCTGCCAATCTTCCCTGGAGGAAAATTCCTTCCTGACCCCAAATATGGCTATCAGTTTAACTCTGAGCATGTGGGCAAGACTCACCAGCCAGCACCCAGGAAAGAATTCTCTGTAGTAACTCAGATCCCATCCCATCTAACATCCCATCACAGACCATTGGGCATATTTACCTGCTAATAATCAAAGATCAATTAATTGCCAAAATTAGGCTATCCCATCATACCATCCTCTCCATAAACTTGTCAAGCTTAGTCTTCAATTCAGCTGCACCCAGGATCAGGCTCAATGTGAATGTAGACAACTTTTAAGACTGCACGTTTCCTAGGAAGGATGATTATTTTACAGGTTTCACTGATTATTATATAGTCATAATGTGTCATGATATGATGAGGAATAAAGTTTTAAACATCATTAGATTGGGATGCCTACTGAGTGGCAACATGGGTAGAGCTTTTTGCATGAAATTTTTTCTCGTAGGAAAATGTGGTTTCATCTAAATAAACATTTTCACAAGAAAATGTTTATTTTTGACTAAATTTTCCAGTTTTGCATTTGAAGGAATAAAAAATTGAGCTGACACTTCTAAACAAAATTTCACTTTTTTCCATTTCAAAATGCCATTTCAAACCTTTTTGGATTTTTTCTTTCTTTAAAATATTCATTTTTTTTGTTCCAATTCAGAATGGAAACTAATTCTGAAATGTCAAAATATCTGGGGGGATGAAAATTCCATTTCCCATCCAACTCTAGCCACAAATGAATTCTAGAAAAAATTCCAGATAATTTCCACTTAAACCTTTATGTGACATCAAACCTGATAATAATGTACCCTGTATATACCAAATAGATAAAAGACAAATAAAAACTATTTAAAAAATGCTTTTGGCAACTTAAAAAAAAATCTTATTGAAACCTTACTGGTACTATTTTCATATCCTGCATCCTGTAAAGTCAGGATGACTTACAATAATAAATTCAGGAGAGAAGTTTGTTCTGTTTAGTATAGGAACTATCTTTTTATCTTGATCCTCCTCCCACTGAAGACAATAGAAAAACTCCTGTTGAATTTTAGGGGAGCAGGAGTAAATGATCCATATTACTGGAAATGCGATTCTTTGCTTGTTAATGTCCTTTATGAATAGTGAGTATGGGCAAGAAAGCACTGCCTAGTATGTCATTAATTTTTGGCTATTTCCATGGTGGCTGAGCAACCGTAAAGTTACTCATTAATAATGGTATATAAACATGAGACTAAACAGAGCGTAAAGTTTCATCAAAGTTTCAGAACTTTGTATACAATGCTAAAATAATCAAAGTTTCTTCATTATGAATGTAAGATTTTCTTTCCTTTTAATTAATAACATTCATATAAGGAGGTCTGCAAATTCTTTAGTTATACGTAATCATGTATATTATTTCTTGCATTAACATTTGCAGAAACAATTCTTTTCTATTAAAATTTTCCACATTTAAAAACCTCTGGGGCATTAGAACATCTATGCTTATTCGACCCTGTTGAATATCTTCTTGACATCAAGGCAGATGGCAAGAATGGGGATGCCAGAGTCCTGGGCAGTATGCAAACAACTAAGAGCACCAGCTGATGCTCTGTTCTAAAGAAACTTCAGGTGAATAAAGTAAGGGTAGACAGCACTCAAGTGACACTGCCAAACACTACAGACAAATATCTTAGTCCTGGCATATCAGTGATAATGTGAGCAGGGCCGGCTCTAGCTATTTCGCCGCCCCAAGCACAGCGGCACTCCACAGGGGGCGCTCTGCCGCTCGCCGGTCCGGCGGCTCCGGTGGACCTCACGCAGGTGTCCCTGTGGAGGATCTGCTGGTTCCGCAGCTCCGGTGGACCTCCCACAGGTGTGCCTGCAGAAGCTCCACCGGAGCCGTGGGACCAGCGGACCCTCCACAGGCACGCCTGCGGGAGGTCCACCAGAGCCGCCTGCCGCCCTCCCAGCGACCAGCAGAGCGCCCCCTGCGGCATGGCACCCCAAGCACACGCTTGGCATGCTGGGGCCTAGACCCGGCCTTGAATGTGGGTTACATTTAGCCATGATTCTTGAAAACAGATTTTCCTTTCTTGAGTGTAACAGAAATGAATGGCAATCTTATTGTTGGGATTAGTATTTCACATTATTTCCCTTCGCTTCATACAGTACTTCAGATGAAAATTACAGTATGCTATAAGGCATGATTCTGTAGAACTCAGATGTGAATCCATTATGACCTGGGCACTTCCAAAATGAAAGCACTTTGATTAATTCCTTCAAACCCTTATGTGATACAGGAACACTGAGTTTCACGCAATCATTTGGCTCAAACCTAGGGTAGTCGATGCCTTTAAGAACTGTTGAACTAGTACATCCTCATAGTTGACAAGGGAGCTAGAGTCCCTTGTAAAATTGACGAGTATTTTAATATCCTGAGTTTTATTTTTAGCTTTAATTAAAGAAATAAGGTCTGCATTCTCCATTGGCTTCACATGACAGGTTAACAGTCTTACATTTTTCTCCCCAGATTTTTGTTGTTTAAGGTGAACTAAAGCATATTCTAGTTTTTCAGTATGTACAAACTATTTTGTGCGATGTTGTCAACATCTTATTTTCTAGGATTTTGTAAATATCTTGTGATGCTTGCTTATATATATATATAAAAAATAGCGTAGCATTTAGGAAAGGTGAACCTTAGCAAAGTATGTGAATATTTGTAACTCAAATTTCAAAAGAACTAAGGCTGCTTCCAATAAGAATGAGGCCAAGTAAGAGAGCAAAGCTATGACTCAGAGCTGAATCGAAACCTCAGTGAAATTACAGGAAAACCTCAGTGCTGGCTGGGATAGTCACAGTTTAGGCCCTGATCCTGAAAGCTGCTCTGCAGGGACAGCCTTCTGTGCATCAACGGAACCGCACTGATTTTAGTGAGGTTGCACATGAGCACAGGACTCTGCCTCATGGAGCAGTACTTTTTCCAGCAAAGTAAGAATTAATTCATACAGTATGCAAGTAATGTGCACTGTACATTTTTAATCACCTCACTAAATAAAAGTCTATGGTAACTTAAAGATAAAGTGGCACCACCAGCAGGAAAGAAGATCTGCAGAAGGCAACCGAGGCAATTCAGAGTTTAAACAGCAACAAACGTCAGTACCATCAGAAGTTGGATGAAAGTGTGGAAGAAATTGTTGCTTGATTCTCCAATACATTCATTCAATTTTGGGGATTAAAACATATATCTATACACCAGAGGATGGAGGAAAAGCCTGTCCTATAATGTATATTTTTATGCATAAATAAAACAATTGCTATTAAACTGGTGCTGTGAGTGAGCAGGGAAAAGTTGTAGCTTTTTTTTGTACTAATAAAATGAATTTAGCATTGTCACATGATCAGCTACACATCCTTTAAGGCCACAATAGAATTAGCTTGGCTACCCACCCCTAAACACAATAATATTTTTAGAGTTTACAAAAAAAGGATGAGAGAGTTGGCACCAACATTCAGCAGTTCACAACTACTCTAGCCTAAGGACTGGGTTAATGAAGCTCACACAAATCATGCCAGACTATAAAGTTAATCATAAATAAATACTAAACCTGGCTATCCTAAAGAAAACTTTGCTTTGGTAAAAGGTTTCTAAGAGCTTTTAACCTTTTAATTACTCTTTTGATAGAACTTCTGTTATTTCAAGGGTTTCAAAAAGTAATTCCTATTGTAAATCAGAAACCAAAGCAAGAGTCACCTTCTGAACAGAAAATTACTACACTCTCTGAAACAAGAAACTGAATCTCTGCACACCTTTATCTGACAGACACAACCCAGTTGGAACAAAGAAAAGAATCATGGTTTTCTTTTCCTCAAAGAGTTCACTTTTGCCAATGATCTTCTTTCAGCTGATAGTAGCTTTCCTGTACAAGCCCTTATCACTCCATCTTCTGTCTGCTACACAGCTGTTTAAAGTTCTTACTGGCCTCTGTCATTCTTTTTTTATTTTAATTCTGTCACCAGATACCAGTCTTTTACACAGACCACATAACCCTATGGTTTTCTTCTTCAGCTTCTTCCTTCCCACCTCAGGGAAAGACATTCTCAACAAAAAATGAGAGTTACTGACATTTTACGTAGAAACGGTACTGAAAATTCCACAGTCTCTCTCAAAGCACCAAAAAGTCCCTTGTTTGCCTGCCTTATCATGTTTTAGCCCCAAATACCGATAGAATAATGAGATTTAGCAAGATATGATTTTTATGTTTAAAAGGGGGAAAAATCATATGTAGTCATTAGACATGAGTTTTCTCATGACTTCCACGAAAATCAAAGGAAAGAAGAATAACCTTAAAAGCATATGCTTGAGATATTTTACGCTATCTCTGGTCAATAAAAGAAAAAGGTCGCTGAAGGAAGTAACAATTATTAGATAACCAATTCTTAAATTGCTTTACACTAGCGTCTGTAATAAACTTTTTGAAAATACAGAAGCCAAATGTTATCCAAGGCAGACATAAGAATGCATGGGCAATATTATTGCCTAGCATTATGTATATATAATTGAAAGTCACAGAGATGTCATTTTATGTTTGAAATCATTACAAAAAATTTCAGTTTTTTAAAATTTTTTGTCTGAATTTAGTGTATGCAAAAGATATTGAGTTAACTACACTGGAGTCTTCTCTTTATACACAGAACAAGGCTATAGCATAATCTGAGAGAGTTCAAGTTTTTCCACAATACCCCATCAATATGTCTCAACTCTGAGCTAAGCCACTCTATAGCATAGTCTATATGTCCTCTGAGTCCTCATCCTCTCTGCAGAATCCCAATGAAGTTGCTAATTAGTGCAAACTGTGGTCATGGTTTTTGTGACATTAAATATTTGAATTTTTTTAGTGACTTCCACACGAGGACCTAAAAAATTTACAAAGATTAATTATGCCTCCACTACCCTTGTGAAGAGGATGGGCTTTACACCAATTCTGCATATGGGAAAAACTGAAGCACCGAGAAGTTGCTATCTGAATTTTCACATGTCCCCATATGTAAGGAACCTAAGATTTTGAGTGCCCAGCTCTGGCTATCTTGATGTCTTAAGTTCAGCACTCAAAATTAGTCAATACTTTTGAAACTTTAGACTCCACTTTCTTGCCCAGGTCACAATGGATGTTTGCGGCTAATCTGGAAATAGAATATTTATCTACTGACTCCCACTCCTGTGTTACCCACAAGACTATCCTTTCTTACTTGTTTACTGGGAACTACCATAAGACAATTCATATCACTTCACACAAGCCACTAAACAGCCAGCTAATGGTAACTTTTGGTCTCTGGACCTGGGCAATAGTTCTGATAAAATGGAGGCTCATAGACAAGGCTAATATGGTACAGCAAAATCATATATCTATTTGCCTCATGTGATTCAAGCATATTACACAAAAGGGAATTAATAGTGTTTTCAGTGTTGTAAAGCAAAAATTTATTACAATGTCATTTAGAGATTTAAAAATATATTAAAGGTGTTCTTCAGGAAACCTTAATCATGAGAAAGATCAGCAGTGTTCATGAAAGCAATTTCTATATCCAATTATACTTGACCGAACAGTATCACAGTGCAGTGGATCTTCGCTCAGACTTTGAACCATCTTAAGGTACTGTAAAGCAACTTTCACATGAAGTCACTTCTGATGTTTAATTGAAGAATATGGTATTGTAGTTGAAAATGAATTCAAAAGGAGTTGTGAAGAAAAAGTTGACCAAATATACTATTTGATAACAACATTATCTTATAAATTATACTACACTACATTAGGTTGTTAATGTAACTATCAAGTATACTTACAGAGACTGAAGACTGCGCAAGTTCTGGAGTGCTTCTGTAGGAACCTGCTTTAACTGATTGTTCTGCAGCATTCTTCATTAAAATCCGGAAACAATGTAAGAAAAGGAAATTATTTTACTTTACGTACTTTAGGCCAAATTTTGCTCTCTTTCACCCATGAAACTCCAGGAATGGGATTGTATGGGTATTATAGGGTGCAGATTTTGAACGTATCAAATTAAGATGTAATTTACACATCTATCTAAAAATTATTAAACCACCTTTAAAACTCACATTTTTGCATTCTTTCGTTAGTGGATTTGTCTTCTCAAGGTGAGCAAATACCTACAGCATGAACTAACTGTATTAATAGTAACATGCTAGCTAAGAGCTGGATTTTCAAAAGCATCAGAGGCCGTTCAGAATACAAAGTCTCACTGGCTTTCAATGGGACTTGTGATCCTAACTCTTTTCAGGTGCTTATGAATCTGGCTCCCCCAAAAAACTCAAGACCCTTCCTATTTCTTACTCAGACAAAATTTCAAAGGCAATGGACCACCTCCTGAGATTCTTACTCAAGAAAACAGCTATTACAGCTAATTGGAATTTTTCTCCGTAAAGACTTTAAAATTTGACCCAGGTAGAGTTTTGCCTGAGAAAAGATTATAGAATTTGGTTTGGTGAGATTAGTTTTTTCAAGTCTACAGAGGAAGTTGCTCCTTGTTGCACAAAAAAAGGCAATGACCTGAAAAACAATCCATTCTATATCTGTCACACCACCTTCTTCTCAGGGGCTGAAACGCACTTTTCATTTTTTTTGAATTTGATGAAACATTTGGGGCTAGAGCAGGAACAGACAACTTCCAGAAAATCCCAAGAAGTGCCAAAGCCAGAAGTCTATGCCTGGGTAAACTCCCACTGTGCAAAAGGGCTTTGCCTGAGTAAAAATTAAGAACTCTATTGTGCTGTTAATGCCCAGCCAACCAGTAAGGGAAAGTGCAGAGGGGAGTGTGACCAGCTCTCCTCTATGTCCAGCCAGAAGCTGAGCTGGTCACTGCAGAAGGGGTAGTGTGGCTTTGGCTCTGTTCCTTCTAGGTCCCCAGCAGAGGAGCTATTTCTGACAGTAGCACTATCCCTTGGTAGCCTCAGAGCTCCCTGAGCCAAAGACTGCTATTGTGCCAACTCCTGAGTGGACAGTGGTGAGAGAGTCCTTGTTACCTTCTCCCCACTTACACGTCTTGCAGTGGCTGGGCATATTCCTGAAGTGAATAGGATCTCTGGATTTGGCTGATACTGAATAGGTCATTGGCATTTTATTTCAAAAGGGGCAAATTTTGACATCCTTACCCAGGCAAAACTTCCCCTGAAGTTGAGTTAAGTAAATAGAATGGGATTTGGCCCATAATCCTATTTTTACAACTTTTATTATGTGCAGTATTATACTTCTCAAATGCACAAGTTTTTAATCAAAAATAAACATAAAGAAGGCAGAAGATATTCTTTAACTGGGTTTTTATGGACCTGAGCTTTTTCTGAACTGACTACATCCATGAGGATACAAGATTTAGATATGAACGGAGAGCTGTATTTAAATTATGCCTAGTTTACAGTAATTAAACTATCCAGGTTGCCCCTCAAAAAGCTAAAAGAAAAATTATCCTCAATTTTATCCAACCATTAAAAACGCCTCTGAAGCTTTTAGACTTGGAAGTTGGAACTTTTGTGGACAGTTAAAGAAACGATTAACTGGAACAATTTTTGTCTTTGATACTGTACAATGACATTTAGTTGATGAACAGGCTGTTTTAGAACTATCTGTGTTTAGGACATTTTCCATATGATAAAGCAAAGATATACAAATGTTAATATGTATCTTCATTCCATCTGAATAGCACACAATGGACTGATCAAAATATGCAATTTACTTAATCAAATCTTTACATGTTAATTAGTTTCCTGGAGCATTTAGGAAATCAGAAATATATCAAACACAATACAGTTTACTTACAGCACTTTAAGACTGAAAAGGCCAGCAAATGCTCCCCTGGGAATGTATGTCAAGCCATTTCCTGCAAGACGTCTGCAGGGTTTAAAAAAAAAAAGAAAGAAATAAAAGGAGGGGGGTAAATACATTTCTCTTCATGTGGAAATAATTTGGTTGTTACAAAGCAACATGAGTATGTTTGAACCACTGATGCCAAAGGCAGTTGTTTAGGAGCCTTGTTTTGTCATCATTAATATACTGTTAAAAAAAATCCTGTAACTGTGTATTCAATTTACTGGCAGCTGAGCTGCAGAGACAAATGCACTTTCACTATAAATCAAGTTTATGGTTTACAATGCATAGCTAATTGTTCATACTGTTCTTTTTAAAGAGTAAACAACATCTAATACTAAAATATAAATAGGCTGACTACCAGTGGTATTATGGAACATTCTGGCTCATATTGTTAGAACTGTGCATGCATAACTTGTGCATTCATTTTAATGCAATTGTGCACACAATCAGTACGTGCACACAATCACAGTACATGCACACATTAATGATCATGGCTCATTTACCATGACTGCACATTAAGTAATGAGACATGCATCTTTTCCCCAGGAACATGTTTATAAAAATGTGGCCCTCAATGTAATTGCTAAAATTTCTTACAATACTTTCCATTTCTACAGCACCTTCCCTTTTTTGGGCGTATGTGTGTGTGTGTGTGTATGTGTGTGATGTCTTACAAACTTTAATAAATAAACATCACAAATGCATTTGTTAGGTCTGCTATTTTTCCAAAAGGAGATGCATTCTTCAGGATGTGCAGAAGAAAGATATCCCATATTTGATGTGAAATAATGGATCTATCATTCTTATATGGCCCCCTGCAATATGGTGTCTGAGTATCTCATCATTTTTAAAGTATTTATCCCCACAAAATCCCTGAGAGGTAAAAAGTACAGCTGGGCAACTTAGCCTTAAGTTAGGCTAAGTATCTTGTCCGATATCACACACTGAGTTGGAGGCAGGGGGAAGCAGGCATTTGAACACAGCTCTTCAAAGACTCAAGCTAGAGTCCTAACCCACGGGCCACCCTTTCCCTCAACAGAGTAGGTAAAAGAGAACACTGTAACCAGGACTTGACCAATGTTGCAATAACACTCCATACCAAAGACTCCCATCCAAAAAGGCTCTGCTGAGGTTCATACTTTCTGCGTGAAGTGGAATATTCCCTGTGGTAAAGCTTTAATTGGAAAACCACACCTGTTCAACAGCTCCTGAATAAGGATCCCAGCTGTTCAGAGGAGGGAGGGGACTGTTAGTGAAAGATGGACCATGCCTATTTCATTGGAACACTATGCACCTTTACGGTTGCATTTCAGTAGCATAGTACTTATTTTTCCAGATTCAGAACCTCATTAGACCTTTTTGTGGTGAACTGTACATTTAGTGTCTTGCACTATTTTGAAGTGTAGTAGCTTAAAATCATTTTTTGAAACAAACAAAAATGTCTGTGATTATAATTCTATTAATATACACCTGTGCCTATTTGGAGGAAATTAAGGGTGAGTTTAGCTGCTTTTTGGAATATATTTGAGTTGATTCTAATTGGCCCAAGATTTTCTGGTCAAAGTACTTTTTTTGCAGAATTCTCTCTGGGAGAAAATGTACCAGAGTAATTTGTCATTTTTCATACAAAGACTTCACGGCCAGCAGGATGAATATTTTAGTCTAATTTGACTTTCTAAGACAAAGAACTTCACCTAGTAATTTCTGCATCAGGACCATGATTTTTAGAAAAACATCTAGCCCTGACTTAAAAACAGCAAGGGAGAAAGAATCTACCACACCCCTAAGTAATTTTTTTCAATGATTAATTATTCTCACAGTTAAAAATGTGTACCTGTTTCTAGTCTGAATTTGTCTAACTTCAGCTTCCAACCATGAGATCACATTATATTTTTGTTCTTTTAGATCAGTGGTGGGCAACCTGCAGCCTGCGGGCTGCACACAGCTGTCAAGGTAATCTAGTGGTGGGCCACGAGACAGTTTGTTTACATTGACCGTCTGCAGGCACGGCCACTCGTAGCTTCCAGTGGCTGCGGTTTGCTGTTCGCCACCCCTGTTGCGCTTCCTGCAGCTCACATTGCCAGGAACAGTGAACCGTGACCACTGGGAGCTGTGGGCAGCTGTGCCTGCGGACAGTCAATGTAAACCAGCTGTCTTGTGGCCCGCCACCAGCAGATTACCCTGATAGGCCGTGTGCAGCCCACGAGGCACAGGTTGCCCACTACTGTTCTAGATTAAAGAGCCCTCAATATAGAAATATCTTCCTCATAAAGGAAGCTCCTTGTAGATCCTGATCAAGTCACCTCTTAACTGTGATAAATTAAATAGATTGGGCTTCTTTAGGCTCTCACTGTACAGCAAGTTTTCCAAACCTCAAATAATTTTTGTAGCTCTCTTCAGAACCATTTCCAGTTTGTCAACTTCCTTTCTGAAGTGTGGACATGAGAAGTGGACTCAGGATTGTATTAGTGGTCTCACTAATGCTGTATGCAGAGATAATACCACTTCCCTATTCCACCCCTGCTTCTGCAGCCAAGGATCACATTCATCTTATTTGCTACAACATCAGATGGGGAGCTCATATTCAACTGGTTATCTACCATAACCCCTAAATATTTTTCAAAGTCACTGCTTTCCAGAGGAGATACAGTCTTTCCTCTTATAATTGTGGTCTACATTCTTTGTGCTTAAATGTGTATCCTTGCATTTGGTGGTGTTAAAATACATGTTTGTTCAAACGAGTACACCTTTCCAAGCAATCCAGGTCAGTTTGCATAATTATCCCCATCATTATTTACCATTCCACTAATTTTTGTGTCCTCTGCAAACTTTACCAGCAATTATTTTATATTTTCTTTCAGATTATTGTTACAGATGTAGAAAAGCATTGGGTCAAGAACAGATCCCTCCAGGATCCCAATAGAAAGATCTCCCATTGCTTGTGGATTCCCCATTTAGACTTACTTTTTGAGATCTATCAGTTAACCAGTTTTAATCCATTTGTTATGGGATGCACTGATTATGTATAGTGCTATTTTTTAATCAGAATGTCACATGGGACCAACAGAAGTGTTAAGTATATTATGTCAGCACAGTTACTTTTATCAAGCAAACCTGTGATCACAGCGGTATAGTATATCAAGGTTGTTGGACAGTACTTATTTTTCATAAAAAGATGTTGATTAGAATTAATTATATTACTATCTTCTAATTTTTTATTGATTGTGTCTATACCAGCCTTTCCATGATTTTGCCATGGACTGATGTCAGGCTAATCAACCTACAGTTTCCCAGGTCATCTCATTTATCCTTTTTAAATTTTGGCAAAACATTAGCTTTTTTTCCAGTTCTCTGGAACTTTCCCAGTGTTCCAAGATTTGGATCAGTGAGATCCTTGGCCAATTCTTTTAACACTCTTGGGTGAAAGTTATCTAGTCACTTCTGTAGGGCACACTGCAAATTTGGTTGCTCTATTCTTGACAGTTTTTTTAATGCTGTCATGTGTTTCTCTACTTGCTATTCCCATCCTACCCCAATCTGGGCATCAAAGGGAAATCAATTCTTTTGTTGCTATCACAGGTAGCTAAATCTGTAGGATATTGGTTTTATTCTTCTCTCAGAATAATAAACATGGTTGTTCATGTTGTCTATGTTTAAATTTGAAAGGTTGTATGGTTTTTGATGTATGCATACTTTGCAATTTTAAATAACATATTGACTGCATTTGCACACTTAGGATATGTTTTCTCAGGCGGTCCACAATGAATTTCCCTGTGTAGTTAGAATTTTTTTTATGCTTCAGTACTGAAGCCAGTGAGTGCATTGTTTCTGGGGTTTTGTTTCCCATTACACTAAGTCATTCAAGTCATGACTTCAGTTGGACTTTGGATGGACTTTGATTAATGATCTGAAACTGGATGGGTAAATACCTCCCTCCCCTACAGAGCTGAGGATGGATGGATTGTCTGCCTCCATGGTGGTGCATTTAGTTAATGATTTCTGAAAGGGGGAATGAATGAGTTTGTTTATAGTCCTTACATAACCAAACATCTGGCCTCTGTTGTTTGTATATGTTTTAAATTTAAATTTCAGAAAAGTTGAATATTTTTTTTTAGTTCCCACAGTTCCATGATTTGTTGTTTCAGAAATATTACACTAAACAAAAAGAAGACTGAAATATATAACTTCTCCATAATAAAAAGGCAATTAAAAGGAAACAGAGTTACTGCATTTGTTTATTTTTGGAAGCTATTGGCTTAGAATCCCATTTCAGAATCTCACAAATAAAGAACCAGTACTACAGTAACTTACACCTCTGCTGCATAATTTTACTCAGATGAGTAGTCTCATACCTCTCAATTGGGCTACTCACATAAGTAACCTTCTGCACGTGCTTGAATTTTTGTAGAAGCACGAGTTGAGCTTGTACACTCAGGGTATATCTACACTGCAATCCCAGGTAGAAATGCTCACACTAGCATGGCAAAATATAGCAGTGTAGATGTGGTGGCAGGGGCTTCATTGCAGGCTATACAAGTACACTGGGGACCTACTCGTATTGCAGGAACCAGTGTGTTGACTGTGCACCGCTATTTTTATGCTAGTGGAGTTATGTCTATCCAAGCTGCAGTCACACCTCAGACTGCAGTGTATATATACCCTAAAATGCTGATTTTTTTTTAAAAAAAGTAAAAATTCTGTAAAAATAAAACAAAACACTAAGCTGATAGAAATGTATATTCCTGCAATTCTGTACTCTTTCAGCATAGTTCTGCACAACTAGCAATCTCAGCTCAGGAAAGGAGTTATAGGGGAATAGGTGAGATAACGGCAGGTGAGGTTTAAGGTCTATTGCCAGAGCTATATAAAAAGACTTGTTTGGTATCTGCTTAGACTATTCCTTGTACATTTATCCTTTTGTACACTTCACTCTTTCTGCAGAGACACAGCCATGGGAGACGGTGGTTACTGATGCTGGAGTGAGAACGTTCCAGGTTCTGAAAAGTGGGTCTTTTGCTTTTGTTTAATTGGTAAAACACTTCTGGAAACTTCAGTAAACAAACAGAAACATTTATAGTTTTCTTCCTGTCTGTCACAGCTGATTGATGCTACAACTTTATTAAGAGCAAACAAAATTCAGTGTAATTATGCTGCTATTTCCAATATTTTGGCACAAGCTGGGGCCCTTTTATAGTTGAAGAATTTTGATCTCCCAGCACAAAAACTTCACTGTATGTGGAGTTTCACTATGATGGGTGAGGGCCTGCCTGGCAAAAATGTCACCCACTTGCATCAGTGGGTGGGGGAAATTGATGGGGCTGGTGGGGAAATGGGAATGGTCCCAACGGTAAGGGAGGCAGACACTCATCAAGGGACAATAGGTCGCTCCTTCCCCTGGAAGTCTCTGGCATCCATTGGCCAGCTGGGGGAGAGGGGTGCTCACTGGCCAGCCTTCCCCTGCTCCCAGGATTTCATCCCATGCAGGAGCCATGTGGAGCCTCTTTCAGCTCCATTTCAGCTGTCCACCCAAACTAGAAATGGAAACCTGGCCTGACAGATGTGGTGGGTCTAGCTGATCAGCTGTTTAGGGGGTCAGGAAGGAATTTTTTCTCCCATGGGTCAACTGGTGGAGGGCCAAGGAGGTTTTTATCTTCCTTGTAGCACTTTCAAGCCACAGTGGGTTAAGCAGGAACATGCTTAGTACCTGACTGAGGTACCAGGGTGGAGTTGTTTATTCATCGCAATCTGTGGCCAGTTTCCAGTGCAGTTAAGAAAATAAAATGAATGGTTCCCAGAGATAAAAGATTTTGATGATACGCTTGGGCTCAAGTGATAGGGTGAGACCTTGTGGCCCTCATGGGTTGAGATTCCCACCCTGCTGCACCCTGTCTCCCTCAAGGGCCGGAAGGGGACTGGATAGGGGGTGCTAGGACTCAGAGAGAGATGAGTCTTTCAGGGTAAGCTGAGGGGAGCCTATTCCATGTTATGGGTTATATGGTAAGGGGTCTTGTAATCCTTGCACTGGAACCCATTACATGCCTTGTATAGGAGAGGATACATGATGAGCGGGCAGTTCCCCTCCCTTGTGTTAAAGTTTAATAAAAGTTGTGGCCTGCTACTCAATTCCATGCATGTGTCAGTCCTCATTTTGCTGTTGTGTCCATAACAATATCCCTTCTCTTTTACTCCTGGTTAGGCAGGTGACTTTGCATCATTCTGAGCAACCTTATGTCCACTCCTAGCAGCTTGCAGCTTTTAGGAAAAACAGCTCCTCTTCACTCTCCACTGCGAGTGCTGCAGCAAGACCACCCCAGCTCCTCATAACTTCCTGCTGGGAGTAGTAGAAGCGAGGTCAAAAGACAGCATGCCATCCCTTTATGGGGACTGTGGCAGATTTTCTTCTCTTCTCAGGTAAGGCCCAGTCCTGCAAAATGTTGAGCCCTTCTGAGAAGTGCTGACCATCCTCAACTCTCTTTAGAGACAATGGAAGTTGAGGATGCTCATCACCTCTTGGAAGAGCTCAGCGCCATGCAGGACCAAGCCTTTGAAACAGAAGTAGAAGGGAAGGCAATGATCTTTTTGTAAAGGAGCATTTATGCGACACTAATATGGTAGATGATAACTTTGCATTTTGATAGGATTAGCACAGTGGAATCTTCTTGTATTGGAATGAACTAAGAGGTTCTGAAGGTGCCGAAATCACTAGGAGTTAAGGGAACATAGAATTTTGTTGGACGTGCTCAACGCGCCTCAGGATCAAGCATTGTAAAAAGTGTCACTATTAAAGGAGTGAAGGTCCACTGAAAGTCCAGTGGAGTGAAAGTCCACTGAAATGCACTGAAGTAATTCTGGACTTTCAACTTGCATCAGTGGAAATGGAGGTCATTATAAGTCTGTTGTGTTGTTATTTGGCTGTTAAAATATAAGAGCAACAGTCAGACTGGATGTTTCTGTTCAGAGAAATGCCAGTGCATGTTCTTTTATACAGACCAAGCTACAGCTATTTTCATGAAAGATTTCTAGTAGCTTGCTTTGTACTGTATTTATTCATTCCAGATTTTATTTGCATATACCATATTGCAACATACTGTAGTATGCAAGCATGTTTGCAACTTGCAGTCCTCTGGCTTTCCAAATATACTAGGAGATGGCTATAAATTGTGTTCCTTGAACTACTAGCACTGCCTTTAGCTCTTTCCGACCCTGAATTTTAAATTCTATCTGCTAACTGATTTACTGACATCATCCAGGGGATAAGAGAGTAGGGAAGAACATATGCCAAGGCTAGTGCTATCATGGATTAGGCCATATTTTTCTTTAAAAAAATGAAGATGATGAACCGGTTACCAGAGTTAATGTCTCAGCTGAATCAATTTTGAAAGCTATCCATCTTCTCTTGAGAAGGGTGGTTTGACTCCTTTGATGCTAAATTACATACTGTAACTAATACAATCTCCCAGATTGGTAACTGAGAGGAAATAGTAGAGAAGAACCTTAAGGCTTTTTGATTCTGTAAGCAAAAAGTAATAAGTGTCCTGATTCGGCAAGGTATTTAAAACATGAACCTACCTTTAAGATGGGAGCTGTCTCATGGATATCAGATACTGACATGCCTAAGTAACATTAACAGTTATTCTAATCAATGGTAACTCCTTGCTCTATACAAATATAAAATCTACAAAACTTTACTAAAGCATTGATAATCAGCATATTGGTCTGTCTCTCTGGTGTTTGGGACCAGAGGTAATGGAGAGTGTCTAGGTAATTCAGTTTTGTTGTTTTAATATTATTTCCAAGCTTCTGATCCCCCATCCATCTATAAAAATTGTTTAGAATACTTAATAAAGGTGCAGGGTGAAATTCTGGCCCCACTGAATTCAGTCAAAAAACTCCAATTGACTTCAATATGGTCAGGATTTTATCTTCCTTATTTAAATCAATCAATTAATTCTTCTATTGATACCAGTACTGAAACGTTTATATTCTTGTAATATAAAACAGATGTTACAGTGGGACTGGGGGGGGAGGGTAAATATTAGGTATTACAGCAAAATTGAGATTCTAATTTGTTTTCTAAAATGACTGATTCTAGATGTAAAAAAAAAATTGTTCAGACTTCAGGCAGAATTTGCAAATCTTGTTTTTTCTGCTTCTGTCTTGTTTCCTGCCAGCCTTAGGGTAATTAATCACCAAAGGCATTATATTTCTCTTTTTAACTATGATGATGCAAAACCATTTTTTGCTTCTCAAATCAAAGTAAGAAAGATAGCTTTGTCAATATGGATAACCAGTCCGATATTGATCGGACAGGCTATTAGATTGAGGCAGCTGCCTGTAATTTAATATCTATTTAATGATTATTCCTAGGCCAATCTCAGTAATAATATTTAATATGTGAAATTAAAACCATATGGCTGATATTTGCTCTAAATTTGCTTTCCTTCAAGATGTTTTTGAGGACTTATCTTTCTAGACAAAAAGTTATGAATTGTTGATAATGATTATCATCATCTCTCTTTATTTCATTTTGTCTCATTATGAATTAATCACCTAATTATTATGAAGTGATAGATAATATAAGAAAGGACAGTAATGTGGCCTGAAATTCTATGTCAGCAAGAAGCTGATTTACACTGAGCTCCTGGAACAAAATGTTTAAAACATGCTCCTTCCTTGCAAACAAGGGACAAGAGTTAGTTGTGCTGCACACATATTTACAGATACTGTCTTCTTTATTCCACTTACATTTTAGTTGAAAATTCAAATACAGCATGTTTCACTGTAGCAAAGGCCCCACATGGCTTTTAAAATACATGTGCCAAATTCAAAGCTAGTGTAACTGTAGAAGGTCCATTGACGTCACGTATTCCTCCCATCCCTACTGCTTGATCAGAACACTACACCATCTTTGATCTTGATCTGGCCTTGATCACTGATGTCTGCCAGTTAAGCAACTGGCTCAAAATGTACTATTACTCCCTCCTTCTACAGAGGGGAGGGCATTTCTCTGCACCTGCAATGATAAGACCACTGAAGATAATGGTCTCATGTTTTGCTAAGCTGACCAAGGCCAGTACTGAGGACAAACTCTGTTTTGCTTTTAACACTATGGAGCCCTGCTCTTTTCAGATGGCTCTAACTATGGCACTCTGCTAGAACAGAAGCCATGTAGCTTCCTCCAGAGCAGACAGTAAGACCAATTGTGAGGAGTACTTGAGTACTCTCAAGTAAGCATCTTCATTCTTTCTACCTACATAAGATCCCACAGAACTAGGAAACAAGAGATTCAAGTTTACTTTTATATTTGGACAGTATTATCACTAAATCTCCAGGCCAGCCAATAATCTCTTATTAAACTTCTTATTCTAAGTTTAACACTTACATGTAACTGAAACAATAAATGCTAGGTCAGATTGATCCAAATCCAGAATTTTGGTTCTAATTTGTTGGGCTAGCCTTAAAGAGTGTACTTCAGATTTCTGAGCACCTATTATTTTCATCCCGGGTGGCAGTATCACCAGTATGGGAATAATGTATAATGTCAACAGTAGCATAAGTACATTGACATGTGATGTACTGTTAAGAAGATAGTTGGACAGAAAAGCGTGGCAGTTGTTTTTGTCATTTCCATGCTATGTGCTAAACATGGAGACTGTGTGGGGCCAAAATTCTGGTGCTATGCAGTTGCTATTGCACACTGATGAGTGGCAAAATGAAGCCACAGCGAGGGCATATTAGAGATGTTACCACTGGCACTGCCTCCAGCAGGAATGGTGTGTATGCACTTGTGTTCTAAAGTTAAAAAAAAACTTGTGAAAAATGACTGGTTTTGGATGCCTTTTGCCAAATTTCCAGGCTTGTGAATGTGGGAGATGTAAACATGATTTTGGCTGAATTAACAGATACACCTCTACCCTGATATAACACTGTCCTTGGGAGCAAAAAATCTTACCGCGTTATAGGTGAAACCGCATTGTATCAAACTTGCTTTGATCTGTTGGAGTGCGCAGCCCCTCCCCTCTGGAGCGCTGCTTTACCAAAATTCATGTTATATCGGGCTGCGTTATATTGGCGTAGCGATGTAATTGTTACACCTGCCACTGTGCATCCTAATCAGACAACAATCCTGCAGTCCACGTATCTAAACTCCCACTGACACAGAAGGAAGTTAGGTCTGTGAACACACTGAAGTACTGGGTCTGAAATGTGCAAGACTTTAGTTAATTAAATTCAGAGTGCCTCAGGATCTATAGCTGTATAGCTCAATTAACATTTTCCCCATTTATGCAGTGTTGTTGTAGCCACATTGGTCCCAGGATATGAGAGAGACAAGGTGGGTGAGATAATGTCTTTATTAGATATTATTGGACCAACTTCTGTTGGTGAGAGAGAGAAGCTCTCAAACTTGCACAGAGCTCTTCTTCAGGTTTGTGAAATGTACTTGGAGTGTGACAACTAAATACAAGGTGAAACAGATTGATTCCATTTGCTGTCAGTCCTCACTCTTGACCCATTCAGGTCCCCAGGCCAGCCCCTGCTGGGACCTCACACTCCTTCCCCTCAAATGAGGGCTGAAGGGGGAGGGGCTATAAAGGAGGGTGGGGTTGGCTCCTTGCTATACTTGTCATAGGAGCCCTGAACCCCTGCTGTTTCTGCTTCTTTAAAGAATACCTCCTGTGAATCTTTACCAATCCATTTAATCTAATCTTTGTATCCCTTCCCTATAGTACCTGCACTGGACACTCAACCCATGCTTACATAACGAGTTGCAACATCATAGCCTAACCCCTCTTTCATATTCATGCTAACTAAGCCCCAACCTGCTGTGGGAAAGGCAACCCCACCTCGCTCCTCTTGTTGGCCAATCTGGTGGTGAGGGAAAAAAATGCTTCCTAGAAAGGAGCAATTAGCATAATGCCCACAGCAGAGCAGGACATAACTTGGTATTAACTATATCCATGGGGGACAGGGTGGGTGCTGTTCTATCTGGTCCAGGTAACAGAGGGCTTTTCTTGCACCTGCATGGACCTAAATAGTCTCCCTTCTCTTCCTGTCATGGTGAGGAGGGGGAAGGGGAGGAAAGGTTTCAGCAATGGGTCACTGTCTCTCTCTGAGTATCTAGGCCTTAAAGGGCCACATCCCTTTTCCTAAAAGCCAGACAATGTCCCCCACCTCTTCAAGTACAGGTCATTATCTCTGTTGGTTGCAATATCTAAAAAGGTTTCCTTGTGGCTAATTACAGTCTCTATCTGTTAGTTGGTATTGCAATCCACTTCTTTGTGACAATTTCTGGGTAACTGAAGCTGTTAAAGAAATCACATCTTCTGGATAGCAGCACTGACCGAATACCCAAAGTCTGACTCCTGCCAGTCCTGACTCAGCTAGGGCCGCCTCCTACCTGCATCCTCAGATGAGTCCCTCCTGCCTGAGGCAGAGGGGAGTGAGGAAAAGCAGCAAATATTGGAGGGTTGGGAGAGGAATGAACGGGGGGGTGGGGCCTTGGAGGAAGAGGTGGGTAAGGAGTAGGGTGTTGGGGGGGTTTCTGGCATTCCTGTTGGAGTGTCCGGTTTTTAAATATTACAAAATTGGCAACCCTTACTTCTAGAAACAGTTTACAAGCTAATATTTGAAACTACACTTTTGCATAAGGACAGGGAAAATATTGCTGCAGCACTAAAAAATTGAAAAAAACCTGGAATTACCAGCTGTTACCCTAAAACACCCAAATTATTACTTGCATCTCTCATTATTTTCTCTTTCTTACATTCTTGTTCTCTTTTCTTTTGTTATGCTACAGGTGCACAGCAGTACTAGAGTTAATTCTGTGGAATGCTATTTTAATTAACATTCCAACAACAGTGGCTTGTCAGTGTAGACTACTCCTGGAACAGTATGAGCCATTCTGATTTAGTCAGGCACTTGCTCCATTGTTTCTCTTTTTGTTCCCCAGCTTGTCATTGTCAATAGAATAGCCGAAAGGGCAGTTCTGGAGGTTGCCAGTCTGGCATGTCTATATGGAAGAATTTCTTTTTTTATTGTTAAATTTTGGTAGTGTCACAGTGACACATTATTTAGTGTGTGCATCTTCAGTGGCATGATGCTGTTCTTCTAGGCCACTGCTGAACCTAAGTCAGCAGGCATTCATCGACAACGTGCGTTATTGTCTGTGTTGTGCCGCAGCTGCACAAAGGGCTGTCACAGAGGCCCCACCAATACTGCTTGGCTGCACAGAGACCTTGCCCGGTCTGGAATCTGTTCAACAGGGACCATTGGCAACGGGGCAGGTCAAAAACAAGTGGGCAGATTGTGGGGGTGGCGATGAGGGACTGGTTGGGGATTATAACAAATATCCATTCCTCTCGCCAGAGTGTTTCCACTCGAACATCCTGGTGTGGCAGATGAGATCATAATGGGTGACGTGACAGCAAACGTGCAGCTGGTGGTTTAAAAATGTCATTATGCAGCTGCAGGCTTGAGTTGGCACATACTTTCTCCAATAACTTGCCAGTGGCAACCTCTCATCTGATAGAAATGTAACTGTGTATCCACCAGTTTGGTGTGTGACGATGGACTCCATGCTGGTGCACAGTAGAATACAGAATCATAGAATATTAGGACTGGAAGAGACCTCAGGCGGTCATCTAGTTCAATCCTCTGCTCAAAGCAGGACCAACACCAAGTAAATCTCCCAGCCAGGGCTTTGTACTCTGCCACTGAATATGAGGTGGCAAGAGCCGACATTCGCAGAGTTGGAGCACGGGCACCCCATGACGAGCCTGCCAGGTTGCTAAGAAGATTGTTACATATCTTAACTTTAGCTGCTGTCTTCTCCAGGTGGGCATGGTAACTCAGTGTGCGGTCTAAGGTCACACCTAGATAGACCGGTTCTACTTCATGCTTCACCTTCTGACCATTGGGATAAACATTCAGTTCTCAGGTTGCGCTAGCGTGATGAAGATGGAACAAACTGGAGACTGTTTTTATGATGCTTGGCTGGAAGCGCCAAGTCTTACAGTAGTCAGCTAACTTCACCACATCCTGGTTTAAAGTGGCATCAAGCTCATGAAACATCCATGACACAGTGGAAAATTACAACAGTAGGTTAGTTCAAGAATCATTAGGCCATCTTGATAGATTATATGAATAGGAGTTAATATTTGCTTTTGTAACTTTCATAATTATACTTTGATTGCATGATGTGAATCTTCATCTTATAGTTCATCATGAATAATGACTAGTGCATTCATTTCTAGTGAGTTAGATTCAGTTCATGCATAAAAATTACCAAAAAAAAAATCTACCTCAATTTCTGCCAATTAGTCCACATTATTATTTGAGCCAATATCTCTCTACTACTTTTATTGAAGTATGGTTAATTTCAAAATGACTGTTGTGCTCTCCTGGGCAAGGACTTTTAGTGCCTCTTTGTCTGTATTAAAACAAGGCTGTGGAGACATTGCCCTGTGTTATCAACAAAGTCTGTCTTATGGAATTTACGATGTGTCACTGGCTGTTTGCCTGCCCGGTGGCAGATATGTCTCATCAATAAACATTACAAATTAAACACAACAGTATATTCTAAACTGTTCACATCTTTCTATGTAGGGTTATTAAAAGTGAAATAAAAAATCCCAGACTACAAGGAGCAGAGCATGTGATCATTCATGCAGTGTTACAACTGTATATGAGACAATAAGTTATTTGCAATGAAAATTACTGAGAAACATATAGGCTGATAGAAATTACTTATGTTGCTGTAAAGCAGGAGTAAGTCCGTTGAAATCAGTGCTGTAAAACTGACACACATGGGAGATCAGAACCAGAATAATATGATTTGAGACCTGTAGACTATATTTGTTCATTTTTTCTCTTTTTGCCTGGCATATTGATTGCATGTTTTTTACAAGTAAGCCTGTAGTGTTTAAGTCTTCACAGATTCATATTGTGGGAAAGGTCTTTGGCATTTAGTAGCTTGTCCAAAGCTCACTGAAGTAAATGAAAAATAGACAGGGGTTATGTGCACTGTACTTTTATCTGCCAGGTAGTCCCAGACGTCTAATAATACAGACCTTCTTTTGGTATAGCTGGACAATGACCGCCCTGCACTGAAAGCACAGGGGCTGCTGTCCAGGCTTGCTGCAGGAAGGCAGTAGTGCTTTATGCCAGGGATGGGGGACAAAGTCAGAAATTGCTGCAAAAAGGTGGTGTTGGTCAGGTTTGCAGCACTGACTCCCCACCCTTGGAATGTAAGGGTGGGAGGCTTTAAAGATGAAAGCTCTGGCATTGGAAACCCCATTCTGCACGCAGCAGGCAAGGCAGCATCCACCCTCCTTACCCCTGAAGTGTGATTAGCAGGTGGGGTTTGAACTTGCTGTGGGCATTATGCTAGTCGCTTCTTTATAGGGGGGATGAGAAGGAATTTTTCCCCCTCACCACCATATTGGCTTCGGTTGAGTGTTTTTTTTCCGCCTTCCCCACAGTGGATGTTAGGAAACACATATTACAGTGAGCACAAAAGGTGTAGTAGTCTATATGTCACACCTTATTTGGTAAGTGTGGGGCAGATGCCTCCATAGGGAAGGCATCTAGTGACCAGATAAATAGCCTTATAAAGGACTTAAAAAGGAGGTGCTGATTAATGGAACGGAACGGTGTGGGGTTTGGGACTCATATCATTGGAACAGTAGGGAGCCAACTCCCCTTTCTTATAGCCCACCTTACCCCTCCTACGACGAGGACGAGGATGCTAAGTCCTAGCAATGGATTTGCTGCAGGGACCTGGATGGAAAAAGAGCTGGTAAAAGCCCCCCAGGTAATAATGGAATAAACATGGGGTTACCTGCAGTGTACACTTTTATCTGCTGGGTAGTCCCAGACCATCTAATAATAGAGTTGCAGCCTGATTAAATCCAGATCAAGTGTCTCCCGTCTGTCTTTCGGTATAGCTGGACAATGATGCTTTCCAGTTATTTCAATACAAGTAATACTCAGTAGTGGCCACAATGGGCTTGGTACTCTAATAGCAAGGGAGGGAAGCAGTATAGTGTAGTACAGCAGGTCCTACACTAGTAGTTAGGAGACCTGGGTTCTGTTCTTGGATTTGCTAGTAAGTTTTTTTTCCTTCTTCCAAGAAGGATGTTGATAAATTGAGAGTGTTCTCTGGAGAGCCACAAGAATGATTAAAGTGTTAGGAAACTTGCCTCATAATGATAGATTCAAGGAGCTCAATCTATTTAGTTTAACAAAAAGAAGGTTAAGGGGCGACTTGATTGCAGTCTGTAAGTACCTACATGGAGAACAAATATTTAATAATGGCCTTTTCAGTCTAGCAGAGAGAGTTATAACACAATCCAATGGCTGAAAGTTGAAGCTATACAAATTCAGACTGGAAATAAGACGTACATTTTTAATGGTGAGAGTAATTAACCACTGGAACAATTTACTAAGGGTCATGGTGGGTTCTCCATCACTGACAATTTTAAAGTCAAAATTGGATATTTTTTTTTAAGAGATCCACTCTTGGAATTATCTTGGGGAAGTTCTATGGCCTGTGCTATGCAGGTGGTCAGATTAGATGATCACAGTGGTCCCTTCTGGTCCTAGAATCTATGATTTTATGAAAAATTCAGCATGTCTGTCCCTACCCCAAAGAATTTCTAACCCAGATTTTCAAAGGTATAAGGGTCAGGTAGATGCCTAACTCCTACTCAAAGCCAATGGGAACTGGGCATCTAACTCCCATTTATACCTTTGAAAATCTCTCCCCCGAAAGACAAAACAAACAGAATGACAGAAGAGAGGAAAGGGAAACAATCAACAAGATGAACAAGTGGTGATTGGTCATGTCCTTAGAATTTAGGGTGTAATTTTCGTTTACAGAAAGGTCCCTTTGCACCACTCTGACAGCGTGAAGGGGCCTTAAAGTAAATGAGAAGCAGGGTCCACATATGTTTCTGATTTTGTATTGCATTTGTTTAATTTTGTATTTCATTACAATAACACAATATGTTTTTAAAGGCATTTGTGCCTGAAATCTCATGCTTTTCATTGTACATTTTGACTATCATGAAGACAAAATGTCTCAAAGCACACACAAACGTCACACACTAAATTCTTCAGTAATAGCTGTAATAACACAGTGGGTAACCTGAAAAATTTCAGAGATGATGGTAAGCCTCTTCAAGTTTTTTTTTTTTTTTTAAAAAGTAATACAGCTTCAATAAATCACTTTGCACCTGCATGCAGGTTAGAATTAAATGTAAGGTGCCTTTGTCATGTAATTTTGAAAATGGATGTTATTTGAAACTGTCTTACTCTGAAATCATTTTGTAAAAAAACAAAAAAAAAAAAAAGAAAGAAAAAAATCCCTTGGAGTTTGTTTCCCCCGCCCCGCCTGTTGTTTTGCCAAAAGCACCTGCCTTAAGTTGTACAATAATAGCAGTGTACTAAAAATCACTTGGACTTTTGCCTGTCTGTAGCCTACTTTGCTTAGGAAGAACAATTTTTTCAGTATATGAAAGGAAACTAGATATGTCTCATTTAACAATGTTCTATCTAGTTCTGCCTTCACTACAGGCTTTCTTCCTTAGTCTTTATAGAGACATTCATTCAGCAAATAAAATAATTTCAGGAAGCATTTTGAAGTTTTGCTCACAATGTCCGTATTTACATACAGTTGTCCATTTTATCCATTTAAGACACCTGCCTAGGTGGTGATGAACCTAAAATTTCATGTTTTGGCCTAGCAACAGATATAATGTTCATACCTTTTTTACATCTTAAGGTAATGTATTGATACATTTATACTAATAGACATTCTAGAACAAATTTTGCCTCAGTTTACATTCTGTGCAACCCCACTGAGATCAGTAAGTGGGTCTCAGGATACGTTTATGCTACAAGTTTGAGGTGTGATTCCCAGTTTGCATACACATACTTGTGGTTACTTGATAAGAGTGAGTGCAAATATAAATACTAGCATAGCTGCAATGTTCGTCCATCGTTGTCGATGAAGACCTCAACAACTCATTTGTTCGATGACTGGGCTCTGTGCATCCGAAGATGACTGATCAGTCCAATTCGGGCGTGGAACGTCCTGTCACACATCGGGTAGACATGTGATGGCATTGTCGATGATGTGTGGGGCAACTCTGGACTTGTGCAGCTCACACTATCTTTCAGCCTCAGCAGTACACCTCGCCTCAGAGGTATTACTGCCTGTGTGAATGAGGCTGCATCATGCTGGATGGTTCAGTGTGAGCGTTTCCCATGTGATGGTGTTGATCTCGAGGGACTTCAGAGAGGTCTTCAGCGTGTCCTTGAACCACTTCTTTTGTCCTCCATGGGAGCGCTTTCCCTGGGTGAGTTCTCCGTAGAAGAATGTGCTTAGGAATGCGCTCATCTGACATTCTCACGACATGTCTGGCCCATCTGGCCTGGGCTCCCATCAGTAGTGTGTGAAATGACGGTAGACTAGCTCTGGTAAGGACTTCAGTATCGGGCACTTTGTCCTGCCATCTGATTTTTAGAAGCTTTCACAGACAGGAAATGTGGAAGTGATTGAACCTTCATGCATGACTCCAATAGACAGTCCACGTCTCGCAGGCATACAGCAGAGTTGGAAGCACTGCTGCTCAGTAGACTTTCAGCTTCATTGGTAGGCTGATCCCTCGACGTTCCCAGACATTGGAGCGCAATTGGCCAAATGCAGAGCTGGCTTTAGCAATTCTACAGTTTACTTCATCATCGATTGACACTGCTTGGGAAAAGGTACTGCTCAGGTACGTGAAGTGGTCCACTGCCTGAAGTCTCTGTCCATTTACAGTGATGAACGGTTCTCAGTACGGAGCGTGGGGAGCTCGCTGGTGCATGACCTCAGTCTTCTTGATGTTAATGGTGAGACCGAAGTTGTTGCATGCAGATGAAAACTTGTCCATACTGGCTTGCATTTCTGGCTCTGTACTAGCATTCAGAGCACAATCATCAGCAAAGAGGAAGTCTCAAAGTACAGTTTCCTTCATCTTGGTGATGGCATGCCGTCGCCTCAGATTGAATAGTTTCCCATCAGTTCTGTACTTCAGGCCTACTCCTTCAGTGCAGTGTTGAAAGGCATCAGTCAGAGTGGCAGAGAATATCATGCTGAACAAAATGGGTGCTAAAACACACCCTTGCTTGACGCTGATGATGACTGCGAAGGCCTCAGATGTTTCACCGTCATCCAGGACATGAGCCATCATACTGTGATGAAATTGACATACCATTCGCATGAATCTGTCTGGACAGCCGAATTTCGACATGATCCTCCACAGGCCCTGGCGACTGACAGAGTCAAACGCTTTTGTGAGGTCCACAAAAGCTGTGTAGAGTTCACGATTCTGCTTTTGACATTTCTCCTGTAGTTGACGTACAGCCAAGATCATGTCAATAGTCCCACGTCCCTTGCGGAAGCCACACTGTGATTCTGGCAGTAAGCCCTGCTCCAGGTGAGTGATCAATCGGTTCAACAGAACCCGTGCAAGAACTTTCCCCGCCGTAGAGAGCAGCGAGATTCCATGGTGATTGTCGCACACCTGGCGATTGCCCTTCCTCTTATAGAGATGCACGATGGACGTGTCTCTAAATTCCTGTGGAACGGATCCCTGCTTCCAGAAGGACTGAAACAGCTCAGTGAGTTTCCATAGCAGCACGGGTCCACCGACTTTGTACACCTCTGCTGGTATGGCATCTGACCCTGGGGCTTTGCCACTTGACAGCTAGTTGATGGGTTTCTTCACTTCATCCTCTTCTGGTGAAGCATCCATGGAGTCATTAACTGCAACCTGGGGCATCTTGTCAATGGCCTTATCATTGTTGACTGAGGGGCAGTTAAGAACTGCTTCAAAATGTTCAGCCCATCTCTGGAGAATCTGCATCTTCTCTGTAAGGAGCACAGTGCCATCAGCTATGCAGGGGTGTACGAGGTTGTCAGGGAGGGGTAGTACCTGTGATGGGGGAGCAGTCGTACTCCTAGGAGTAGCTCATCCACTTTGGTCCCCACTTGACACCCAGCTCTCACCTGTGGCTCCAAGCAGCTGTCAGCATGCGACAGCAGCCACACCCCGGAAACTGTCTCGACTGGCGGGCTAAACCAGGTGAGGGTAGCCGATGAGTCTGAGACCCTCGGTGAGTTAGGAGCTGTCTCCCATTGCATGGGAAGACTGGATCCGGCTGACTGAGGACACCTAGTTCAATGGTCAGGAAGGCGGTGACAGCAAGCGTTGTGGAACGCTCAAGAGCACGACAAGACACGTAGGCGTCCTGGTCATCCACTGCGCCCTGCCTTATCTCCAGCTGTCTCGGCTCTTGTCCTGCCACTGGATACAGATAGGAACTGGGAAGAGAGAGTGAGGTTGATGTCGCACAACTCTCCCTCACTTTAATCCAATTCATGCGCAAGTCTTGACATCATATCATATCACATCAAGTCCTGTGGCGATGGGCGAGCGACGAAGCAGCAGGTGTGGATACACTGGGAGCTGTAGCCGTGGACCTGCACACAGGCGGCTCAGGTATAAATGGTTGTTCCTCACTGACCGAAGCAACAGTGGAGCTCGGCGCCTTCTTGAGCAACTGAGCAACCCTATTCAGGATTGCACTGCTCACCTCCTTAGAATGAGGAGGGGGCTAGAAAAGGTGCCCTGAACATTGCCTGCTTCACCTTACCCTGGCCAGCATACCGTGGCTGGTGGGGGTCGAACAAAAACAAAACTTGGAGTGACACCGATCACCATTGGCACATGGAATGTGCACACGCTACTGAACAATATCATGGCAGACAGACCGGAGAGAAGAACAGCACTTGTCACCAGAGAGCTCGCACGCTACAACATTTACATTGCAGCCCTTAGCGAAACTCGCCTTGCTAATGAAGGACAGCTGTCCGAGTCAGACGGAGGCTATACATTCTTCTGGAGTGGCCGCAGCAGTGATGAACGTTGCGAATCTAGAGTTGGCTTCACCATCAAGAATCATCTTGTTCGGAAACTTGCCAATCCCCCCAAGGGTGTGAATGACCAACTCATGACAATGCAGCTTCCGCTTCAAAAAGGAAAACAAGCTACTTTGATCAGCACATACGCTTCCACAATGACCAACCCAGAGGATGTGAAGGATAAATTCTATGAAGAACTAGATGCTCTGCTATCATCAGTGCACCGCACAGACAAGCTGATCCTGCTTGGCGATTTTAACGCAAGAGTCGGATGCGATGCCGCAGCCTGAGAAAGAGTCATCGGGAAAAATGGAATGGGGAAGTGTAACAGCAGTGGCCTGTTACTGCTGAAAACTTGTGCAGCACATGACCTTCTGATCACCAATACAGTCTTCCGCCTCCCTACCCGTAACAGGACTTTGTAGATGCATCCCTGTTCCAAGCACTGGCATCTGATTGACCTTGTCATCATCAGGAGAAGGGACAGACAAGATGTCAAGGTTACAAAAGCTATGTGCGGCGCTGACTGTTGGACGGATCACAGGCTCATAGTATCCAAAATGAAGCTCCGTATCATGCCGAAGAGACGACCACAAGGCCGTAAGGCTCTCAAAAGGATCAACGTGTCGAAGCTGAAGAACAGCTGCATCACTGTAAATCTAGCGGAAGACCTAGAGAATGAGCTTGCTGATCTTCATATTGAGGATGACGCTGAGAAAGACTGGGAGCGATTCCGCAACACTGTCCATACAGCTGCATCAAAGGTATTGGGGCCTTCCACACGCAGGCGGCAAGACTGGTTTGATGAAAATGATGCAGAAATCCAGGCCTTACTTGCTGAGAAGCACTGCCTGCATCGTGCATATCAGAATGACCCATCCTCAGCAGCAAAGAAGATCGCCTTTATCAACGCTCGCAGAACAGTACAGAACTGACTGTGCAAAATGCGGGACTTGTGGCTGAGCGCCAAAGCAGATGAAATACAGGCGTACGCGGACAGGAACAACTATAAGCAGTTCTATGAAGACCTCAACACACACTATGGTCCAAAGTCTTCTGGGAGCTTTCCCCTCTTGAACTCTGATGGCACTGTGCCATCAGAGCACAAGCAGCAATGGCACAGCTTAGCTGTGCCGAGTACATACCCAGGTAATTCAGGTGGGTTTGTGCTTGGCATGGCTAAGCTGTGCTGCCACTGCCTCTGCTGCTGGGGCTACACTACTATTTGTACTCAGAATAGTTCTCATCGACTCAAGCTAGCATGAGTCTCATCTACACAAGCAGGGAATCACCCTCCCCCAGATCATAGTGTAGACATAGCCTCAGTTCTATAGGTGTAAATCCAGAGTGTTATTCTGAATTTACACTGATGTATCTGACATCCGCCTCATACATTTAAGTAAAAAATTAGGCCCAAACAGGCCCATTGTATGTGCAAAGAAATGAACCTTCTTAAAACTCAGCTTTCTGGACAGCATTGTAGAGATCAGTTTTCAGAGAAAAACAATGCTTACAAACATTTTGGGGCACATTTCCCCTCCAGAATTTTCACACTTTAATCAATCAAAACTCTGGGTTAATGAAAGAACCAATTATGTCCTTCAGGGCTGCACTGAAAGAAGATCTGCTCCTGCGGAGTTTCTAAGGGCTTGTCTATGCTTACTGGGGGAGTGATGAGCAGCGACCAATGCATCGACGATCAGTTTAGCGGGTCTCGTGAAGACCCGCTACATTGAGTGCAGATCTCTCCTGTCAACTGCTGTGCTCCACTGGATTGAGAAGAGTAGGGGGAGTTGACAGGAGAGCCTCTTCCGTCGATGTCGCGTAGTGTGACCCCGCGGGAAGTAGATCTAAACTATGTCAATTTGAGTTACACTAGTCACGTAACTCAAATTGTGTAGCTTAGATAGAATTTCCCCTGTAGTGTAGCCAAGGCCTAAGCTCTGCTTTAGTGGAGAGTCAGGATCCAGCCCTGAGGGACAAAGTGAATAATTAATAATAAAATGTACAGTCATTCAGAGGTCTTGGTTTTGGTTCTAATACAGTTGGTTTAATTTTCTTATTGAACAAAATCTCAACATGTTTTGGGTGGTGATGTGTGAGGCAGGATTGCTCAGAACAAGAAACATTGCAGAGTGGTATGTTGGGTACGTGACACACACACCCTACCTACCATAACCTTAGCTTGTTGCAGCTTTTTTCCCTCTTCTTATCCAACAGCACACAGCAGACTCCTCCTCTGCTGTATCCCCTGTCAAACACACACACACCCACCCACCCTCTGGCACCTACAAAATGCTGCTGCTGCCTTCCCTACATCCTCATCTCTTTTTCTGCTTCCTGCCCCGCTGCAATACAGGACAGGCTCCATAATTTTTCTCCTTTTATGTCCCTTCTCTATGAAGACTCCTGCAATCCCAACACACTAACTTTCCTAATGACCAATGTCCCTTGCAGATATCCATACTGACCCTTACGTAAAGAAGACCTCATTTGCTATCCCAGGCTGCAGATAAGAACTGCTTCTTTTTAATGCTATAAGGTCTACAGTAGCAGATGTCTCTACTTTCTGCTTCACTTTCTATGTGATGGGCAGCAGGGCTCTGTAAACATTCTTAGCTCTGTTTACAGGTTTCTCTAAAAAGACTCTTGTACTTATTTATTGAACAGCTGAAAGTGTTGAAAAGAACACTTTTTAAGCATAGTGAATTCCTATACATAGTGTCTAATCAAAAGCCTGCTGAAGTCAATGGAAAGACACCTACTGACTTCAATGAGCTTTGAATGAGGCTCATAATGAGGTATCCAGTATTAAAGTATTCAGTGCCAAACAAATAATAAGTAAATACATTTGATGACCTCACTGCCACAATACTAGGGTTTCAAACAGCGTGGGGCCATTATTGGGATATATTTTAATTTAATATAAATATTTAACTTTTTATAGCTTGGCTAAGAGAATCAGAAAATGATGATAATAGTTTAAATAGCTGAACAGTGTTAGCAGCAAGGGAGGAAGTAGAATTATTTAGTTTGGGACAAAGAATAATAGTAAGAAATTAAGAAGGAAAATGTCAGAAAATTCTCCTGACAGTGAGTGAAATGCATGAATATTGCAGAATAATGTCCCAAAGAGTAATGGAAGCCCCAGTGTTCAGAGCATTGAAATTTAGACTGGAGTGGGAGATAAACTAGATGAGCTAATATGCCATTTATGTGTCTAACTTCTTTGATTCAATATCCTTCATGTTGAATTGTCTTCTTAACCAGATATATTACAAGATGTTATTCATTTTTATAACATGTTACTGTGACAATCATGCAGGAGACTAGTTTTGCAAAGGATCCTTGAGAATTTTGATGTCCCAATGCTAATGAAAACTAGGGATCTCTCAGAGGCAGTGTGCTTGGCCTCAGAGAAAAGGATAACAACTGTGCCCCATATGCAGGGGTGGCTCCAGGCACCAGCACGCCAAGTGGCAAGCTGTGGGGGACGCTCTGCCGGTCGCCACGAGGACGGCAGGCAGGTTGCCTTCGGCGGCATGCCTGCGGAGGGTCTGCTGGTCCCACAGCTTCGGCGGACCTCCCGCAGGTGTGCCGCCAAATTCGCGGGACCCGGGACCTCCCGTAGGCAAGCCGCCGAAGGCAGCCTGCCTGTCATGCTTCGGGCGGCAAAATGCCTGGAGTCGCCCCTGCCCATATGTCCCTCCTACCTAACACTGGGATAGAACCACAACAGCAAATGGCAGAAAGAGAGAGGATGTATCAACACGAGAAAAAGAGAGGGCCCCAGAAAAACAAAGAGAATGGTCATCTTTCCACTGGAGTCTATTCCTTGGCCTGTGATGGTATAAGTCAGTGAACACCCTAACCTGCTACATGGAGAGAATCAGCTTCTGTGTTTACAGGGAAAACTAACACATTTATTTCTGAGGTGTCTGGAAAAAAGGAAAGTTTGGGGCTGGGAACGGTTAGGAGGGTTATGATAGTTTAGAGGAAGTTTGACAAACAGTAACTAAGACACAAAATCTAAAAACAGAGCTTTGGTGACATAACCCATCTCATATGTATTTGATATCATAATACTTTGCTGGTGACAGCACATATGTAGTGGTCACATTATAGTATCACAGTTGATTATTACTTAAAACGGGCAATAAGTAGAAGGAGCAGATGAAGCTGAAAAGATATACTTTGTTTCCATGCAAATGTGTTACTGGTAATAAAACAAAAAAGATAGAGGAGGGGAAAAAGCAGAAAACTGTTTGTATATTGAATAGTTTTCAAAGTGATTTACAAGGCGTCTTCTGTTCTGAGCTTTCAGAGGGCAATTCCATTGACCATTAATGCGCACATTGTTTTGCTTTTTGAAATACCAGCCTGAAGGATGAGGTGGCAGCATATAACTGGCCATTAGTGAGGACACTAATAGTTCTGAAGTAATATTCTAGCTTAATGGAGTCTGAAAATAGGGTTACTACTGTACATTTCCTTTACCTTTAAAATGAATTTTTCGTGTGGAGGTAACATCATAACTTCCCATTTGGATTTTGTGGTGTATTAGCAGTTAAAATCAGTGAAAAAGATGGGGCCCTGTCTTTAGGGGCTAATAAAGGAAGATGTTGGGGTAGTTAAGCACTTACCTAGACAAGTTGTGGAATCTCCATCACTGGAAGTTTTTAAGATTTAACATTTAGTCTTGCCTCAGTGCAGGGGATTGGACTAGATGGCCTGTCAAAGTCACTTCCACTCCTATATTTCTATGTTTCATCAGGGGCCGAAGCCTAAATAGTTCCTTTAATCAACTTTTTAGAGAATTCCTGTAATTGCAAGTGTCAGCCTCTTCCCACAGGGCATATGGTACATTAGCCATTGATTCTCCATCATAGTATGAAATGAGAGGTTGACGATGACTTTTAAACGTAGTTCATAATACCCAAGGACATTGCCACATCCAGGTCTCCTGCACACAGAGTGACTTTCACTTATGGTTAGTCATCATCACTTCCAATCCCACTCCTCCTTTGAAGCTGTGTTTGATTAGCTAGTTTTTGCATTGTACATTGCTTTTTTCTTTTACAAAAAGTACTGGATGGCATAACTCTAAGATCTTTGTAGGATTTGGTATTTTACAGTCAGCCTTGAGGGATGCTAAATTTAAGAGTAAGGAAACAGTAATTAAAAGTGATTAGGACAAGAAGCCTTGATGCTATGAAATGTGGACTCAATTGTCCTTGACATAGGCAGAACAGGCAGCAGGTTTTGATTATAGCTTTACTTGCTATTTTAATAAACATGAGCCAGTATTCAAACTTTTAATATCCTGCTGCTTAACTATTTCCAAAAAGCTATCCAGCTCTTTTACACAGCCCTTGTTTAAAAATTTTAATTTGTTTGGCTCTGTCTCTGCTTTGAGAAGTTGTAGCCTCATGGTAACTCTTTTATAAGTTCATTTCCAGAATCACAAGCAATTGGTTTTTTCAACTAAGTGTTTCCGCATGTGCCAAAAGTGTCAGAGCTGACAGCTTCCCTGCACTGTTTTATCTGGTTCCCACAGTACGTATGAGAGACAAACACAGGAATGTGTCTGGTGCTGATTATGCCCATCAAGGATACAATGATACTTACAGCTCTTCCAGGAAGCGGAGATTGTGCAGGGGGTTCGAGGGCAGCTTAGTGATGTTGTTCATACTGAGATCACTGTAGGGGAAAACAGACAGAGCCTTAGTATGGCATGCCACAAGTGTGGTATCCAGCTGCTCATTCCACACATTTTTAAGTAGTACATTAACAAAAATTAGTTCCTCTGCCATGACTGATGAATCATTATCTAGTTAGCATTTTAAACATTTTTCTTTCTTAAGAAGACAGTTTTGTCAAACAAAATATATGCTGTAGCACATCCACTTTCCAAAGATTCAGGAATGTTTCATTGTGCTCGATAAATAAGCTGGTGTGCTAAACAATCTTTTTAGTTGAAGTTACTTTAATAAACCACTATATCATATTACCATTTATTTGGAATAATAAAAGGAAAGGAAATACATTTGTTTTAAGACTGTAGCATATTCCTGAGTTACTAAAAGTAGAAAAACTAAGCTGTACAAAAATAAGAAATTTGCATTTTATTGACATTTCATGAATATGGAATATACTGCTTTTGTAATATAATATGATGTACAGTGCTATTGATTTTGTCCTAAGTTACTTTAAGTATCTTGTAAAAAATAAATATTTTGATTAAAAGAAATGGAATAAAAAATACATTCCTCTTTTTAACATGCTCCTTTTACAGGTTCTCAAATTGCATTAAATAAGTGAAATGAACCATAAAACAAGGGTGTAATGTGATCCTGCTACGTAGCACACTTCCTGGTGGGGTTCCACAGTAGTTCCTGGCACAGGAAACCACTAGCCTTCTAAACTCTGGTCAGACCTCAATCAATTTCTGTTTTAGGCTAAGTTCCATGTAATTAAATTTTATTCTGTTTTTATTTGTATAGGTTTCTATCAGTCCTTCCCATACTTTTACAGTATCATCGGAGTTGGCATACCACAAGAGTAAATGTAATAAAATAGATTGCATAATAAAATACAGTAGACAAGATAGGATGACATCCTAAAATAGGAATAGCATGGTTAAAATCAAAACATATTTCAGACCTGTATATTATACGCAAGTATTTATGCTACCTATTAACCTCCAATTTTTAATAAGTTATTAAAAAGTGCCCCTAATAGTATCTTTATATGATTTTTCAATGACTGACTTTTCTTTTCCAGCATCTGGGAGATCCTGAGATAAGCAAATGATCTGAATTTATGTATGTGGACATTTAAAATTCCTATTAATCACCCCCTGTTTCACATTATAGAATAAATGTTTTCAGCCATCAATCTTTAAAATTCAGTATTTGATCTTCTACTGAATTGATGTTTCCCTGAAAATGTACAATTGAAAAATATAGTTGGAGTACAGAATCAAAAACAACAGGGAACTGTGTTAATATTTCACAACCATTATCAAATCACTCATAGAAGTAGGCATCTGTGTATTTTCTTTAAAATCAAAGTGATTAATCAGGAAGCAGTTTAGTTATTAATTCACATTTTTACTGTAATATTTCATCACCTAATTCTTTCATGCCATTGGTAGGGGACTACCCTTTCATTTTGGCAAAGGAATAAAAGATTTATTTTGGCAAAAGAGCAAAAATATAGATGCTGAAATTCCATCAGCCGAGTGAATTATAGGTTAACGAATAATAAAGTACAAAGCATTACGTTAAGCAAAATCAGTTGGTGCATGTATTTTCTACATAGGTCTTAATGGGATTTTGTAAATAAATATTCTTGCTCATATTTTATATTTTAAAGGCCAAATGCTGATGACACCTGAAAACAGGAGTAATGCATCCTGAAACAGGAGTGTTTATTGGGTATACTACAAAAACAGCTTTAATGCGAGCTCTGGCTCACACAGACCAAGCCTAGCTCTCTTGACTAACTGATTCCTCTTAATAGTAGGATTAATCTGCACAGCAGGGATGATACACATACAACCCCAAGGACCTCACCTATCCTAACTCCTAGGACGCAGCTGGTAATACCTGTCACAAGCACCCTACAGACTGGCTCATCTGCAACATCTTAGGCCAAGTCTACACGACGAGATAAAATCGATTTTAGATACGCAATTTCAGCTATGAGAATAGCGTAGCTGAAATCGAATATCTAAAATCGATTTACTCACCCGTCTTCACCGCGCGGGATCGATGTCCGCGGCTTGCCATGTCGAATCCGGAACTCCGTTCGTCTTGCTGGAGTTCCGGAATCGATCTAAGCGCGCTCTGGGATCGATATATCGCGTCTAGATGAGACGCGATATATCGATCCCCGAGCAATCGATTTTAACGCGCCGATACGGCACGTCGTATAGACATGGCCTCAGAGGGTCATAACATAGGCAACCAGCTTTCATTCCTTGCTCCTACTGTGGACATGCACCAGAACAGTACAAGTCACTCCCAATATACACAAACTTTTAGAAATTTCTTTAAAAACTACCAGTTAAATACACATTTTATTCTCTCTCTCTTTCTGTGTGTATACACACCACACTGCCCCTTCCCTCTTTTCTTAGCTTCTCTGTTTTTACAACATAACACAAAACAAAAATATTTGTCTGCAACAGGACCACAAAATGTTATCCATAAAATAAGTTTACCCATAGTTAACAGAACAACAGAAATGCATACCTCATGGAAGCACATTACTTACATACTTGCCCAATAAAGCCTTACATGGCCAATTTTTCAATAGCATGGAAGTGCTGGTGCACATCGAAGTCTAGGTCTCTACTGGCATATGCCATTACACATTTGCACAGGCAGTTGTGTTTAGAAGCTAGTTACTCTTTTGGGCCACTTATACCACTTGTCCAGCCATGCTGCAAGTCAGATAGGAGGCAATGGATGTGGTTTAATTAGGTCACAACTTTATTCACTTAAGATATCTGGGAGTATCTGGTGACAAATTGTACCCTGCAGGTCATCATCATTTCCACATAATCTCCAACCTGGTCCCTGCAATCCCATTCCTGTAATCCCTACTGTCCTGCCCTTGTATGAGGCGAAAGGGGGCTCAGCTCCCCACTGCTCCAGATGTACAAGCCCTAAGACCCCCTTTCTTAGCTCCTTTAAAAAGGCTAAGAAAAAAAAAAAGAAAAAAGAAAGGGTTGGCTCCCCGATGTACAGGATGTAGGAACCCAACCTCGCCTTATTCAGCTCCCTTACAGGATGCTTTTCTTCAAACACTTTCCCAGTCCATTTTATCAGATAACCATATCCCTTCCATACCGAGTACCCACACTGGACATCCACCTCAAGTTTTAGATACTAAGTTGCGACATTATAATTTAACCCCCCTGCCCACCCCACTGGGTCCCAGACTAACTGTGAAAAAATCCAATATGCCCAATGCAGCTGTTTGGGAAAAATTCCTTCCCAGCCTCCAAGAAAAAGGGCAATTACCATAATGCCCACAGTTGTTCATGAGGGAACTTGGTCCTTTTGCAAATTTCATGGGTGGGTGGGTGTTGCCAGCCCAATCCTGGTAAAAGAGGGCTTCTCTGGGGCTGCATGGAGTATAAATGCTCCCCTATTCTTCTAGTCAACAGGAAAGGCCAGTGACCCACCCCTAAATTGAGCTCAGCTGCTTCAAGCCCTTCCTGTCCATCACTTTCCATTTCCTCCTCATCTCCCTGTTGTAAGGGAAGGCCCTTAAAGGGGAACAACTATTTTCCTCCAGTCAGCCGGACAAGGACCTCCATACATGGAGGCTGCGGTGAGCACATTTTGTGCATGCACCAGAGCCTCTACACACTAAAAATGTCCCGTATAAAGTCCAATTAGCCTGTCTGCCATTTGGGCTAATTCCTGCCATTGTGTGTAGTGATTCAGCAAGACTGCACAGCCCTTACTCTTACTGATGAGCACTTACGCATGAGAGAAGTCCCTGTGAAGTCAAAGGGACTACTTATATGAGTAACAGTTCCACAATTGGGCCTGTCGAGTTAACATAGGCAGCCATAGAAGGTCATATCAGCAATGCTGTAAACTCATAGAGTTTGGGCAGTCAAACAGAAATTCTCAATAGTGCCCAAAGGGACCAATAAAGGAGACTCCCAGTTAACCTGCCAGGCTTAGGATCATGTTCCAAGAGGGAACAGACTTCAGGACAAGGAGCATGTCTATCGGTTTAGATAACTGCATTCATGCTCCCTATCAGCTCTAAGAGCTAGCTGGTAGACAGTGATCCTATGCATTGCTCCTATTGGGAAAAGTAGTAAAGAGTGTTTTGGATTGTCTTATGGAACTCTGGTCTACACTAGCAGGGTTCTTTTTTCAAAGTGTGCATTTTCTGCTCCCTCCTCCTCCCAATCTCTATGCTAGCTTGTCAGCACCAGGGCAGAATCTGGCTCTTGCGTGAAGAGAAGAGGGAATGGAGGATGCTTGTAACATAGTATTTTCAATGTCATGATGAAACAAAACTTCAAATTAAAGGACCAAGTCCTCAAATGACTTCAACAAAGCTATGGATCTGGCCCAAAATCTATAGCATTTCCAGTTCACACACTTGAAACAAAATAACTAAAGCCAGAAGCATTTCTGTTCAAATTTAATACACTCCTGTTTGCCATAATGATAAATAAATCATATAAACACACAGTTAAACTTAGAATTATTAGAATCCCACAATCCTTTTAACATATTTTTACAATAGGGAAACAATGCCATGTATTACCATTAAAATGCATGTGCAACTCCCTCTGACATCAGTGGGAATTCTGCCATGAAAATAACTGCTGAAGGCAGTATATGGCTCATAATGTGAATAAATATAACATCAGACAGAAACATTTTTAAATTAACGCACCACTAAATTAGGCTAGAGTACTGCAAATGGCAAGAGGTAATTTGAGAGAGAGCGAGAAACAAACAAACAGCAGCAGCCCATCAGTCTGAATTCTTAAACCAGTTATCCAGGAGTTGACTAGGAATCATGTCAGGGAACAAACAACATCTTTGCAGAAAATACAAAGATTTGCATGAATAATTGCAGAGGCAATGGTACTCATTGCAATGATATCTTTCTTAATTATACCCTGTGCCAGTCTGCCACCAGTGTAGTAATTAAATTACTTCCAAACATATCTGATTTGCTAGGAGTCCCTATAGGCATTGAGTAACATTTTCTGTAGGAAATCCTGCTGAATACCAAGGGCTAAATTTTCAAAAGGATAGCACGAGAAACCAAATTGTGGTGCAAGTTTGGGTATTTGAGCCTATAAAAGACGGTTACTCACCTTTGTAACTGTTGTTCTTCGAGATGTGTTGCTCATATCCATTCCAGTTAGGTGTGCGCGTGCTGCATGCACATTCATCGGAAAACTTTTTTTACCCTAGCAACACTCAGTGGGTCGGCTGAGCACCCCCTGGAGTGGAGCCGCTATGGCACCGGATATATACCCCAGCCGACCTGGCCACCCTTCAGTTCCTTCTTGCCGGTTACTCCGACAGTGGGGAAGGAGGGTGGGTTTGGAACGGATATGAGCAACACATCTCGAAGAGCAACAGTTACAAAGGTGAGTAACCGTCTTTTCTTCTTCGAGTGATTGCTCATATCCATTCCAGTTAGGTGATTCCCAAGCCTTACCTAGGCGGAGGGGTCGGAGTGAGATGTGGCAGCGTGCAGAACCGCTGCGCCAAAGGCTGCATCATCTCTAGACTGTTGAACCAGAGCATAGTGCGAAGCAAAGGTGCGGACCGATGACCAGGTCGCTGCACGGCATATCTCCTGGATAGGCACGTGGGCCAGGAAAGCGGCTGATGAAGCCTGAGCTCTGGTTGAATGCGCAGTGAGATGGCCCGAAGGGACATGAGCCAGGTCATAGTATGTGCGTATGCACACCGGTTAACCTCACATGAGGAGAATCCTACTCGGAGGAATCCGGCTAGACCTTCATCCGTTCAGCCGACTGCCTCATACACTGATATGCGACCGTCTTGGAACGGCTTTGTCCGCTCGATATAAAAGTGAGCACTCTACGGACATCTAAGGAGTGTAACTGCTGCTCCTGTCGAGAAGAGTGAGGCTTCGGAAGAAACCGGGAGAAGATGTCCGGTTGTATGGAAGCCGACACTACCTAGGGAGGGAACGCCGGATGATGTCCGCCATGTACCTTGTCCTTGTGAAAAGACAGTATACAGCAGGTCCACCGTAAGCGCCCAAGTTCAGAAATCCTTCTGGCCGATGTAATTGGCCACTAGAAGACGTCTCCACGACAGGTACAGGAGCGACGAAGTCGCTAATGCCAAATGCGGATGCATAAGTGCTTTAGGACTAAGTTGAGGTCCCCAGGTGGGGGCAGGGCGGCGTACTAGGGTAGAGGCACTCCAGGCCCTTAAGGAACCCTGGTGACTAAGGGGTGGGAAACACAGAGAGATGGCCACTCTCCAGGATGGATATGGAGATAGCCGCCAAGTGCAACCCTCAGAGAAGATATCGCCAGCTCCTATATTGCTTAAGAGACCAGAGATAGTCAGAACAAACGGGGATTGAGGCCTCTAAACGGAGTAACGTTCCGTGTTGTACACCAGCAGAGAAACGTTTCCACTTGCCAGGTACGTGGACCGAGTGGACGGCTTCTCTGCTACTACAGGAGAATATGCTGTATCCGAGATGGAACAGTGTACTCCTATGTGTCAGACCATGCAGAGCCACGCCGTGAGGTGGAGGGCCTGCAGGTCCGGTGGTGAAGACTGCCGTGGGTGGTAAGACTGCGTTATGAGGTCGGAAGGAGTGGCAGGGTAACTGGGCTGGCCATGGGCAGCGTCAGCAGGGTGGTGTAACAGATGCTGTCTGGCCTGCTGGCGCAATCAGAATCAAGATGCCGCTCCTGTCCCTGCCGATTTAATTAGGAAATCTTTGCTGAACGCAGCAGACAGAGAAGGTGGACCGGCCACACAGCACGTGTGCAACTGTTCTGCACGATCCAGCACGCTGGCACGATGCTGATCCGACTCTTCCGGTGAAAGACCCTGGAAGGAGCAGAACGCTTGGCGCTTCCTGTTCGTGCGAGAAGTGAACAAGTCTGTGAGGGGAAACTCCCACCTCTGGAAGATCGAATGAATAACGTCTGGTCTTATCGACCATTCGCGACAGAGGAAGGATCTGCTCAGCTGATCCGCCAGAGTGTTCTGAACCCCCGGAAGAAAGGACACCACCAGGTCTATCGAGGGGGCTATGCAGAAGTCCCAGAGTCAAAAGGTCTCTTGACACAGCGGAGAAGAGCGAGTCCCTCCCTGTTTGTTGATATAATACATGGCCGTTGTGTTGTCCGTAAACACTGAGACACAACGGCCATGAAGATGTTGCTGAAACGCCTCACACGCGAGGTGGACTGCTCTTAGCTCCCGGACGTTTATGTGGAGTGTCAGCTCCTGCGATGACCAAAGGCCCTGCGTACAAAGGTGACCTAGGTGAGCCCCCCAACCGAGAGATGATGCATCTGTCGTTAGGGACAGTGAGGGCTGTGGTGGATGGAATGGTAGGCCTGCACACACCAGGGAGGGAGTTAGCCACCAGTCGAAGGAGCGTAAGGTGCTCGGGGGAACTGTCACCAGAACGTCTATCAGGTCCCTGCCCGGATGGTATACTGAATTGAGCCACGTCTGAAGGGGCCACAGGCGGAGCCTGGCATATTTGGTCACGTAAGTACACGCGGCCATGTGGCCCAGTAGACCGAGACACGTGCAAGCCGGTGGTTGGGGAGGTCTGCAGGCCTCGAATGATCGTCACAATCGCCTGCAAATGCGGCTGAGGGAGGTAGGCCCTGGCTTGAGTGGAGTCCAGGGTTGCCCCTATGAAGTCCAGCCTTTGTGTGGGAACCAGGGTGGACTTTTCCGCATTGAGGAGCAGCCCCAACCAGGAGAATTGGTCCATGATTATGCTCACGTGCTGTCGGACCTGAGTCTGGGAGGTTCCCTTGATGAGCCAGTCGTCCAGATACGGAAATACATGTATCTGCTGCCGGCGGAGGTAGGCAGCAACGATGGCCATGCACTTCGTAAACACTCTTGGGGCCATGGAGAGGCCAAAGGGGAGGACAGTAAATTGGAAGTGCTGGTGATTGGCCACAAAGCGGAGATACCTCCTGTGCGGAGGAAAGATGGCGATGTGGAAGTATGCGTCCTTCATGTTGAGGGCGGCATACCAGTCTCCAGAATCCAAGGATGGGATGATAGTCCCCAGGGAGACCATGTGGAATTTCAACTCGACCATGAACTTGTTGAGGCCTCGCAGGTCTAGGAGAGGCCTGAGGCCTCCCTTGGACTTGAGAATGAGAAGGTAGCAGGAGTAAAACCCGTTCCCCTTCTCATCTGATGGGACCTCCTCTATTGCTCCTGCGGCGAGGAGAGACTGCACCTCTTGTAAGAGGACTTGGTCGTGAGAAGGACTGGGTTGGGGGGTGAAAAGGCAGGGATGAAACAAATTGGAGGTGGTATCCTTGTTTCACCGTGCGTAGGACCCAGAGATCTGAGGTCAGCTGGGACCACGCCGGGAAGAAGTAGGAGAGACGGTTGGAGAAGGATCCTGTCCTGACACTGGTATGCCGTCCTCGTGCGTACCTTCAAAAGGTAGACTTAGGCCCCGGAGGTGCCTTTGGGGGCCCGTGGTTTTGACTCCCTTGGGGCCCGGACTGGTGTCTACGGCCACCCCGCCCGCACCTTCTACTGAAGTCTTGCCTGTGCCGGGGCACAAAGTACAGGCGGTGGGGTTGAGGCCGGAAGGGTCTACGTTGGGTCACGAGGGTATGCACGCCCAAGGAGCGCATGATGACCTTGTTGTCTTTTAAATTCCGCAACCTAGGGTCGGTCTTCTCAAAGAACAAACCCTTGCCATCAAAGGGTAAGTCCTGGATGGTGTATTGGAGCTCGGGTGGCAGGTTGGAGACCTGGAGCCAGGAGATACGCCTCATAGTGATACCTGAGGCTAGAGTTCTGGCTGCCGAGTCGGCCGCATCGAGAGAAGCTTGGAGGGAGGTTCTGGCAACCTTCTTCCCTTCTTCCAGGAATGCGGCAAATTCTTGGCGCGAGTCCGGGGGTAGGAGTTCTGTGAACCTACCCACCTCCGCCCAGGTGTTGTAGCTATAACGGCTCAGGAGAGCCTGCTGATTGGCCACCCAAAGCTGCAGGGCACCTCCCGAATACATCTTGCGGCCCAGTAGGTCCATCCACCTAGCCTCCTTAGATTTGGGGGCTGGTGCCTGTTGGCCATGGCGTTCCCTTTCGTTGACGGATTGGACAACTAATGAGGAGGGTGGACGTACAGGTATTCATACCCCTGAGAGGGTACCATGTATTTCCTCTCGACTCCCTTTGCCGTAGGGGGAATGGAGGCTGGGGACTGCCATAAGGTGTCGGCAGTGGCCTGGATGGTCTTAATGAATGGCAGAGCCACCTTAATAGGGGTATCCGCTGACAGCATGCTCATGATGGGGTCCTTGACCTCCGGGACTTCCTCTACTGGGAGGTTAATGTTAAGCGCTACCCTTCTAAGGATGTCCTGATGAGCTCTGAGGTCCATCAGTGGGGGCCCTGATGATGAGGTCCCTGCCACCGCCTCATCTGGAGAAGAGGAGGATGGTACTCAGGGGATGAGAGGGTCCTGAATGGCCTCTTGGTCATGGGTCGGTTCCTGTTCTAGCGGTACTGGGGAGCCTGGCGGATGGATCATCTGCTCCTCTGTCCCAGCTGCGCGGGGGGGGTGGCTGATGGTGGCCTCAGGCGCCCGATGGTCCAAGGGAGCGGAGCGGGTCTGGGCTAAAGGAGCACCCTGGGCCTGGTGGTACGCCCAGGGTGTCCAAAACGACCACTGTTGAGGTCCCGTGTCCTGAGGCCGGACATCCTGGAAGACCCTGGTAGGCACCTCCGTATCGCGGTCCTGGTCGTAGTAACTGTCCACGTGGGAGGACACCGACATCTGCCTGGAGGGCCATGGAGGAGGAGAGAAACCTTGGGCTGAGGTTCCGACGGACCTCGCTCCCCTCTGTAGCGGGGATCGGTGCCGGTATTCCGAACAGTACCGTGATCGAGACCGGGACCTGCGACCAGACCGGTGCCAGGAGGTCGACCGGGATCTCAAGTCCCTGCGACGTGAGCGGCTCTGGGAGGTACGGTGCCTGGGTCGGCACCGGGAACTAGAGCGGTGCCGCGAATAGCGAGGTGGAGAGCGTGAGTCTGACTGGTGCCGCGAGTCTCGCCGGTGCTGTGTAGAGGAACCGTGCCGGGACTGCGAGCGGCGTCAAGAGCGGGAGCGTTGTCTCGATCGGGAGCGCCTGCGGGACCGCGATCTTGAGCGGTCCCGGTCCGCTGAGCCAACAGACGGTGGTCTGGTCAGGGTTGGCTTGCCCAAAGATTGGATTACTCGCACTGGCGGTGCCGGGGGTAGGGGCAGTGCCGCATCCATTAGGGCGATCAAGTCTCTCGCCACCGAAAACGCCTCTGGCGTGGATGGCATGGTGAGCTCTACCGCGGTACGCGCCGGGGAGCTATCAGGTGCCAGACTCGACAGCCCGCGCGGGACCGGAATCGATGGTGCCGATTTCATCGGGGCCGCGGTGGGTATCGGCGCTGGGCGGTCCGATCTGGGCGCACTCTCTGGCTGCACTCTCTGGCTGCAGCATGGGCGTCGCCAAGGCAGCAGAAGTCTTAGCCTTTTTTGGCCTCGGGGAGACGGAGTGACGTGGAGTCGACTTTGGTGCCGGCCGGTGCTGGGAGTCTTTAGGCGTACCGGTGCAATCAGGTGCCGTGGGAGTGCCTCTACTCACCGACTGACCGACGCTCGGTGCTGAGTGTGGTGGTGTCAAGGTGCTTCCATGAGGAGCTGTTTTAGTCTAATGTCCCGCTCCTTTTTAGTTAGCAGCTTGAAAGCCTTGCAAATCGAGCACTTAGCAGTAAAGTGCGATTCTCCGAGGCACTTCAAACAGGAGTCGTGTGGGTCTCCTGTTGGCATCGGCCTGTGACAGGCTGAGCACGGTTTGAAACCCGGTGAGCCGGGCATGAGCTCCGGCACCGGGTGCGGGGAAGGGGCTACTCCCCGAACCCCGCTAATTAGTAACAACTAACTATACTATTAATTTAAGAACTTACAACTAAATCTAAATAAATAAATATCTATCTATCTACAAGAACAACAACTATGTATACGACAACAACGAGAAAAAACTACGAGTAGCTAGGGAAGGTGGAGGTCAGCTAAGCCGCACTCCACTGTTCCAATGACTGACACGGGCAGTAAGAAGGAACTGAAGGGTAGTCGGGTCGGCTGGGGTATATATCCGGTGCCATAGTGGCGCCACTTCAGGGGGCGCCCAGCCGACCCGCCAAGTGTTGCTAGGGTAAGAAAGTTTTCCGACGAACGTGCACGCAGCACACGCACACCTAACTGGAATGGATATGAGCAATCACTCGAAGAACTACCTGATTTGCACACGCAGCCTGGTAGCTGAGAGGCATGTGCTCAGATATGAGCCCATTTTGCAGCTACAAAGAGGGAGACTGAGCCTTAGCTCAGCTCAAAATAGACTGCAGAGGATAACCAGGAATGGTAGTCAAATCTCAGTCTAATTAATCTAAATTCAAGGGTTTCTTTCCCAGCAGGTGCACCTAAAGTATGAACACATTTTTCTCTCTGCTGATTTACAACATCGAGGGCTAAACTTTTGAAGACTGTCAGCATTCAAAATGGGCACCAAATTTTCACATGCAATTTCTGTCACTGAACACTATCCAACGGGGTAACTGCATGCTCAGTCAGGATTATTTTGCATGCATTTTGTAATCCAACTGCACAAATAAATCTTTTAAAAGTTTAGTCACAAGTCTGCGATAGCATTCAAAGGCAAACTCCTTCACTGTTACTGCTTTCCAAACTTATGAATTTTCCTTCACTTTTAAAAACTTTTCAGCATTCTCTACATAGCCATCCAAGTATTTGAGAGAAAGGGAAATCCAAGTCCTTCCTTCGATTGCTCAGGGTATATCTATACTTTTGAGCTGGGGGTGTGATCCCTAGCTCAGGGAGCTATACTTGTGCCAACTTTCATTGAGCTAGAGCGTAAATACATCAATGCAAGTGACGAGGGGGACTAGCTGCCCCAGCTACATGCCTGTCCAAGACTCTAGGCATGTACTCGGGCCAGCTAGCTCATCCCACCACATGTGCTGCCACAGCTACAGTCTTTTTTAGCACGCTAGCTTGATGAGAGCTAGTAATAGTGCATCTACTCAAGCTGGAAATTACACCTTCCAACTCAAAGTGTAAGCATACTCTCTGTGTGCGCGCACACACACACACACACACACACACACACACACACACAAAACTACATGATGCATGACGTGGTAAAAAGGTTTCATTAGCATACGTTTGGGATGGGCACAGTACTCACAAGTAGTGAAGGCATTAGTGAGTTATGAAAGTCATTCAAAATGAATGTGGATTAGAATGTTTCTAGTCTACCACACCATCACATTATTGTACATAGGCCACATACTTTACAGCAAAGTTATTCAAGGACTATTCGTGGTGTCCTAAATCCAAGAGTCTTAGCCATTATTATTAGGTATTTGTAATTACAGTAGAGTCTAGAGGGCCCAATCAAAAACAGAGTCCCATTGTGCTAGGCACTATAGAAACACAGACATTCCTTGAGTTCAACTGAATGGCTCAGAAACTGAAGAAAACCTATTTAAATCATCTCTAACCATCATTCTCCTACATATAAAAATGTCCTCTATCTATTGCCACTTTCAAAGATAGAAGCAAGTGCCAGGTTATCATAAGCATTCCCAAATCTGGACCTTAGCGTCCAGAAATCTGGGTGCCTGCATGAACCCCTCTAAGCTTAATTAATTATCAGCTTAGATTTGATCTCGCTGTCACCAGCCAAAAATTCCAGGGGGTTCCCCAGGGAAGGGTTTGGGGAGACCAGAGGGAGCCAAAACCAAGACTCAGAAGCCCTGAGACTTACCACAAAGGGAAATAACCCACTTCCCTTCCCCCCCTCTCTCCTACCCAGAATTTCCTCTCTGGGCTAACCTGAGAGTTACTGATGCAACCTCTTTACATTACAATACCAAGAAGCATGTCTTTTCTCTTCCACAAAGAGACAGCCAAATACAAGGAAACAGAAATGATTCCCTCTCTCTTCCCCCTCCCACCAATTCCCTGGTGCTGCAGAGCTTTACCCTCCTAGACTAACACAAAGAGAATTTCCCTCCCCTCGTTCCTTACCTAACCAGAAGAGAAAAAACTCAAACAATCTTAAAAAAAGCTTTATATAAAAAGAGAAAGATAAAAACACATGAACATGACTCTGCATCAAGTTGACAATACACCTCAACCTTAAAAGAAAAATATGAATAAACAGCCTTATTCAAGAAGAGATACAATTTAAACATTCCAGCAACTACACACATGTAAATACAAAAAAACCCCCAACAACAACAGCCTATTGTTTTTTCTACCTTTGTACTTACAACTATGAAACTGAAGATTAGAAGCTTACAGATAGAAAAGATCCCCTCTCATAGCTGAGAGCCAGACAAAAAACACACAGACCCAAAAAATTCCCTCCCCTGAGCTTTGAAAAATCCGGTTTCCTGATTTGTTCCCTTTGTTAATCCTTTACAGGTAAAAGAAACATTAACCCTTAGCTATCTGTTTATGACACATGCATCTTACAAGTAAGTTGAGAACCCACATATTCCATTGCTATAAAGTTTCCATTTCTAGCAGTGAAAGGCCCAGAGTTCTCATATGTTAGGCTGGTCACTGCTCCAGCACTGAATATATAGGTGCTGAAAGTAGGAGTGCTGGGGGTGCTGCTGCATCTCCTGGCTTGAAGGAGTTTCCATCACATACAGGGTTTACAGTTTGCTTCGATGGCTCTCAGCATCCCCACTATAAAAATTGTTCCAGCACCCCTGACTGAATATTACCCATTCTGCACTTCTGGCTAGTAATTAGGGCTGCAGGGAGAGGAATTCCCTTTGTGGAAGGTTATTTTTGAAAAACAATAGGTATTTCAGACTGCACCATAGAAATGGTCAACTTGTCTGTTTAAAGAGTCCAGCAGATCTTGAGTGTTCACCAAATGGTGCCATACCTGCAAACATTGCAAGACCAGGTATAGTCCAGAAGCATGGATAAAAATAAAAGTTTTTTTTCCAGATTTCTTTGTTTATTGTCCCCCGTTAGGCATAATGAAGAATCTCCAAATTACCATGCTTAAAACATGTCGTATCAGAGAATTTAACTTTTTTGCTGGAGTCTGGGAGTTTAACTAGCTTTCAACATATGCTAGAGAAGTCTTTAGTTGGAGACCAAGCTACTAGTCTATTATTATCTGATATTACTGGGGACAATTAATCTCTTAAGATTGTATTTTAGAAAATCATTTACATCTATTAAACAAGGGCAAAAATCTATCCTGGGATATATGCATGGCTTCCACTGACTTTTGGAAAACTGTTCATCTGCCATGAGAACATATTTTTAAATGCAGAACATTACAATCTCTTTTTATCCAATCACTAGGCTAGTCCAGAGAAACTCAGTATTACAGAGAAAATGCATTTAGCAACTTACCGATTTTTTACATTTATATCCTGATAAACTTTTAACAAGTTAAGCCAAAGCATAATTTATATAAATAGTCAAGAGGAAATACTGTTCTTGCTGTTAATTTTTTCCTTGGGCTTTCATTAGCTTAAGATAATGTACTAATGATTATTTTTATGGAAGTCTTTGAAAGATAAAACAGCCTTAGGTCAAAACACTGACAATAAGAGACTGAATATAAACAAGATACAACCCGTTCTGAGTGACTAGGCACAGCTACCCAAGCAATCCACTTTCAGACTGGACATTGCCTTATACATGGAAACGATGTTTCCAAGATATTTCCACCTTTTGAACACAGTATTGCTGTACTTTTACTATGGGCAGACTACCTTAACAGCTACTTAATACTGTGATGGAGGTACTTCAATTTCTCAAAATATGCTGGTCTTTAATGCAAATCCATCATCACAGATATTAAAAGATTAAATATTGTTGTCCAAAATATTTATTTTTGGTTTGCCAACACTATGGTAATAATACTTAGCTCTTACACAGCACTTTTCATTCATTGACCTCAAAGTGCTTTAAAAGACAGGGTAAGTATAATTATCATCATTTTGCAGAAGGGGAAACTGAGGCACAGTGGCACCATGCAGGCAGGTTAAAGGCAGGGTAAGAGCAAGAGACAAGTCTTCTGTCACTGAGTCCACTGGAGCACATTGCCTGCCCTATCATATTACACCTCTACCCTGATATAATGTGACCCAATATAACACGAATTTGGATATAACGTGGTAAAGCAGTGCTCTGGGGGGCGGGGGTGTGCGCTCCAGTGGATCAGTGCATCAGTGTGTTTGGCTCTGACATGCTGCTCTGAGCAGTGTGTTAAGGGTGCTGGGCTGGGGCCGAGGGGTTGGATAAGGGGCACAGGGTCTCGGGGGGGGTCAGGGGACACGGAGCAGGGGGGAGTCACAGCCAGAGAAGGGGAGCTGCAGTGCAGGGGAATGTCACACAGGTTCCAGCCAGAGCCGAGAAATTGTGGAAGACTGGTCCATACAGGGAAGTTGTGGATCCAGGGGAGGGAAAGGTGCCCGTCCTAGATGGCACCTTGTAGATGCCCCTGTCCCAGCGCTGGAGGGCTCGGCACACAGCGGGTCCGACTGGCAGGCTGCGCCTCGTTCACAGCAGCACCAGGCGGGCTCTCTGGGTCCATAACGCGCCACACTACCTGCCCACAGTCAGAGGCTCTGTGCGCCCCGGTGGGCAGCTAGCTGCGGCGTCCTTACAGGAGACAGGCGGCACGGGGCTCTGCAGAGGAGAAACGGGCTGAGCGTGGGCACACACCGCAGGAGCCATCTGCTGATGGCTCACCCTCCCTTGGCACCACATGGGCACGGGGCAGGGACCAGATGCACACGGGCACCTTGGGTTAGGCTGCCCGCGCTGCTCCCCCTCGCGGGCTCAGCGGCCACACTGGGCTGGGCGCGCTCTGCAGACAGGGCAGTGGCCGCTGGGCCAGTTCCCTCTACCCTGCCCCTGCGGGGCTTGCCCTAGCTGATGTGGTAGAGCAGATGTGAGCGCTTCCGTGCACCAGCTCCCCGGTGCAGCGCATGGCTCAGCATGGGAGTCCTGGGAGTGATTAGGGATGTGGAGGGGTTCTTAGTGGTCAGTCGGGGGAAGAAGTAGGTGGGGGTCAGATAGGGGCAGGTCTATTAATAATGGAGATGCTCAAGGTCAAAGCAAGTTCGATATAACGCAGTTTCACCTATAACACGGTAAGATTTTTTGGCTCTCGAGGACTGCGTTATATTGGGGTAGAGGAGTATTACCAACAGGCATTTAGAATGCAACCTCCCATCATCAATGATAGAGAATTTGGTAACTGTCTTATAGATTATTGACATAAAACTAGCATAACTTTTATTTTAATTACTTCTTTACAGTGTCTTCCAAAATGAGTATGCAAATAAGCAGTGATATTGCATTGCCAAATATTTAAGTACGTAACCCCACAGAAGCATAGAAGCAGATCTGATCATATAAATAAGTGCTGTAAGAATTTCGTAACAATTAAATTACAGTATTTATTCTCACAGCTGACTTCACAGTACATCTGCAATGTTGAAAATCTATGGTAAAAATGTGTTTTTCCACCAAAGGATTCAACCTTAGCATTTGGGAAAATCTTGTTCTAGAATTTAGCAGTTTTGCAGGGAGAAATATTTAAGATAGAGATGCAGTACACATCTTGAATACATTGTCTACAGAGATTTTTAGAATAACTAGCAAATGGAAATAGCATGACTACTTCTGCCTTTCTCAACACTGGTAACAAACAAACAATCTAAACAAAAAGCTAAATCTTTAAAAATTCAGCCACACTTGCAGTAACAACATTTCAAAATAACCAAAGATCGATAACTGAGCCCATTATATTAGCTTTTTCAATCAATGGAAGGAAAGATATGTAGCATAAGAAGCTGATTTTTTACAGAAGGCTGTTGTTATTCAAGTATTTAAAATGCAAAGTTTGCAGAAGAGTTTGCATTAAAATCTATGTTAAAAAGGTAAATGAGACTCGATTGTTGCATTAGGACAGATCTCATAAGGAGGGATGTGTCTGTGCGCCTAACAGGTGAGTGGGGGGATCTCAGCCTTTCATAGATTCCAAGGCCAGAAGGGGACTACTGTGACCATACATTCTGACTCCTGTATAATACAGGCCATAGAACGTTCCCCAAATAATTCCTAGAGTAAATCTTTTAGAAAAATACTGAATGTTGATTTAAAAATTGCCACTGACCACAACCCGGGGTAAATTGTTCCAGTGGTTAATACCCCCACTGTTAAAAAATGATGCCTTATTTCTAGTCTGAATTTGCCTAGCTTCAACTTCTAACCCCTGGATAATTTAACACCTTTCTCTGCTAGATTGAAGAGCCTATTAGCAATTTTTTGTTTCCCAGGTAGGTACTTATAAGCTGTGATCAAGTCACTCCTTGTTTTCCAGTACTTTAATCGTTATCATGGCTTTTCACTGGACTCTCTCCAATTAATCAACATCCATCTTGAACTGTGGACACCAGAACTGGACAAAGTATTCCAACAGCAGTTGCACCAGTGCTAAATACAGAGGTAAAATAACTTCTCTGCTCCTCCTTGAGATTGGCCTGTTAATGCATCCAAGGATCGCACTAGCACTTCTGGTCACACTGTTGCACACTGGAAACTCATGGTTAGCTGATTATCCACCATGCCCCCTAAATATTTTTCAGAATCACTGCTTCTGTCATAAACAGATAAGAAAAGTTAATAGCACAGAAATACTTTATATCTCTGACTATAAAGGGTTAACAAGTTCAGTAGGTCTGGCTGTCACCTGACCAGAGAACCAATCAGGGGACAGGATACTTTCAAATCTTGAGGGAGGGAAGTTTCTGTGTGTGCTGTTAGTTTTTGGTTGTTGTTCACTCTGGGGGCTCAGAGGGACCAGACGTGCAAACCAGGTTTTCTCTCCAATCTCCTGATACAGGTTCTTATAGATTCCAAATAGTAAGTACTAGATAGATAAAGCGAGTTAGGCTTATGTTTGTTTTCTTTATTTGCAAATTATTTGGCAAGTTTAATTGTGCATTTGGCTGAAAGGAGTTCAAATTTGTATTTTGCTGAAAGGATTTTAATTTGTACTTGAATACTTAGGCTGGGAGGGTATTCCCAGTGCCTATAGCTGAAAAAACCCTGTACCTATTCCATTTTAAATTTACAAAGATAAATTTTTACTGTTTTTTCTCTCTTTAATTAAAAGTTTTCTTGTTTAAGAACCTGATTGTTTTTTTTTATTCTGGTGAGACCCCAGGGGACTGGGTCTGGATTCACCAGGGAATTGGTGGGGAGAAAGGAGGGAAGGGGGAGAGAGAGGCTAATTTCTCTCTGTGTTGAGGCAATTACTTTCTCTCTCAGGAGAGTCTGGGAGGGGGAAGAGAAGGAGGGAGGAAGGTGAATTTTCCTCTCTGTTTAAAGATTCAAGGAGTTTGAATCACAGTGATCTTCCAGGATAATCCAGGGAGGGGAAGCCTGCGAGAGGCAACGGTGGGGGAAAGGGTTTACTTTCCTTGTGTTAAAATCCAGAGAGTCTCGGTCTTGGGGGGGGAGCAAGGTTTTGGGGGGGACCAGAGTGTACCAGGCACTTAATTCCTGGTTGGTGGCAGAACTACAGGTTCTAAGCTGGTAATTAAGCTTAGAGGAATTCATGCTGGTACCCCATCTTTTGGACGCTAAGGTTCAGAGTGAGGAATTATACCATGACAGCTTCCCATTCTGTCAGTACAGCCCACAATCTTTATTCCTAGATGTATACACCTATATTTAGTCATATTAAAATGAACAGTGTTTGCTTGTTCCCTTCTTACTAGGTGATCCAGATCACTCAGTATCAGAGACTTGTCCTCTTCATTATGTACCACTCCCCTAACTTTTGTGTCATCTGCAAACTTAATAAGTGATGATTTTATGTTTGCCTCCAGACCATTAGAAATATGTTAAATACCATAGGGTCAAGAACTGACCCTTGAGGGACCCCATTGGAAACATAGCTCCTTAATGATGATTCTCCATTTACAATTCTATTTTGAGACTTATCCGTTTGCCAGTTTTTCATCCATTTAATGAGTGTTAAGTTAATTTTATATTGTTCTAATTTTTTTATCAAAATGTTGTGTGGTAGAAATGAAATGCCTTACATAAGTCTAAATATATTACCTCAACATTATCATCTTTATCAGTAAAATGTGTAATCTTATCAGGACAAGATATAAATTAGTTTGACAGGATCTATTTTCCATAACCCCATTAATTTGCATTAATTATATTACCTTCCTTTAATCCTTCATTAATAGAGGCCTGTATCAGCCACTACATTATCATTCCTGGGATCAGACTGACAGGCCTGTAATTACCTGGGTTATTCCATTTATAGTATTCCAAAATTTATTGAAAATCAGCATTAATAATCCTGCAAACTCCTCAGCCAGCTCTTTTAAAACACTTGGGTGGAGGTTATTTGGACTTGCAGATTCATAAATGTCTAACTTTAGTAGCTGCTGTTTAATACCATCCTTGGGAAGCAGCATGTATTTCTCCCCTACTTGTTCCTGTTCCCAGGACTGGCTTTAGGCACCAGCAAACCAAGCTCTTGCTTGGGGCAGCACAATTCCAGGGGCGACACTTGCACTCTCAGAGGGTTTTTGGTTTTTTTTGCTTGGGGTGGTAAAAAACCTAGAGCCTGCCCTGCCTGTTCTCTCCAGAGATGCTAGTTCCAGCAACATCACTTGCCTGGAGTAGATCATGGGCCACATCCTCAGGTAATGTAAATCATTGTAGCTCCATTGAAGCCCATGAGAAGGATCTGGCCCATTGTGATTCTTGGGGAGGGGGGAAGCTACACGAGAAATGCTCTACACCCTTTCCCTTCCTTTGTGCCCCCACATAGGGCTAGGCACAGTTGAACCCATCTGTGAATACCACATAACTGATCCAGATAAACCATTCCTATCAAATCAGAACTGAATTTAACACCAAAAAAAAAAAACAGACAGAGATAACAATGAGGTGTCTTTGTGGCACTTTAGAGACTAACACATTTATTTGGGCATAAGCTTTCGTGGGCTAAAACCCACTTCATCAGATGCATGGAGTGAAAAATACAGTAAGCAGTATATATATTACAGCATATGAAAAGATGGGAGTTGCCTTACCAAGTGAAGGGTCAGTGCTAATGAGGCCAATTAAATCAAGGTGGAAGTGGCCTACTGAATTGAATAGGCCTTGTTGGCACTGACTCCCCACTTGGTAAGGCAACTCCCATCTTTTCATATGCTGTAATATATATACTACTCACTGTATTTTTCACTCCATGCATCTGATGAAGTGGGTTTTAGCCCACGAAAGCTTATGCCCTCATGGCGACCAGCAGGGCACCCCCCGTAGCTTGCTGCCGCAGGCATGTGCTTGGTGTGCTGGTGCCTGGAGCCGCCCCTGGTGGGGTGTCAATCATTCATTGTACTTAGCTAATATATTACAAGGCTTAAACAAATAGTGGAATATTGTAACACACAGCAGCAGGCAGAGCTGATTAAGTGAGAAAAGAATGAGATTTGCTCCCAAGTATAATGAATATATTTTTTTAAATAATATTTATATAATGTGTGTTTCTGCCTTTCTAATTAAAATATACTTCCCAAGTAGCACAGAGTCCCTACTTCTCCTGTTCAAATATATAAAGTGACCTCTAAGAGCATAAGAACAGCCATACTGGGTCAGACCAAAGGTCCATCTAACCCCATATCCTGTCTTCCGACAGTAGCCAATGCCAGGTGCCCCAGAGGGAATGAACAGAACAGGTAATCATCAAGTGATCTATCCCCTGTTGCCCATTCCCAACTTCTCGCAAACAGAGGCTAGGGACACCATCCTGGCTAACAGCCATTGATGAACCTATCCTCCATGAATTTATCTAGTTCTTTTTGAACCCTGTTATAGTCTTGACCTTCACAACATGCTCTGGCAAGGAGTTCCACATTTTGACTATGCATTATGTGAAAAAATACTTCCTTTTGTTTGTTCTAAATCTGTTGCCTATTGATTTCATTTGGTGCCCCTAGTTCTTGTGTTATGTGAAGGAGTAAATAAAACTTCCTTATTTACTTTCTCCACCAGGTCATGGTTTTATAGACCTCCATCGTATCCCCCTTTAGTCGTCTCTTTTCCAAGATGAAAAGTCCCAATCTTATTACTGTCTCCTCATACAGAAGCTGTTCCATAACTCTAATAATTTTTGTTGCCGTTTTCTGAACTTTTTTAAAGTCCGATATATCTTTTTGGAGATTGGGCAACCACATCTGCATGCAATATTCAAGATGTGGTTGTACCATGGATTTATATAGAGGCAATATGATATTTTCTCTCTTATTATCTATCCCTTTCTTAATGATGCCCAACATTCTGTTCACTTTTTTGACTGCTGCTGCACATTGAGTGGATGATTTCAGAGAACTATCCATAATTACTCTAAGATCTCTTTCTTGAGTGGCAACAGTTAATTTATACCCCATCATTTTATATCTATAGTTGGGATTATGTTTTCCAATGTGCATTACTTTGCATTTATCAACACTGAATTTCATCTGTTATTTTGTCGCTCAGTCACCCAGTTTTGAGAGATCTTTTTGTAGCTTTTCTCAGTCTGCCTGGTTCTTAACTATCTTGAGTAGTTTTAGATTATCTGCTAATTTTGCCACCTCACTGTTTATCCCTTTTTCCAGATCATTTATGAATATGGTGAATAGGACTGGGCCCAGTACAGACTCCTGGGGAACACTACTATTTACCTCTCTCCATTCTGAAAACTGGCCATTTTATTCCTATCTTTTAACCAGAACCAATCCATGGGGGGGATGGATAGCTCAGTGGTTTGAGCATTGGCTTGCTAAACCCAGGGTTGTGAGCTCAATCCTTGAGGGAGCCATCTGGGGCAAAAATCAGTACTTAGTCCTGCTAGTGAAGGCAGGGAGCTGGATTCAATGACCATTCATTCAGAGTCCCTTCCAGCTCTATGAGACAGGTATATCTCCATACATTTTTTTAGTTATATTTTATTCCCTATTATCCTATGACTGCTTACTTTGCTTGAGAGCCTTTGGTGAGGGACCTTGTCAAAAGCTTTCTGAAAATCTTAGTACACTATACCCATTGGATCCCACTTGTCCTCATGCTTGTTGACCCACTCAAAGAATTCTAGCAGATTGGTGATGCATCATTCCCCTTTACAAAAATCATATTAACTCTTCCCCAACAAATTATGCTCATCTATGGGTCTGGCAATGTTCTTTACTATAGTTTCAACCAGTTTACTCAGTACTGAAGTCAGGTTTACTGGCCTGTAATTGCTAGGGTTACCTCTGGAGCCGTTTTTAAAAATTGGCATCACATTAGCTATCCTCCAGTCATTTGCTATGGAAGCTGATTACGGATGACAGTTAGTAGTTCTGCAATTTCACATTTGAGTTCCTTCAGAACTCTTGGTTGAATACCATCTGGTCCTGGTGACTTATTAATGTTTAGTTTATCAATTTGTTCCAAAACCTCCTCTAATGACACCTCAATCTGGGACAGTTCCTCAGATTTGTCACCTAAAAAGACTGGCTCAGGTTTGGGAACCTTCCTCACATCCTCAACTGTGAAGACCAATGCAAATAATTCGTTTAATTTCTCCACAATGGCCTTATCATCCTTATGTGCTCCTTTAGCATCTTGATTGTCCAGTGATCCCACTGGTTTTTTAGCAGGCTTCCTGCTTCTGATGAATGTAAAAAAAAAATTGTTATTAGTTTTTGGAGTCTTTGGCTAGCTGTTCTTCAAATTCTTTTTTGGCCTCCCTAATTATATTTTTACACTTCATTTGCCAGAGTTTATGCTCCTATTTTCCTCATTAGAATTTAACCTGCCTCTCACTTCTTCTTTTACTTTGTTGTTTAGCCAGGGTGGCTCTTTTTTGGTTCTCTCACTATATTTTTTAATTTGGGGTACACATTTAAGTTGAGCATCTATTATGGGGTCTTTAAAAAGTTTCCATGCGGCTTGCAGGGATTTTACTTTTGGCGCTGTTCCTTTTAATTTCTGTTTAACTAACCCCCTCATTTTTGTTAGGTCCCCTTTCTGAAATAAATGCTACAGTGTTCGTCTGCTGTGGTGTTTTCCCCACCACAGGAATATTAAATTTAATTATATTATGGTCACTATTATCAAGCAGGAAAACAAATACCCTTTATTATAACGTATAAAGGCTTGAATTTTTTTGTTTGTGTTTTGTGGCTGTTTTTGACATAAGAAATATCACATCTTATATACTGTGTTTTTGACAGAGTACAGGAGAAATAACTGTCTCATCACTTATGAATGCCTGAGTAAAAATTTAAAGATTCTAAAGCCAGAAGGATCACTGTGATGATCTAGTCTGACCTCCTGCATGATACGGGACATAGAATTGTCACAAAATAATTCCTGTTTGAACTGAAGCATAAGTTTTAGAGAAACATCAAACCTTGATTTACAAATTGCCAGTGATTGAGAATCCCGCCACAGTCCTCTGTAAATTGTTTGAAGGTTAATTACCCACACTATTTAAAAAGGTATGTATTATTTCTAGTCTGAATTTGTCCAGCTTAAACTTCCAGCCATTGCATTGTGTTATACCTTTGTCTGCTAGACTGAAGAGCCCATTATCAAATATTTGTTCATCATATATGTGCTTATAAACTGTGACCAAGTCACCTCTTAACCTTCTCTTTATTAAGCTAAGTAAACTGAGTCTCTCACTGTAAGACGTTTTCCATTTCTTTAACCATTCTCATAGCTCTTCTCTCAATCCTCTCCAAATTGTCAATATCTTCTTGAATTGTGAGCACCAGAATTAGACCTACTCTTCCTGAAGCAGTTGCACCAGTGCCAAATACAGAGACAATATTTCCTCCCGACTTCTACTTGAGTACACTAAAATTCCTTCCCCTCACAATTTCTCAGGTTTCCAGAAAGTTTAAAACTCTTTGTGTTTTGTTTATTTTTGTTAACATCCATTTCACTCAAGCTCCTGGCAAAGATTTGGGGAAAAAAATTCTTGTGAAAGAACCAACATCTTTGTCCACTTTAGAATCTACGGGCCCAACTCTTGTCTCACATCAAGTTTACAGCAGGCTGAGTCTACTGAATTAACTGGAGCTACTCCTAGTTTCTGCTGCTTTAAATGAGGAGAGAATCCATTAAGGACAGAATATCTCACAGAATACAAACACTATGAGCTACCCCGAAGAGAATCCAAGATTTGTCTACAAATACTGGAAGGATCAAAACAAAGATATAAAAGTTGTAAATGACTTGTATTCCTAAATTGCACATTATTGGCCCAATTAACTCTGTCGTTAGTTACACTAGTGACTGGGCCAAATACCAACTGCAAATTATGCACAACACAATTGCATAATATGAGCCAGATTTTGGCTTCAGTTACACCGATACATCCCCAATGATTTCACTGCGGTTGTATGGGTGTACCTGAGAGTGGAATTTGTCCAGTTTGTCTTAAATTCAAAATTAAATTAAATTCTACCTATCTGGCTTTCATGTTGCTATTGCAGCTCAATTTGGAAAGCTAAACAGGGAAATAATTTGGATGGCATTCACTATAGACAAACTCATAAAAGTGACACTATCAGGTTTCCAAGCTGAAAGCATATCTACAACCTTTCCCCGCTTCAGATCAGGAATTCTAAGTTGCGTGAAATCCTGGTCCTTTTGAAGGCAATGGCAAAACTCTCATTGACTTCAATAGGCTCAAGAGTTCACCCCTTACATACATAATTCCTATTTTTCTATTTCAAAGGTGTTTTCAGTATGATCTTGGCTAGTCTCATTTATATGCTTCCCTTCACCATACTTTCCCTTTTCTCTTATATTAAAACTTTATAATGGGTTTTGTTTAATTTTTAAGAGCAGTTTCTTATATTATGTTTTTTTTTTTTTATATTGTACAGTGTCCTGTGAGTTTCAGCAGGGGGTAGGATGTTTTATGTTGCAAACATTATCCTTATATTCAGAGTTATTCAGTTGGCCATCTTTACATAGTGGCTTTGCTGGAATAATTCTTTACACATTCTTCTCTTTATTTTGTGGTCAACTGAACATTTGAAACTTGCCTTCAGACTTATGGAGGCTCAGTCTTGCCATCATGCTGCCTGAACAATTTCCACTGATGTCAGTAGATGCTTGTTCTGCTAAATTATGGCAGGCTGTAAGGATCTTCTAGTATTATGCTGGCCAAGAGCCTATTCGAGCACCTTGTATATAGGTCAGATGAATCAGAGGTTTTAATACATGTCAGAACTAGATTCTTAATCTTACACTGAAAACATTTTAGGCCTTTTCTGCACAGTTTTTGTACCAGTATAACTATATCAGTTAGAGAAGTGAATTTTTTTTAACCAATATAGTGATACCAGATACTAGTATGGATGCAGTTATTTCACTATCAGAAACCTTTATATTGACATTGCCATACGAGCAGGAGAATAAGCTATCAGCTATAAAGGTATAGTTGAAGTGATAGAACTTTTGAGTGCTGCAAAATACTCCTTAAGTATTCCTATTGAGATCAACAGCCTTGTGGAGTAAGCTACTATTCAGTGTGAGTGAGGGTGGCAGAATCTGACTCTAAGGGTATGTTTACACAGCAAAGAAAAAACAGCAGCTGGCCTGTGCCAGCCGACTTGGGCTCGTGAGGCTCAGGCTGCAGGGCTGTTTCATGGCTGTGTAGACTTCTGGGCTCAGGGTGAAGCCTGGGCTCTAGGACCCAGCTGGGTGGGAGGGTCTCTGAGCCTAGGTTCCAGACCAAGCCTGAAAGTCTGCAGAGCAGTGAAACAGCGCTGCAAGCCCCAGTCGGCTGGGACTGGGAAGCTGCTGGCTTTTTCTTTACTGTGTAGACATACCCCCTAGGTCAATAGACTGTGTTTGTCTTCTCTTATGCACAGAGTTTATTTAACCCACTTTTTATCAACCTCATTCCTGTGGATGGCAAGCCACCACTTTTTGTGTGGTTCTTAAAATGATCAAAAGGAAAATCTTTCCAGACAGGTAATTAAATGCAGCTGTTCAGTCAAAGCCACCACTATGTCTTTGCTTCAGGTCATAAATATCAGTGTTGTGTCTAGAAACACCAATAGTTTGGTATTTAAGACAAACAAAAATATTTTGCAGATTAAAGCTGTCTCTGCCAAATTTTCTATATACATTTACTACATGGCCTCTATGCATAAGCTTCAATTCCCTACTGCACCTGTCTGTTCCATTTCCTTGAACAAACAGTAAAGTGAAATTTCCAAGGCTCCTCCCTCTTCTTCATTTTAGCTGTTCAAAGTGCTTTAAAAATGTAGGTCAATCTCAATAGCCCCATTCTTTTGATGGGGAAACTGAGGCATAGAAACTTGATACTTGTCACACAACAAGTCATTGTTAGAACTAGGAACAGAATGGAGGATGAAATCCTGGCTCCTTTGAAGTCAATGGTAAAACTCCCATTGACTGAATTACGACCAAGATTTCACCTCAGGAGTCTTGACGCTCCATGCCATGCGTTATCTACTGGTTTATATTTCCTCATGCTAAAACAGCAGTTAATAATCTGAGAATTTGTGTCCTAATACTTGTGTGCATCTGCAGATAACGCTGTGTGACCTACTTAATGCAGCCTTGTACAACTGTGTGGAGCCACTTTTTGACACATACTGGCAGCCCTTGTTGTGTTTTAAATCACTGAGTTAAAGAAGGAATTCAGTTTCATTTTGGTCAGCTGGAGAATGGAAGTCAGGTGGAGCTGAAAACATCAACTATTTGAAACTGAAGGCTAAATTTTGGCATGATTTGTGCCACACTGGTAATAAAAGGCTTACCTATCCTGTGAAAGGGCACGTAGCACAAATGGGTGCACTAACACCTGACACAAATGCTGCTGACCCCAAAGTTGCCCAAATTAAAATTCTTTAATCAGAAGATAAAGTGATATTTAGTCCAGCAAATCTTTGTCTGAAACTTTTTCTAATTTAATCCAATAACATAGCCATTTTTGAAAGAAGACTCTGGGGTTTGATGCTGAAATTCAATAATTCAGAGAAAGAGCTAAAGCATAAAAAAGTGTTTTACAATGGGGTGTGGAAAGAAGGAGACGGAATTATTTTTAATTAAAAAAACATCTATTTTCAGTTGTTTTTCTTTTTCACAAAATATATCAGATAAACAATCTTTTCACAGAAGCCAAAGTAAAAGAAGATGCAGGGGCGGCTCCAGGCCCCAGCACGCTAAGCACGTGCTTGGGGCGGCATGCCGTGGGGGGTGCTCTGGACCGGCGACCGGCAGAACGCCCCTCATGGCATGCCGCTATGCTTGGGGCGGCGAAATGTCTGGAGTCGCCTCTGAGAAGATGTCAAGTATCAGAGGGGTAGCCGTGTTAGTCTGGATCTGTAAAAGCAGCAGAGAATCCTGTGGCACCTTATAGACTAACAGACGTTTTGGAGCGTGAGCTTTCGTGGGTGAATACCCACTTCGTCAGATGGTATTCACCCACGAAAGCTCACGCTCCAAAACGTCTGTTAGTCTATAAGGTGCCACAGGATTCTCTGCTGTTTCTGAGAAGATGGACACCTGCAGTACAAGTAAACAAGTCAGGGAACATTTTCTGGTCAATTTTTCCAGTTCAATAAAATCAACAAACTTTTATTTTGCCATTTCCAGCTCCCATATTAAAAATTTATCAGCAGAAAGGTTATTGAAAGGCTGACCATGAGCAAAAAGGCTTTTTCTGGAAACAGTTCTGTTCAGTTCTCATGTGAACAAAAGCAGATTGGCACATTTAGTTATGTTTAAAATGTCTTTTAAAGGGGCCGTTTTCCATAGCCACGCGTTTCAGGGTCCTTTGTGCTGAAGAAAGCCAGTGAAAGATTTGAAGGGGGTAAAAAACACAAAAACAAAAACAAAAAACAACAGAGGCTACCATGGAGATCCTTCAAAGTCGTCTTCTTCTATAGTGGGAGGGTTTCCCTTTAAATCCTTTTCAATAGCACATTGATGGCTTTGAAAGCTTAAATGGCATTTGTCAACCATCTGTAAATCTTTAAAACTGTTTTTGCAAATAGCCCAGCTCTGAGTCTCAGCTTTTCCCATTAATGTGTACGTAAGGCCACTGAAGACTTTTTCAGAGCTTAGATAATGCTTGGATTAAAAGGTCCATTCAGAAGGGAAAGCTTTAGCATTCACCTTGTGTACATAGCCATTTCACCAGTAGTATTCATGGGTTGTTATTTCAACTCTGCATTTGCCCTGTAAACAAGACATTTTGCTACAAAGGCTTGGTAGAGACATTCTTTAGTGAACTGCTGAAACCTAGCTCCTCTATTTGTCATGGCTTGTTATTTTTATCAAGTGTAATCAGTTCAAATAGGAACCCTAGATTGACAACTTTACAATTATGTTATTATAAGAGAGAAAGGTATGTTTCTTTTAATTCAACAATGATGCTGATTAAAGTACAACTTGATTGCTTTACATAATGAAACACTGTCTTACATTTCCCTTACTCAGATGCCAGTGGACTGTTCTGTTTTATATTGAATGTAATTAAAAAACCTTTACAATAATCATCATTCATCCACATTTTCTCTTCTTGGCTTATTAAAAGGCAAAAGTCCATAGTATAGTTTAGACATTTACCAGGCTTAATATTTTATAACAGGTTGCATGATTTTTCTATTTTCCAATTTTTACACATCAGGGAAATACATTTTTCTTAAATTCTCACAATCCAAACAAACAGACAAGCAACCCCTCCTCCCTCTGCCACACACACACATTTGCATCTATTAGGGTAGTTCTTACATCCCTTTAGTGTTTGTGTTCTCCCTCTTCTCCCTTTCAGGTATTCAGGCTTGGTTTCTCCTTCACCATGTCTGATTTATCAAAATATTGTCCAGCCAGGGTCCAAAGAATAGTCTTTCAGTTTATTCTGGGGAACTCCTTTCCTCTCCTACTCCGTGAACCCATTCTCATCTACAGACAGCCTCGGTCACAGCACTCTGCCTTCACTTCAAGGGAGGGTGTGCAAGTCCACTCCCCTTGCCCACAGAGGACACTGGATTTCCAGGCAGGAGGCAATCATTTGAAAAAAGTAGCCCTGAAGTCAGAGATCTGAGCTATCCCACTTGGAACCTAACATTTTATTAAGTTATTAGTTAAATATTCTATTGGAAATATTTATTCATATGAGAAAAGGAGATAAGAGAGGATGAAAAAAGGAAGAAGTAGAAAATTTAAAAAATGTCGATGACAATGGGGAAATGGCTAGTGAAAAATGCATCAAACGATGGGAATACGCCAATAGATGATGTCTTTGACGTCGTAAGTTCGGCACTGCTATCTAATAGTAATGAGAATTATACAGCTTCAGAAATTATTGTTACTATCGACCAGCAATTGGATTGTGAGGTTACAACTTCACCTTCAGTATTGATTACTGACAATGATGAGACACTCGACACCTTCGATATCATGACTAAAACTAATGTGAATGGCTGCGATCACCAACATAATTCCTCTGCAAGGCAAATCATTTAAATTAATTTTAATAATCCACCATCTTGGCTCTGTATAAATGATAAAATAAGATGGCCATGAATCAACATTGGAAGATGAAGAAAATTTTTCAGGAGACTGGTTTTTTAAAAAGCTTTTTAAGGGTGAAACCATAGAGCGTAATTGGCTTATTTACTCGGAAACCAGTAAGTCTATTTTTTGTTTTCCATGCATGTTATTCGATCAGCGTTTTACTAAACCTAATATTGCAAATCAGAAAGTAGGATTAAATGATTGGAAAAATTTAAACCGTGTTGTGGAACATGAAAATTCAACCAATGATCGTGAAAATTTCTGTAAATGGAAATCCTTACAAAAGAGATTACTAAGCGGAGAATGTGTCCATGATGCACTGCAAAAAGCTATTGAAATTGATAAACAAAAATGGAGACAAATTCTAAAAATAATTCTTGATGCTGTGATGTTTTGTGCCAAAAACACTTAGAGAATCATGTAGCAGTATAGAAAACCCTAATTCAGGAATATTTCTTAATCTATGGGAATTTATAAGTCTTATGATGTTCAACTAAAACAGCATATTGTAACTCACAAAAAAGGTTCAGTGAGTTTTTTTTTGTTTGTTTTTTGTTTTGTTTTGTTTTTTTTACCAGCTATACAAAATGAATGTATTGGCTTACTAGCAAACCAAGTTTGTAATGAAATTATATCCAAAATAAAAGAAGCTAAATAATATTCTATCCTTCTGGACTACACATCAGACATATTTCATTGAGAGCAAATGTCCCAGATTGTGAGATACGTGAGAATCGATAACGGAATAGTATCTATAGAAGAAAGTTTCACAGACTTCATTGAAACCAAAGAAAAACCGGGAAGTGGATTAGCCAAAGAAAAAAATGAAGAAGCTTGAAAATGATGAGCTTGATCTTCAAAATGCGAGAGGCCAAGGCTATGATAATGGCGCAAATATGTCAAGTGTGTACAAAGGTGTCAAAGCTGTCATTTTGCAAAAAAATAAATTAGCGAATTTTGTACCATGTTCAGCCCACTGTCTAAATTTAGTTGGAGTACGTGCGGCTTCCATAAATTCTACTATGGTTTCATTCTTTGCCACTGTACAAAAGTTATACACATTTTTTTCCCCACGAGATCAGTCACTGGGATATTTTAATGGATATGTTAAAAGTATCACTAAACGGTCATGCTGATACTGGATGGTCATCAAGAGCTAATGCCATTGAAGCCTTAAATTTGCAGATTACAGAAGTGACCAAGGCTCTAAAAAATGTCACTGTTGCATCGAAATGTCCAGAAGCAGTATCAGCAGCTAATAGCCTTCTTAAAAAAAATTAATTATGAATTTTTGTGCATGTTATCCATTTGGCGCAATATCCTAACACATATTGACAGAATGAATAAAGCCTTACAAGCAAAAGGCATCACTGTTTCTCAGGCTTGTAAAATGATCAATAGATTACCAAATATTTTACAAGAGATGCATGAAAGCGATAACGATATGGTCAATATTTTTACAGTTTGTAAAAAAAAAAAGGCTGAAAATATAGAAATACCAGCAGAATTTATTGAATCCAGAAAATGAAAAGTAAAAAGCCAGCAACTTTATGAGTGTGCAGACAAATCTTCTAATTTATCAGCTCAACGATCTTTCAAAGTACAAAAAAGACACCCGTATTTGATACCATAATAGTTGAGTTAAATTGGAGATATGAAACTTTAAATGAGATATCTTCTGATTTTGATTTTCTTTCGGGTGATTCGCTTGTTAAAATGGACACTACCAATCTTCAAAAAGCAGCAGCATATTTAAGTCTCAAATATGACAGCGATTTGAATGACTCAGAAATTTCATCAGAGATTCAGAATTTTAAACATCAGGTATTAGTGTTGTTTCCAAATGTTTCATGCGCAACTAGTTTGGATCTTCTTCAGTTAATTCACGAATATAATTTGGCTGAATCTTATCCAAATTTAGAAATTGCATTAAGAATATTTCTCTGCTTGCCAGTAACTGTGGCTTCTTGCGAAAGAAGATTCAGTAAGCTCAAATTAATTAAAAATTACCTTCAAGCAACCATGGGTCAGGAGAGAATAACAAATATGTCCATCTTGTCAATAGAACATGAAGTAGAGAATAATATTAATTTTGATACAATTATCGATGAATTTGCCTCATTAAAAGCACAAAAAGTACAATTTTGAAAAATAGTTAATCGTATCTGATATGGTTCTACAGTTAAATTTTATTTAAATAGTATGTTACATGCACTATGATGCACACCTTATAAGTATTAGTTGATTTTGTAAATGGAACTTATGATTAAAATAAATAAATGTTCTATTATCATTATTATTCTGTGTTTTTTTTTTGTTTGTTTGTTTGTTTGTTACACACAAAGTAACCACTATGAAATTATATGGAGGAGAGAGGGCACAATTTTATATTCTTGCCTCAGATGCAAAAATAGCTAGTTAAGGCTCTGGTGGGAAGGTTTCTTAATGTCAACATGTCAGTTCACTTTATTTGTAGTATGTATTAAGGTTTATTTGATGTAAGTGAGTGGCGAACAGTGGAGGCTCACAGAGGGAGTTTGCCTGGGAGTTCGTCTGGGGAGAGCTCACTGAGGCTTTCGTCTCGCGGGCTTCTGTGAGTTGCTGCAACAGCTGAGGAAGCTCTTAGAAGGAAGAAATTATGGAAGGTAAGCATTCAGCTGTTGTAAACTGCACAGATTGTGCCATGTTTGTCTTTCTTCCACAGGACAGAAGCAACTTTGTCTGTACAAAGTGCAAGCTGGTCTCCATATTGGAAGAGAAGGTTCGAGGTCTGGAGAAACAAGTATCGACCCTGCGTTGCATAGGAGAAAATCAAGATTTCCTAGACAGACATTAGGATATGCTTCTACGATTCTTCAGAACGTTGTGCCCGGAGCAGGCTGCGCAGAGGGGACTGAGGGACGGTGAAGAAAGTTGGCAGCATGTGACCTCCAGAAGAAGAAAGAGGACCGTCCATGTACCAGCAATGGAGATACAGATGAGCAACCGTTTTCATGTTCTCTCCACAGGTTTAATGCGGAGAGTGGACTAGATGATACATCTGAGGGAAGGGAGCAGAAGGAGACTCCACCGATTGGACGGCATGAGATGCACTGTCCTAGGGATGGGGGTTCCACGACCATCGCTCCCAAAAGAAGGAGGAGGGTAGTGGTGGTTGGGGACTCAGTCATCTATCTGCCACCCTGACCAAGAAAACTGAGAGGTCTTATGCTTGCCAGGAGCTAGGATTCACAATGTGACGGAGAGACTGCCGAGACTCATCAAGCCCTCGGATCGCTACCCCTTCCTGCTTCTCCATGTGGACACCAGTGATACTGTCAAGAATGACCTTGAGCGGATCACTGCAGACTATATGGCTCTGGGAAGAAGGATAAAGGAGTTTGAAGCACAAGTGGTGTTCTCGTCCAACTTCCCTGTGCAGGGAAAAGGCCTGGATAGAAATCGAATTGTGGAAGTCAACGAATGGCTACGCAGGTGGTGTCAGAGAGAAGACTTTGGATTCTTCGACCATGGGATGGTGTTCCAAGAAGGAGGACTGCTAGGCAGAGATGAGCTCCATCTAACAAAGAGAGGGAAGAGCGTCTTCGCAAGCAGGCTGGCTAACCTTGTGAGGAGGGCTTTAAACTAGGTTCACTGGGGGAAGGAGACCAAAGCTTTGAGGTAAATGGGGAAATGGGATATCGGGAGGAAGCATGAGCAGGAGAGCGCAAGATGGGAGGACTCCTGTCTCAGACTGAGAAAGCAGGACAATCAGCGAGTTATCTTAAGTGCCTATACACAAATGCAAGAAGCCTTGGAAACAAGCAGGGAGAACTGGAAGTCCTGGCACAGTCAAGGAACTATGATGTGATTGGAATAACAGACTTGGTGGGATAACTCACATGACTGGAGTACTGTCATGGATGGATATAAACTGTTCAGGAAGGACAGGCAGGGCAGAAAAGATGGGGGAGTTGCACTGTATGTAAGAGAGCCGTATGACTGCTCAGAGCTCCGGTATGAAACTGCAGAAAAACCTGAGAGTCTCTGGATTGAGTATAGAAGTGCAAGCAACAAGGATGATGTCATGGTAGGAGTCTGCTATAGACAACCAGACCAGGGGGATAAGGTGGACGAGGCTTTCTTCCGGCAACTAGCAGAAGTTACTAGATTGCAGGCCCTGGTTCTCAAGGGAGACGTCAATCACCCTAATATCTTCTGGGAAAGCAATACAGCAGTGCACAGACAATCCAGGAAGATTTTGGAAAGTGTAGGTGTCATAAACAGATAGAAGGAGTTCATAGAACAGAAGTACTTTATATCTCTTTGACTATAAAGAGTTAACAAGTTCAGTAGGCCTGGCTGTCACCTGACCAGAGAACCAATCAGGGGACAGGATACTTTCAAATTTTGAGGGAGGGAAGTTTCTGTGTGTGCTGTTAGTTTTTGGTTGCTGTTCACTCTGGGGGCTCAGAGGGACCAGACGTGCAACCAAGTTTTCTCTCCAATCCCCTGATACAGGTTCTTATAAGTCAAATTAGTAAGTACGTGGTAGAATAGACAGTTAAGGCCTGATTTTGTTTTATTTATGCAAATCGTGCATTTGAGGCTGGAAGGAATTCAAATTTGTATTTTTGCTGAAGGATTTAATTTGTACTTGATACTTAGGCTGGGAAGGGTATTCCCGTGTCTATAGCCTGAAAAACTGTACCTAATCACTCTTAATTTACAAAGATAATTTTTACTGTTTTTCTCTCTTTAATAAAGCTTTTTCTTTGTTTAAGACCCTGATTGTTTTTTTTAATTCTGGTGAGACCCCAGGGACAGGGTCTGGATTCCCAAGGGAATTGGTGGGAGAAAGGAGGGAAGGGAAGAAGAGAGGCTAATTTCTCTTGTGTCAGGATTACCTTCTCTCTCAGGAAGAGTCTGCGAGGGGGAAGAGAAAGGAGGGAGGAAGGTGAATTGTCCTCTCTGTTGTGATTCAAGGAGTTTGAATCACAGTGATCTTCATTAACCCAGGGAGGGAAGCCTGGGAAGAGGCAACGTGGGGGAAAGGATGTTTCTTTCCTTTGTTAAGATCCAGAGGGTCTGGGTCTTGGGGGGGTCCCCCACGGCAACAGGTTTTGGGGGGACCAGAAGTGTACCAGGCAACTGGACATTCCTGGTTGGTGGCAGCGCTACACAGTTCTAAGCTGGTAATTAGCTTAGAGGAATTCATGCTGGTACCCCCATCTTTTTGGACGCTAAGGTTCAATGAGTGGGGAATTGTACCTGACAGTAGGGGACAACTTCCTGGTGAAGTGCGTGGAGGACCACCTACGGAGCAGAGCTCTTCTAGACCTGCTGCTGCCAAACTGGGGAAGAAGTAGTAGGGGCAGCCAAAAGTGGATGGGAAACCTGGGAGGCAGTGACAATGAGATGGTTGAGTTCAGGGATCCTGACACAATGGAAGAAAGGAGAGCAGCAGAATATCGACGCCTGGCCTTCAGAAAGAGACTTTGACTCCCTCAGGAACTGATGGGCAAGGATCTCCCTGGGAGAATAACATGAGGGGAAATTATCCAGGAGGAGCGGCTGTATTTAACGAAACCCTTATTGAGGTTGCCAGAGGAACAAACCATCCCGATGTGCAGAAAGAACCAGTAAGACTGGCAGGTCGACAGCTTGGCTTAACAGTGGAAATGTCTTGCAGTATCTTCAATGCAAAAAGAGAACTTATACAAAGAAGTGGAAGATTGACAAATGGCCGGGAGGAGTATAAGAAAATATGTGCTGCCAGGCATGCAGAAGTGAAATCAGGAGGCAAATCAACCACTTGAGTTTGCAGCTCAGCAAGAGATGTAAGAGTAACAAGACAGGTACTTCAGGTATGTTTAGCAAACAAAGAGAAAAGTCAAGGAGAAAAGTGTGAGCCCCTTACTGAGAATGACAAGGCAACCTAGTGAGCAGAGATGTGGAAAAAGCTAATGTAACTCAATGATTTTTTTGCACCTCTGTCTTCACAAACAAGGTACTCCCAGACTGGCTGCAGTGGGCAATGCACGAGTATGGGAGAAGGCTGACAGCCCTCTGTGAGAAGAAGTGATTTGGGACTTAATTATGAAAAACTGGACGAGCAAAACAAGTCCTGGGGCCAGATGCGCTGCCTCCAAGGATGCTAAAGGAGTTGGCGGATGTGATTGGGCAGAGCCCATGCATTATCTTTGAAAACTCAGCTGGTGATCGGGGGAGGTCCTCAGATGACTGGAAAAAGGCTTATTGGTGTCCATTCCTTTAAAAAGGAGAGGAGGAAATTCCGTGGGACAACTACAGGCCCGTCAGCCTCACCTCTAGTCCTGGAAGAACACCAGTGGAGCAGGTCCCTCAAGGAATGCAATTCTGAACACTTATAAAGAGGTAAGGAATGATCAGGACAGTCATGCATGGATCACCACGGCAAATCATGCCTGAACTACACCCTACATTGGCCTTCTATGAGGAATACCTGGTCTGGTGGATGAGGAGAAGCAGGATGTGTTATTCCTTGACTTTAGCAAAGGCTTTGGATATGGTCTCCGCGCAGTATTCTTTTGCTGGGGCAGTAAAAGAAGTATGAGCTGGATAAATGGACTAAAGGTGGATAGAAAGCCGGCTAGATCACAGGCATTCAATGGGTATGATCAAATAGGCTCAATGTCTAGGTATGGCAGCCGGTTAAGCGAGTGCTCCAGAATCGGTCCTGGGCCGGTTTTGTTCAATATCTTCATTAATGGATCTGGGAATGGCATGCACTGCACTCTCAGCAAGTTTGCAGATGATACTAAACTGAGAGGAGTGGTACATACGCTGGAGGTAGGGATAGGATACAAGAGGGACCTAGACAAATTAGAGGATTGGGCCAAAGAAACCGGATGAGGTCAACAAGGACAAGTGCAGAGTCCGGCACTTAGGATGGAAGAATCCCATTACACTGTTACAGACTAGGGCCGAATGGCTAGGAGCATTTCTGCAGAAAAGATCTAGGGGTAGAGTGGACAAGAAGCTGGATATGAGGGTCAACAGTGCGTACTTGTTGCCAAGAAGGCAATGGCATTTGGGCTGTATAACGTAGGGGCATTGCAGCAGATCGAGGGTGATCATTCCCCTCTATTCGACACTGGTGAGGCCTCACCTGGAGTCATGTGTCCAGTTTGGTCCACACTACAAGAAGGATGTGGAAAAATTGGGAAGTGTCCAGCGGAGGGCAACAAAAATGATTAGGGGGCTGGAGCACATGACTTATGAGGAGAGGCTGAGGGAACGAGGATTGTTTAGTCTGCAGAAGAGAAGAATGAGGAGGGATTTGATAGCTGCTTTCAGCTACCTGAAAGGGGGTTCCAAAGAGGATGGATCTAGACTGTTCTCAGTGGTATCTGATGACCGAACAAGGAGTAATAGTCTCAAGTTGCACTGGGGGAGGTTTAGGCTGGATATTAAGAAAAACTTTTTCACGAGGAGGGTGGTGAAGCACTGGAATGGGTTACCTAGTGAGGTGGTGGAATCTCCTTCCTTAGAGGTTTTTAAGGTCAGGCTTGACAAATCCCTGGCTGGGATGATTTAGTCGGGAATTGGTCCTGCTTTGAGCAGGGGTTTGGACTAGATGACCTCCTGAGGTCCCTTCCAACCCTGATATTCTATGATTCTAAGTTATCTTAGAGACACAGAATACGCAGTAAGGGCAAAATTTTCAAGAGTTCTTAAACTACCATTGAAAATTAATTGGATGTATGCATCTAAATCACTTAGACACATTTTGAAAAATTTCCCCTCTGTACACTGGAAAAATGTAAGAGTCTCCTTTGTTGCAGATTATTTTCTAACATGCAACCGTCATTGTTCCAGGTTTAATCCCATTTTGTTGTCAGAAACCTGAGTGAGTGGTTAGTGGAAGTCCTGATTCTCAGATTCTATTCTGAACTCACACATTCACACTCACTCTGTGATCCTGGGTTCGCCTACTTGGCAAGCAGAAACCTGCAGCCAAGTGTGTCAAAGTGTGGATCTACAGACTCAGGATCACGGGGCTCAAGGTATGGTGATAAAAATAGCCGTGTAAATGTTTGGGCTTGCACTGGAGCTTGGGCTTTGCACTGGAGCTCTAGCTGCCATGAAGATGTAGATGAGTGTCTTTCTTTACCCATTAAATCAAGAACATTGATCTAGTAATATTTATTTCTCAGTGGTGCTGTGAGATGTGTGTCAAACACTCTGAGATACACAATGGAATAGCACTATAGAAGTATAAAATACCATTACTAAGGCTGCATTATTGCACATCCATTACAGGACATGAACTTCTGGACTGACATGAGAGTGTTTTCCTTTCTTTTATATATCCATGGACTTTTAACATTTCGGATTTTTCTTTTTGTGTAGATGACAGCAGCAGCTGAACCAGTTTTGGTGACGACGTGAGTATTCACCCACGAAAGCTTGTGCTCCAATACGTCTGTTAGTCTATAAGGTGCCACAGGACTCTTTGTCGCTTTTTACAGATCCAGACTAACATGGCTACCCCCTGACAGTTTTGCTAAGAAACTTGAGAGCTGCTTGGTTGAAACTTGGGGCTGGATGGAAGGAGGCTAAGAGTAAATAGGAACTCTCATAATTAGGGCAAGTGTGTTGTTGGGATAGTTACGAATCCTGTAATTTCTCTGTTTTCTAGAAGAAAAATCCTGGATATAGAAAGCTGGTTTAAAAGGGGTCCCTACCACGCTGAAAGAAAGAGACAACTGAAGCTCTCTTCCTTCCCTCTTGGGTTTGAGTATCTACAGTTGTGGAGACTCAGGCCAGATCTTTGTCCTATCTCCCAGCGCTATGGCGAATAGAGTGAAAAGTTAATATAGCTCAAAGCTGCAGCATAGAGCAGCTGTATCTTCCTCGGGGAATATCAGGGAATAATCCTGCACTCCCCAACAGAACAATTAGGGGGGAAACTCTGTGAGGGGAAACTTGTGGAACTTTCCTCCCTTCCCATAGCTGGAGCTTTTGATCTGACACAAAGTAATTATGCTCAAATCAACTCTTCTTTCTTTAATAATAATCATAATCATAATATTTTGCTGTTATATAGTGCTTTTTGTCAATAGATCTCAAAACATTTTTCAAAAGTATCATTACATAAATGGAGAAACAGAGGCAAAGCGACTTGCCCAAGGATACCTAGCAGAGTAGTGGCAGAGCTGGAAACACAATCAGGTCTCTTGAGTCCCAGTCCAGTGTGCTACCCACTAGGTTACACTTATTTATGATTAATGCAAACAATAAGTAAACCCAGGTTTAACACAGATCACTGTGGCATCCCAGCGGAGACTTCACCTTTCCGTTATAGATTTTCAGTCAGCTTTCACCACCTGTGACCATGCTCTCATACTGAAGCTAATGTAGTTTTGGCAGCTGACATAAATGTGCGTATATATTAGGACTGTTGATTAATCGCAGTTAACTCATGCGATTAACTCAAAAAATTAATCATGATTAAAAAAATTAATCTTAGTTTTAATCGCACTGTTAAGTAATAGAATACCAAGTGAAATTTAATAGATATTTTGGATGTTTTTCTACATTTTCAAATATATTTATTTCAATTACAACACTGAATACAAAGTGTACAGTGCCCACTTTATTATTATTTTTGATCATTTTTAGAATGCAAATATTAGTAAACAAAATAAATAGTATTTTTCAATTCACCTCATACAAGTACTGTAGTGCAATCTCTTTATCGTGAAAGTGCAATTTACAAAACAGATTTTTTTTATTACATAACTGCACTCAAAAACAAAATAATGTAAAACTGTAGAACCTACTAATCCACTCAGTCCTACTTCTTGTTCAGCCAATCACAACGACAAACAAGTTTGTTTACATTTAGGGGACATGATTCTGCCTGCTTATTACTTACAATGTAACCTGAAAGTGAGAACAGGCTTTCACATGGCACTTTTGTATCCAGCATTACAAGGTATTTATGTGCCAGATATGCTAAACATTCATGCTTCGGCCATCATTCCAGAAGACATGCTTCCATCCAACTTGCATTAAATAAAAACAACACATGTTAATTAAATTTTTGAGTGAACTCTTTCGGGGAGAACTATATGTCTTCTGCTCTGTTTTACCCACATATTTCATGATATAACAGTCTTGGATGAAATCCAGCACCCGTTTGTTTTAAGAACACATTCACTGCAGATTTGACAAAACTCAAAGAAGGTACCAATGTGAGATTTCTAAAGATAGCTACAATACTCGACCCAAGGGCTAAGAATCTGAAGTGTCTTCCAAAATCTGAGAAGAATGAGGTGTGGAGCGTGTTTTCAGAAGTCTTAAAACAGCAACACTTCAATGCAGAAACTACAGAACTCGAACTATCAAAAAAGAAAATCAACCTTTTCCTGGTGGCATCTATCTCAGATGATGAAAATGAACATGCGGTCTGCACTGCTTCGGACCATTATTGAGCAAAACGTGTCATCAGCATGGACACATGTCTTCCGGAATAGTGGCTGAAGCATGAAGGGACATATGAATCATTAGGGCATTTGGCATGCAAATATCTTGTGACGCTGGCTGCAACAGTGCAACGGGAATGCCTGTTCTCACTTTCAGGTGACATTGTAAACAAGAAGCAGGCAGCATTATGTCCTGTAAATGTAAACAAACTTGTTTGTCTTCGCGATTGGCTGAACAAGAAGTAGGACTGAGTGGACTTGTAGTTTCTAAAGTTTTACATTGTTTTGTTTTTGAGTGCAGGTTTTTTTACGTAATTCTACATTTGTAAATTCAACTTTCATAATAAAGAGATTGCACTACAGTTCTTGCAGTGCGGGAATTGAAAAATACTATTTCTTTTGTTTCTTAAAGTCCAAATATTGATAATAAAAATAAATATAAACTGCACACCGTATACTTTGTTCTGTGTTGTAACTGAAATCAATATATTTGAAAATGTAGAAAACATCCAAAAATATTTAAATAAAAAGATATTCTATTATTGTTTAACAGGGTGATTAATTGTGATTTTTAAAATTGCTCGACAGCCTGTGTGTGTGTGTGTGGGTGTGTGGGTGTGTGCGTATATATTATAGAAATATAACAAATGTTAAAATCTCAGATCTGAGGATGTAGAAACAAGACTGGAGAATCTGTTGTCTGATAGACTTCTAGGTCAGAAAGGACCATCATGATCATCTAGTCAGACCTCCTGCACATTGCAGGCCCCAGAACCTCATCCAACCACTCCTGTAATAGACCCCTAACTAATCTTTGGCTGAGTTACTGAAGTCCTCCAGTCAGAGGATGATATCATACTGGAACATATTTCTCCAATATGTCTTGGTAGCAAGGGAAATTTATTCTGCAAACTCTGTCAGTGCTTGGAAGTTTTTATTTTTGGAGAGCAATGTCTATGATATAGGAGCATATGCCCCTTTCTATGCATCCACATCATAAAATATTTTTCCACCTATCTATAATGGCTGCTCCCCCCTCCCCCTTCCACAGGGGCATTCTCTGTATAGTCTAGCTCTCAATTTTAACAGTTCCTAGCACAAGGTAACTCTAATCCTGATTAGAGTCCCCTGCTACAATATAACCACAGTATAAATAATGAATACAGCCCTTATAGTTATTTGATTTTTTAAATATGATCTTCTCTTTACAAAACTTGCCTAATGTCTATCTACTTTTTAAAAGCCAATTATATAACAACATTTTCTTATTTATGAATACTAGGTAAAGAAAAAAACTCTACAAAAATACACTCTAGCAAGTATTTTTATAACCAATTTTATACTACTCAGCTTTCAATATATATAGTTCAGATGTAATTATTTTCTGCATGTGCACACGCACACACACACACACACACACACACACACACTCATTCACTTTGGTTGGGTCCTGCTGAAGTCACTGACCAAACTCCTGCTGATTTCAAATAGCATATTGGGCTTTGTGTGCCTGTTTTTTTTTTCTTCCCATTTTCAGTAGCTGAGGAAAATTATCTAATTTTAATGAAACCCCCAATGAAGTCCATAAAAATTCCTGGTGAATTCCAAAAGAACCTCAGGTGCTGCAGGAAATGGTGACAGATAATCTTCCCTGGGCAGTAAAGCACTATTGGAAGAACTGTGTTTCAGAGGGGATGTAACTTTAGTTCAAAGTTCTCATCACTTATGAAAAGAATAGCAATGTTAAGCCTGTGTCCTGTGGAACATTTCAATTTGGCTACTTATATTCTACCTACTAAAAATGCTCTGTGTCTGTATATGGTATTCTTCTTGAATTGTCCTAAAATGTTGGTGTAGTGTCTCAAATTTCATTCATTTTGTTTATTATTTGCAAATCAGTTTTTAAAGTGCTTTTGGATTCTTCTGGATGAAAGGTACTATCTAAAGCGTAGTTAAACTGGACATCAATTTAAACTGATTCAAATGTATACATTAAATTACCAAGTATAGTCAGAATAAAGGTTTGTGGAGTAAGGAAGTTAGCCTTGTTAAACACTGACCATTCAATTTCAAGTCCTGATTGCATATTATTATTAGGAGTAGTTTCACATTAATACCTAAAAGTCCCCACTGATATCGGTACTGTATTACTGTACTGTATTATCAGTACTAATTACTATAGAAAACAGTAAAAGACAGACCCTGCTCCAAAGAGCTTAGCTAGGTAGACAAAGGGAAGTGAAGTCACTCATCCAAAATCACACAGCAAATCAATGGCATGGCTGAGATTAAAACCAAGGTCTCCTGAGTCCCAGTCTAGTCCACCATCCACTAGAGCACAGTACCTCACCTTTGAAATACCCTCTCTACAATGGGCCTTCATAAATCATGTTTAAAGGAAACTATGGTTAAAAACTATACCAACCATTACAGGAATTTCCACTAAAAGTACAAATCAGAGACTGCTTGCCTTTGATAACAGCTGTATAATCAGTGATAGCATATGCTCAACATATCATTGACAGAGTACTAATCAATTGTGACCAAACATCAAAAATGACATGACCAAATATCTATTAAAGGCAAAATGTAAAAGCTACTTAATTTTAAACTGTTTAGGGTGGCAAATAAATAATTGCAAATACATTTATGTTTTAAATGCAAGCTTTTTTAAAAAAAAAAAATTAGGGCCTGATCCTGCATCCTTTACTCATGCTAGTTATGGGATTTATGTGAGAATTATTTGCATACTTATGGGTTGCAGCATTGTGTCCTAGCAATTTATCATATATCTACAATTTAATGAGTTTATAGTGAAATAAAATCTTGTATTTCAAAACCTCTCACCCAAACCATCTAAGCTCATGGCTAAATAGGCGGTTGGAGGGGTCAAGGAAAAAAGAAATAACTGTTCCCAAAGGGCATACTTGAGAATTCATCCTATAGTGCAAACATTTGACTGTTTTAAGTCAGATGTCTACTCAGATAGTTCATTATACAGCTTGTACACTATACAGCAACAAGTTAGTTGTCTCCAGCAATGATGGCCATGTACACTTACAACTTATGTATGTGTGACTTACTGGCAAATTTCAATTAACAAATTAATTATCCAAAAGAAGCTATGATGAACGACACTGAACGACCATTAGGAAAATTAAACATAAAAGGAATACCTTTGCATGTTATGTTATGTAAAGCTAAAGTATGCTTTCTCCATAAACAAGAACAGAACCTGAATACACTAAAACAGATGATAAATTTCTCTTCAGAAACTTTGTTTTATTTGCATAGTATTATAGATAATGCTTTACAATAGAAACTTAAACACATGGAACTACCTTCAGTCAGGGCCTCTCTTCTATGTCACCACCCTATTTTCAACTAACAATGCACTCAGATGAGTCAAAAACATGTACTTTGCTCCCACCATTACAATTCCTACTTTCCTTTTCTTTACCCTTTTCAAAAACATGAAAGCATTTTGGATTGCTAATTACTTTTATCCAGCCTATAGGAAAATTAGTTTATCTTCTTGATCAAAGCAAATTAGGCAGATCATGGCTGATTAGAATGCAACAGTAAAATCTCCATACTTTCTATTCCACCGCCTTTACTCTCAGAAATAGGGCCTGTGTCAAATATGTAGGTATTTCCCACGGCCAGTCTGGATTCTGTTTCCAACAGGCACTGGGGCTGGGACAATGGTTCTTACACAGACACTAAAGTTCTTTAGTTCAGTCATTGTGCAAGAAAAGAACTGGTAACCCCTTAGCTAGCATTTGATGAAACATCTAGATTTACATATTTTCCTAATTGCATTTTTTGAATGTGAGTGAGATTTATCTGACCAGAATTAAATGCCTTCTTTATTCCACTATCCAAGGCAAAATACAAGTCCATGCGCTGAAAAAAAAAAAAAAAAAAAAGGCATGCAGAGAGATCTCAGCATTACAATTTTGGTTTTCAATAGTGTGGGGGAGGGGAGACGATAGAGTATGAAAGGAGGAAACATATACCTTCACTTCTCAAAGCATAAACATCGTTTTCCATAGAATGACTTGCTAAGCTGCTTCCAAGCTACTCTTTTGATTTTAATGCTGAAAACTGCGCCCTCTCATTAAGTTCTATAACCAACATTTTCTATTACCAAAGTGCTGCAAAATTAGTTCCTTGTCCCTCATAATTCATTTTCCCTAAAATTTGTGTCCTATGGCTACAACAGATTAAAGCTAGGCCATCCTACTACTATATTTATAATCAATTACTATAAATTAACAGTAAATCTTACATTTAGCTCCATTTAAACTTCACTGTGCAGCTGCCCATTTGAAAATAAAATGGTTGCCTTCTTTCACTTCAGTGGGCACAATACAAAACATCCATTGAGCTTTTCCTTTATTGCAGCTGCCAATGCCCAGCCGACTTTTAACAAACCAACCAAGCGGAATAACAATGCAGCTGCAACATTTTATGGTATTTCAGTTAGTTCTCTTTTGAGACTGACGGTGTTAATTAGGAATCAAAGACTACAACCCTGCCAGCTTTCTTTCACTGGCCACTGCAGTTTTCAGGGGGAAAAATAAATCTAATAAAGGGACAAAAATGTTGTTTGTCACACCAGTAACGTGTACTTAAGACCCTTTGATCATGAGTTTATGTAGTCTTGTCAGATGGAGGAAAAAATATTTTCAGCCTCTTTTCTCCTTTCTGCAGGCTTTTCTGAATACTGATTCTAAGGCTGTCTGAAAAGGTAAAGAACCCAATACCAGTGAAATGTTTTACAGGTGAAAAATAGCCTTCCTGAGCAACCCAGTTTTGTTAAAATCATATCAATAGTCCACATTTTCCATTAAAATATAAGATATTCGGAAATACTTTGTATGTGTCTTTACTATTTGATTTAATATTCCAAGTATTCCAACATTTGCAGGTATTTCAGTATAAAGTATTATTTAAATTACAAAGTTACTCATTATTATGTGGAATCATATTTTGCATGAATGTAAAAATAATGATGTAGGAGTTTACTTTCTGTTGTATAATATTAATTACATATTCATAGTTACATGCATACTATCCAATGTATATTTGCTATTTTTATGTATACTTATTAAGCATGACCGTATTAGAGTGCCGTATATTCAAAGGTAACAGCATGAAGTCATTACCTTTAATCTTCAGTCAAAATTAAAAGCTTAAAATAAGTTTATGAAGTTAGCACTGCTGGGAATTAGTCAAGCTTGCTAGCTTTCCCAGCAAGAGCTTTTACTGCTAGATGCACAAATCATCCCAAAAATCCATTAATCCTCCCACAGAAAGGCAGAAAGACACTCTGGTTGTTGATTTAATGTTAATGAATTGAATGGCCCTCTAAGACTACCTGCAGAGTTTTCTAAACTGTAAAACAAATAAAGTCATTTTAAGTAACAGTCCAGAAACATAAATAACTCTATTCATCTTAAAAAGAGAGTGTATGAACTATGAAGTTATGAGATATATTGGTAACCACTCCACTTACCTTACAAGTAAAATCTAATAATTACATATTATACAAAAAATTATGAAAATAATGGTACTTACAGTGGGGTTCAGTTATTTGGGAGCTCAGGTGCAGTAGACTTGATATTCAAGAGAATGTTAAAACACAGATCTTTGTGATGAGACTAGATTTTAATCAGCATTGACATTACGCACAACACTATGTCTCATGAACAGTGAATTCTATCATTGGCTTTTATAGCAGATATAAGCATAACAAAATGGTTCATCAGAAAGGGTTCTATTTATACTAACAATACCATGAATTTTTCCCCTCAATGCCTTAAGCCTATTATTAGCATAATTTCGTACACTACTAAAAATCAGTAAGCGTGATGGAAAAATGCTTAAACTTAAAAATCTCATCAAACATTTATGCACAGTGTTAAATTCTCATAAAGTATTTTCTAGAGTCCTGGGACTCAGGGTTTTTGCACTGCAGTGGGGGAGGAGTGCTGGGACTCAGGACTTCTGCCCCACAGGTTTGAAAATATTCACCAGAACTCTGCTCCGGACAGCTCCGGCTGAATTTAAGTCGTGTTTATGCATAATTGTTATTCTTAGTGAAGTTTAAATGGTTTATTATTATAAAGCTACTAAAGTATATTTTGGCCCATTTCCCTTTTTTTCCCCCCTAAGAAACAACATCTTAGGATCAAACTCTGGCTTTTAATACATTTGCATGGTTCCCTATGGACCTCACCACAAGCTGGTCATGCATGTCAAAGATCAAAATTTGGCTTGATTAAAAAAAAAAAAAAGATACACAAACAATTTTACAGGGATGTTGTCTCTGTAGATTAAGCCTTTTTTATACATGGAATAAGGTTAAAACAACACGTACACTTTAAATTGGCTACTGTAGTTACCTGCCATAACTTTTATTCTGTTATAACATCATTTTGGTGTTGCAATGTCAAAAATAAATGAAAAGATACCTATGAAGGAGGCAAATGTATAAAGAATACATTACTGTATTAAGATATTCATAAAGTAAATTTAATTCAAGTCTTGGAGATAAAAGTTTGTTGTCCTTTTATTTAGGATTATATATATACAGTTATGTTAGTTATTCCGTAACTAGCTGTATGACCTTTTCTATTATAAGCACAAATTTGATGGAGCTCTTGTAAAAAAGCTCTTGTGGATAGGCAGAGGATAAATGAAATTTTGTGGAAGTTTGGCATTAAATGGACAAAGTGTTTTTTACATGTGGTGCATTAAGGGGAGGAAGAGGTGTTTTTCCTTTTTTTTCAGAAATATTTTTTAGCCATAGTTCAAAAATGGCTTGATGTTTAAAGTCAACTTTTCTTTGATTCACAAGTCTAAGAAGAATTAGTGAGTGCGATTATTTTTATAGCCATGAGTGAAAATCTTGCATTTACTTGTTATTAAACCCCCAAGAGTTGGAAGAATTTCTAAACTCCACTGTCATAGGCTGTGAAATTTACATGTAAGCACTTATTGTAAGCCCTTATGGTGGGATTTTTAAAAATGGTCAGTGGTGACCTAACTCTGCTCCCAAAGAAATCAGTGGGAGTTTTACTGTTGCCTTCAATAGAAGCTGAGTTAAGCCAAAGTAGCGTGCTTTTGAAAACCCCATCTCCTAGGCTTAAGGGTGTCCAAGGTTATGTCTATGCTGAAATTAAACACCCACGGCTAGTCCGTGTCATCTGACTTGGGCTCATGGGGCTTGGGCTACAAGGTTGTTAAACTGCAGTGTTGATATTCGAGCCTGGGCTAGAGCACAAGCTATGGGATCCCACAAGTAAGTGTGACTTCTACACTGCAATTTTATGCATTGCGAGCCCAAGTCAGCTGACATGGGTCAGTCGCAGGCGTTTAATTGCAGTGTAGACATATTCCAAAGCTCCACATAAACACTTGACTGAATGTAAATGTTCTGAGAGTCAGGTAGTTCCAGTTCAGTGGAATGAGAAGCTCTGCTGGCAAAGATAACCCAAATAGCTCCCGCTCAGAATTTAGCTACCTATCTTAGCTACATGAAACACCATCACTCTCCTTGTGTTGTGCCACGGCAGTTAAAATCAGTGGATGTCCTTGAGCCAAAACAAATGGTAGATTCTATCTTGGTACTTTCAATGGAGAGCCTTTGCTTCTAAATTCTATTCCCCCTTTGGTCTAGCAGGTTCCATATCTGTTTACTTTCAGGACAGGGTTTAAATGCCATTTGGTTTCGCAGGTTTTTGTCTAAGGACACAAAGCCTGATACTCTTGTTGATGGGGACCATACAAGAACCTGCACAGATAGGACAGTGTTAGTGCAAAAGTTGTCTCCAATTCTGGGAATTTTATTTATTTTCATTTAATGTTGAGTAACCAATTTTGTAGAGTTTGTTTTTTAAATGTATGTGCTTCAGAGACAATTGTGATGGGGGCAGTTTTACAAGTCAGAAAATAAATATACAGGTCAGACTTGTCTCTCCCTTGACTCATTTTCTCACCAGGTTAACAGTTCACAATATTTCATGTCTTATCCTTTACATATAATCCACAAACAATACCCCGAAAACCAGAGCCCAATAGGAGCCAGCCACCCTCATTCTACTGCTCTTTCAATCACATGCACCATTATAAAATTTCTGCAGACTAAATTAGGCTAACACCTGTGCAATCCCACTGTGTTAAGCTTATACCCTCAGTGATTCCCATGCAACTCCACTGCCTTGAAAGATGTGCTCAGGTGCAATTGTACTTTAATAAACAATTCCATTGATGGAATGGAATCTGCCTCTCATTCAAGTGTCTCTGTATTGTCTCTGTGAAGGTAACACAAGAAACATGCATTAAAAAACATTTTTGTCACTGTCATCAGTGTATATAAATGAATGCACATAGGCAGCAGGTTTAGGACTAAAATATGACACTGTGTCAACATGGCACATACAGCATATCATACTATTTTTGTAGCTGCTGACCAATAATTATATCTATTTTCATTCTTTATAGAATCCTTCTAGAGAACTATTATTGCTGCAAAGTTAGAGAAAGTATTGTACACAAGTCTTGACAAACCAAGAGTTTATATGTTGCATCTCCATTCCTAGCAAGACAAACGCAGTGAGGAGACAGATTCTACAATCAACAAAGAAACTTACTGTTAAACTTATCAAACTTCTTTTGCAGAATTAATTTCCATATGAAACTACACTCCAAGGGGTTTGCTATCTGTCTCTCTTCCTTCTCAAAGAGCAATCAACATCTTACCCATGCACTTATTTACAGAAGACTAATGTGACCATCATCTTAATGTAAAGTATGCATGTATAGTTCCAAAATATATTGTTCTTTTCAACAAAATTGTTAAAGATGAACATTTGACCTAAAACAAGTGAACATATTTAAAATCTATATGTTTTCTTGAACAATGATCTTATTACAATAAAATTATTATTGGAAACAAAGCAGGTAAGATATTTCTCATTTTCACTGTATACATGAAACCCATCTCATATATATTATAGGTAATTAGTTCAATAAAATTTACGACCATTCACTGAGACTTTTGGGTGGCTCGCTAATAACTGCCAAGCTCTTTAGATCTGATGATGCTTAGAAGGTCTGGTAATTTAAGAGTAGCAACAGGAGTACAACCATTTTCAGGACTACCTGTATCCATTAAATGCTGCTTTCAGTTACCCTGGTAGTAAATCTATTGCTCTGAATTCATGCCTCTGTAAAGGAGAACAGAATTTGGCCCTGTAAATTTCCTGAAACAAAATTAGTTTCCAGTTACATGGCTGCTTTAACATTATTAATTCCAAATGGCTATTGTGTGTTAACCTGATAGTTTGTCTCACAGATTCTGGAATTCTTAGCTTCTCTGGGCAACTCATCTCTAAAAAGATACACCAGAAATAAAAAGGGCCCAAAAAAGGGCTACAAAAATGGAATAGAAAGGCTACCATGTAAGAAGAGACTAAAAAGATCAGGACTGAATAGAAGGTGTGCCAGAGGTCTATAAAACAAATGATAGAGAGAATCTCAGTCGGGCAAGTTTACTCCCTTCTCATATTACTGGAACAAGGGGACACCCCTTAAAATTAAAATCAACAATTTAAAAACTGATAATTTACTCTATGCATAATTAAGCTGTGGAATTCAATGTCACAAGATATTATTTGAGGTCAGTACCTTAGCAGGATTTAAAAAAAGGCTGGACATACATAAGTAATAATAATTTCCACAGTTGCATTAAAATATAGCATGATACAAATTTCTGCTTTAGTGCATAAGCCTACAACTAAATATCCCTTAAATAAACTTCCCCTGAAGCATTTGGTACTGGCAAATATTGGAATGGTATATTGGATTAAATGAACCATTGGTCTGGTCCAGTGTTTCCTATGTTCCCAGGCACAGCAGGCTGCACTTGACAACTTAATTCTGATTTCTCCAAAAATCACTACTTTTCTGTATCCCTCCAGACTTTTTAAAAGATTGACCACAGTTGACCAGAGCTCAGATAGTGAATTGCAGTAGACTGGACAGCCTAATCTCCACTGCAGTCTTCTTTGAATTTACCAAGTTATAAGAGTTTTTGGAATAGTGTTGAATTAGGAACACTAGTGTAGAACCAGGCTACGTCTTCACTACCGGCCGTATTGGCGGGTAGCAATCGATCCCGGAGCGAGCTCCTGTCAACTCCGGAACTCTACCAACGCGAACAGCGGTAGCGGAGTTGACAGGGGGAGCCGCAGATGTCAATCCCGCGCTGTGAGGATGGTAGGTAACTCAATCTAAGATACTTTGACTTCAGCTACGCTATTCACGTAGCTGAAGTTGCGTATCTTAGATCGATTTCCTCCCCTAGTGTAGGCCAGCCCCCAGTCAGTGTTTTGAAGTAGATGTTAAGAAATGTAGTCAGTCAGCCAGCTGGTATCACCGGATATTACCAGGTCTTTGCACCATCTGGGGACTGCATACTTGCAGTCTTAACTCCTGTCTTTCAACTTTGCAGTTATTTAGGTTTTCTGATTTCAAAAGTGACTGTAAATCACGATTTTACATGGTTTGCTTTAAAAAAAATAAATAAATAAAAGAAAATTGTTCAAGGGTCAAGCAACTTCAGAATCTTTCCCCCCCATCTTGCAATTACATTTTCTGTATCTCACAGATTGTGACTTGCCATAGGAAACGATCTTCTGATCTCCATTCTTCATCTCATCTCTTAAAATGGTACCGAAGCTAACTAGACTACATAATGATTTTGGAATAGGGCATTAGAGCATAATATGAGATAGTGGAAGAGTCTTCTAATTCAGATTTGAGGTCTTTAAAGTCTTCCGAAAGACACATAGCCAAATAAATTTAGCACCTTGTCTTGTCAATGCTTGTAAAGGTTTACTTAAACTTGAAAACTCCTTTCTAAGTCTGGAATGATAACTTGCCATGCATAGAAAACTTTTCAGTTTCCCAGCATAACTTTTCCACTGATGGGCCAAATTTGTAAAGGTATTTAAGTGCCCAAAGATGCAGATGGTGCTTACTAAGCACTGCCTAGTGGGATTTTCAAAAGCACCTAGATGTCTAAACCCTTTTGAATGCAGACATCTAAATAGATTTAAAAACCTGACTTGAAGAGTTCTGAAGAAAGAAATATATCCATAAACTTACTTAAAAATTTACCTTTATAAAAGTCATAACGAAAAAGTCAGACACTAAAAAATATATATCTTTCAGGACTTTTGCTCTTTTCTATTTCATAATTTTAATAATTATAACTACAATATAAATATATATGACCATCACTGCAGTTGAAATAATTAGCTCGTCTGTTCTTATACTGAAAGACCTCAGCTGTTGAGATTTCAAGAGTCTTTTATGTCTTAGGCTGTCATGTGGAGGAGATCTCACCATGCATCTGGAGGCTTCATATAGTGCAAGTTGATGGTTGTTTAAATCCTACTTTGAAACTGCCCTTTAAGAAGGAGCAGGGCCAGTGTACTTATGCCACATCAGCTGTCCCTAATGAGCTTTAAAAGAGGGTACTTGGGCCTAGAAAAAAGGAGAGACCCAGAGTCCTCTCAAAGGGGAGTCAGTGACAGCCTGAGAAGTGAAGGTGTAAAAATCCCCTGGGGATTATTGTTCAGGGTGAGCTGAAGAACTGTTGTTTGTTTGACCTCTGCTGAGAAATAGAAGTGCCTAAAAGAATTTGTGGGCATGACAGAGGGGCTTCTGCAGGCTGGGGAGAAGCCATGCCATGTTACATTATGTTTATCAGATATAGCATGCTATCTATGGTCAAGGCTGCTTTGGTGCTGCAGCAGACTAGAAAATCTCTGCAGTAGCTTCAGGTATATTTAACAACTGAGGTTTTTACTGAATATGAAAATAAATATTGTCATATTAAATTCATTTTACTCTGCCCCTGAATTTTTGTACTACTCAGGCCAGCATGGTGTGACACTCTTTCTCCATCTGGTGGTGGCTAGGGCACATAGAGGTTGATGAGCACACTACAGCCTTGGGTGAAAGAGCTAGGTCTTTTTGCTCAGGAAGTAGAGGTTCATGCATTACAATCCATTGGTATATATTTTTGGACTGACAATATACAACTGCATCCAGAAAATTAACAGGGGAAGCTGGAGTTTTGGCAGCTGGGCAGAAAACGTTTGGGACTTTCATCAGCTGAAAAGGCTTTGGACACATTTTGGGATAAACATATTAACTGGATGGTTCTGTTCAAAAGATAAATGTACACTGCCAGGTCTGTAGTAGGAGGAGTACTGGGTGCACCTGGTTAACAGGTACAGTACTTTTATGGGGATGGGTGTGACAGAAACCCCAAAATAAACAACAGTGTATGGAGACCCCAGCTTAACAAGCTTTCCTCTGAGTTTTTGATGGCATTATGTCTTGCAAAAGCCTCCAAGGAACGAGTGGTTCTCCACTGCCCTTTGAACAGTGTACCCTCTCCTCCCCAGGGCTGCTAAGCCTACACGAGGGCATAGTTGATACTTTGGCCCAGATTCTGGCTCCTGTGTGCCATTCCTGTGGTATAAAGGGGTCATAAAGAGGTTGGAATGATGCTCCCTCCCTCCTGAATGGCTAGAGTGTGCTCTGCTTGATGGTTCTGAGCAGTGGAACAGGCCAAAGTCAGCCATGGGGAGGTCCATTGACTGCTCTGACTTAGGAGCTGTGCTGGCTTGTGAAGCAGCCCAGAATCTGGGAGTTTCAAATGGCTAAAAGCCACCTTTGCTCTCCTGATGCCTAGCTTGCATGTTAGGCACTGCACAGAATCTGGCCCCCATGTTCCTTAGGAAATTGTTGTTTTTGATTGTGTATCTTTTAACTTACTTGCACATATGTTTTTTTCATGCCAATTTCCCTTCCTCCAAAGTGTTCTTTGGCAATTTCACAATCTCATACCAATTTCAGAATATAAAGCAGTTTCATTTAAGACCTCACAGATGGTTATCTCAAAATCAGTGCATTGTCAGTGCATGTCTATCCTGAATTGAATTCTGTTATTTTTCACTTTCAAACTAAAATATTATGTCACTGCAGCTTAGCGCATCCCTGGTCCTTACAGTTTTTGACAACATAATTCAATACTATCAGATCCATATTGCTGGGAAAGAGGTTTTTCCTTTACGAGCCCTCATTATTATTCTCTTGTGTTTTCCACATATAACAGATACCTCATTTATCAAAATATTAGTCACATGACAATACAAAGACTGTTTACTTTAATTGGTTTAATCTATATTAACTTATGTTTTGTACACATGCCTTAATGCCCTCTTTTAAAAACTCTGAACACTTTTAATGCAGGAGCTGTATATTCTGAGATAATCAAAACTGTTAAATAATATTCATTATAATTACTGTCATCGTGTAATTAAGCAATTACTCATTCACCAGATCTGTTTGTGTACTCAGCAGATGGTGTTGTCTGGATAAAGAATGAATCATTTCCCCAAGAACAGGCACACAATGGCCCAACAACAAGCTCTGCAATGAAACTAATTGTGATGTATCAGGAGTCTGACCCTCCATGAATAAAGTCAATGGAGTTTTGTTCTTCATTTCACTGGAAGCTAAATTGGCTCTTAATCAGTTACCATACTTTTATCAGAACAGATTAAACTAACAGTATGTTGAGAGCATGAAGTGTTTTACTATCTGTTATGTTTTTCATATAGGGATATGACATTGTGCATAATACCATCCAGTGAATCTCAATCTTACAAAATCCTTGTGAAATCTGATGCTTTTGTAGCATTACTCTATGGCCAGACATCCAGAAACACAGAACAACATGACTGTAAGATGAGATATTACATCGATCAACAATAAATGGAGAAAACAGATTACATCTAACTCCAAGTTTACATGGATTTGACACAGATTGTCTATAGACTGCCACGGAAGGCAAGACAACTGAGCCACTAATGTGAGAAGAAATGTGACTCTGATAATTCTATTGGACTCAGTACATCAGTTTATGATGCTATGTATCGTGCACCTATCACAATGGCATTTCAGTGTCATCCATAAAAACCCGCTGAATTTTTCGTTAACACAATCAAGAAAAAGTCACCACCAAAAACAAAACAAAGTCCCATCTGCCTCTACTTAACTGATAATCTGCATAGATAGCCACAAACATTTGTGTTGATACAGCACAACAGTTTTATGGCAGAAGCCTGCATCCTGACACAAATAGCTTGAGGAGAGAAGACTGATACTTGGCTGTATGTTTAAGATCTTCTCAAGAACAAATCTGACTTTTGGATTGCCCCAGAAAAACATACATTCTGCACAGGAATAACAGATAAGTAGCTTGCTCCCTCTTTAATGGCACATTTTACTCTATAAAGCAGCAGACATTACTAACGTCATTTTTTATATTGTGTTTTAAAGCTTTTCTGTCATTCAATATTCCAGGGCTATACATAGACTGTAATAATTGTTGTGAGCTTTTTTTTGTCTTTGTGTTTTAGCAATACCAATTTTGCACAACAAAGTTCGTTCCTTTGTTCTATGCTTATACTAAAGGAACAAAGTCTGACCTGGTGTAACTCCACTGAATTCCATGGAGGCCACATCCCTCAGTCACTGGATCTGTACCCCTCCATTAGTCTGCTCCCAAATCCTCCTTCTGCTGCAGCTGATTCAGGGCTAGTGCAATAGGTGCCACCACAATGCATTAGGGGTCTGACGTCACAAGCAGGACGAGGGTGGTCAGACCTAGTGGTCAGAGCAGGAGTTCAGAGTCAGGCCAAGTCTAAGGCAGGCCAGAGAGTGAACTGAGAGTCGGGTGTCAATCAAGTTATCAGGAGATGAGGGCTGTGCACCAGGTTACAGACAGCAATTGAATAGCAAAGTCAAGGATAAACCAGGATCAGAAGCCAGAGTCTAGAATCTCTCACAAGTAGGATCTGAAGCAGAGGAAAGTTATTGCTCAGACAGTGTCCCTTCATGGCTTCCTGGTTTAAGGACTGATATTGGCCAATCAGCAGGTTGTGAGGTGCTGCCACTCAGGTCCTGCTGGGTGATATTTCTGGCCTATCTCCATGCCCCTCCCACTCCCGAAATGCTCCCTGGACCAAGAGCTGAAGGGAGGGAGGTGTAAGAGCTAGCTATGCTGATTCTAAATCCATTGGCTACTTGCAGATGGTTTTGAACTCCTTTGCAGTGCCTGAATAAACACAAAGGGAGCAGAGACAGGTGGTGTCTCAGACTACTCCAATGCTTGTTAAGGGATTAAATAGTAGGGGCCAAAGTTTAGACCCTGATTCCTCCATAATGCGGAACTATTTCATTGCCCGCTTGCTTGCAGAAGTTACACAAATCCTGATGAAGAAGATTCCCTTCTGAGATGGCTTTATAATGGATGTAAGTGGAAGCCAGTCCCTAGAGGTGACATTCAGAGAGGTGCTACAGATGCTCAGTGTCCCCTTACTGCTTTCTCTGACAATCAGCCAGGTGGGATTTCAGAGGGGTCATCAGGCTAAGAAAGGATCTCTTGGTTACCAGCTTACAGCAGAACTAAGAATGGTCCTCCCAGGCAAACATGGGAGAAGGGCGAGAGAGAGAGAGAGAGAGAGAGAGTGAAGGAGGGTGGGGGAAATCAATAGGAAGATTTAGAGGCAATTATACTCACCCACTGACACAGAGTGTTGGCCCACCATTTGTTACTCTGAGTTGCAATTTAAGAGTGGTGAGACTACTAGCTTTCAGTATGACCTTTTTATTTTCAAGTGGTGTATAGCTAGGAGATTGAAATTTTTTCTTTCCAATATGGAACACAGTGCTGTGATATTTGCCTTTGTCATCTCACGATTAGATTACCACAACAGACTATATCAGGGGCTTCTTCTTAAATTCATTTGGAAGCTGACACAGAAGGTGGCAAGTCACTTCTTAAATGGTTATCTAACTGCGTGTATATTATACCAGTACTCTGTGATCTGTATTGGTTACCTGTTCATCTCTGGGTGGAGTGCCAGGTGTTAGTTTTGACCTACAAAGCTCTAGCTGGCCTGGGACCTGACTGCTTGAGAGATTGCCCCTCTCTCTGTGCCAGACGGTCACTGCTACAATCAGTGGATGTGCTCAAGCTGAAGCTTTCTTAATATAAAAGGAAAGGGGGTTGTGACAGGGCATTCTCTATGAGAGTCCCATTGCTTTGGAACTCGCTCCCTGCTCTCTGGTCCAAAATCATCCAGGTTTGTTGCCATTCTTTTTATTGGGCTTTCAGGAAGGGAGGTGTTGCTTGAGGTGGTATTTAGGGAACGTGGTATATTTTTCCTTATTTTTTTTATTTGCTGGGAGAGCTAATTAGCTACTGTCACATGTGGAAGTTGTTGCTGGTTTGTCTTTCTTTGGTTGAGTTTTAAAATAATTGTCAAGGAAAAACAGACTAGGATAGGTGTCTTTTGTCTGTGGTTATCATCTCGATTCATAAATAATGTTAGGCCCCTTTGACAAAGGGGGCATTTATTTCTATTCTAAACCCTATAGGCCTTATCCTCCTACTGCCTGCTTAGTGGAATTGCACAGAGGTTACTCCTGCCTTGTATGTAAACTGGACAGAACATTTAATGTAAGGCTTTATCCAGTGAGATGTTAATCCTCTAAGAGAGGATAAGAATGTTTTGAAGATGTCCCTTCGTTCTGAAGGAGCCAGTGCATTTCTTCTATAGCTGAAGACTATGATTAGTGAATTTGATAGGCCAAAAACATTGCACCAAATTCTGGTCTCAGTTACGTTACTCAGAGCCAAAGGAGCAATTCCATATTTGCAATAATGTAGCTGAGAAGAATCTGACCCACTGAAAGGAACAACCAACCTTAAATTGTATGTAAATAATCTGTAAAGAATTCAGAAAGCAGTGCATGTGAATGAAGAATTCTTTTTGGCGAATAGACAAGTAAAAAAGAAAGCATTTTGGCTGCAAAATTGGGTAGCGGTTTTAAGCATTTGAAAGACAAATGACATTGGAGAAAAGACTGGGTTAACAAGGGAACACTTGAAGAAAGTCTAATCTTAGTTGGCATGCTGACTAGGAAGGTCAGCCCAGTGCACGCGTTCTCAGCTGGAGTTGGGCTCCCTCTGCCAGGCCAATTGTCCTCTGCACTTCAGATACCAAACTAAACTGAAGGTGCCTTCACCCTGCCAGCTCCTTATATTCTAGCAGCTTAAAGAGAGTTTCCTTTTTCCTGTCAATTTATGTATAATTTCCTTACGCTACAAAGAAGGGAGGTTGTGTGTGTGAGTGCCTTTTTTTTTTCCTCTCTCTGAATAGCACAAGGCTCTTTAGAAAGCAGTGTAAAGACTCATTCTTTAATACGGTGTTCCCAGCCAGTAAGAGTGACAGTCAGTCACTTTTTAAAAGAAGCTTTAATTTGTATTTTGTTGATTTTCATACTCATCCTTCTGTAAACATGAAGAATGCAATTATGATCTACCGGTTTATATTTTAAAACTAAAAATATTCCTATTAGGACATATAAAACATTTGTGATTTAAAATATACCGTGAAAAATTCCAATTTGTACATGCTTCTAATTTTTATATATATATATTCTTAGCATACAGCTTAGATCTGACGCAGATTTACAGTGAGGATATCGGGATGTCATTCGGACTGGAGAAGTGTGGCTGGATGGTAGTGAAGAGAGGGAAGGTAGTCAAGACTGATGGGGTGGAACTACCAGCGGGCCACATAGCAGACATACAGACCAGCTACAAGTACCTTGGCGTCCCCACAGTCACATGGAAACCACGATGAGGAGGAAGGAAACAGCAACAGCCAAGTATCACCAAAGGATAAGAAGGTCTGAAGAGCCAGCTCAGTGGGAAGAACAAGATCACGCCATCAACAGATACGCCTCGGTCATCAGATACCCTGCCGTATAGTGAGCTGCCAAAGGAGGACATGGAGCTGCCGATGTGAAGACCTGGAAGCTCCTCACAATGCACGGGTTTCCACCCAAGTCCAACCCACCGAGACTGTTATACCAGCCGAAAGAAGGCGGCGGGGCTTGGTGAGTGTCAAAGCCATGTCCGGAGAAACCCGGAACATCAGGAGTAACATCAGTAAGATGCCCCCAAAGATGGCTGCTGAGAGAATGCTGAGGCAGAGCAGACATGGAGAAAGACCAAGCAGAAGAAGTGCCATGGCAAGACAAGACCCTGCATGGGATGTACATCGACAGATAGCTGAGGTGGCTGACCTTGGGGAAATCCTACCAGTGGCTGGAAAGGGCTGGACTAAAAGACAGCACTGAGGCACTGATCATAGCAGCACAGGAACAGGCACTGAGCACCAGATCCATTGAAGCGGGGGTCTACCACATTAAGAGGACCAAGGTGCAGACTGTGCAGAGAGGCCTCAGAGACAGTCCAACACATAGTGGCAGATGTAAGATGCAGGCAGGAACAGCATACACTGAACGGACAACCAAGTGGCTAGCAATGTGTTACAGGAACATCTCACAGCGTATGGGCTAGACCCTCCAAGACCAGATGGGAGATTCCACAGAAGGTTGTGGAGAATAGCAGGGCTGATTCTGTGGGACTTCTAGATCCAGACGGAAGGCAGGTACTGCCAATCAACCAGCCATCGTGGTAATAGACAGGAGCAGAAGACAGCGGTGTGATAGATATAGCAGTGCAAGTGACAGCAACATCAGGAAGAAGGAATATGAGAAGCTGGAGAAGTACCAGGGCTGAAAGAGGAACTAGAGAGGATGGGGAAAGTGAAGGCCAAGTAGGTGCCAGTGGTGGTAGGAGCACTCGGGGCTGTGACTCCTAAGCTGGGTGAGTGGCTCCAACAGATCCAGGACAACATCAGAGCTCTCTGTCAGAAGGAGTGCAGTGCTAGGAACAGCTAAGATACTGTGCAGAACCCTCAAATCCCAGGCCTCTGGTAGAGACCAAAGGTTGAGGAAGCACATACCACCCATAGGGTGAGAAGGGAATTTTTTTACTACACACACCACACACACACACACACACACACACACACACACACACACACACACACACAACACACACACACAACACACACACACACACACACACACCAACACACCACACCACACCACAACAACACACAGTATCACCAGGAGCAAAATTTACATAGGGGAAAAGAATTTGAACAATTTTCTTTTCAGAGTAGGTTTTTAGGGCTAGATTCTAATCCTGATTTCAGTGCTGTAAATCCAGAGTAACTCCAGAATCTGGTCCTCAGTCTATTGAAACAGTGAAATTATGTTAGCCACCTTTCCAATGATCAGTTTAAATCATATAGTAGCCATTTATGTTATTTCAGCTAGAGGACAGCAAGAATTGTTTAGAGTGTTTGAAATCTGTAAACAAAGTATTTCCTAAAAATAAGGCAGGTATTTTACTAGCCATGCCACACCTGCACATTGTCAATTGATCTAGAGGTTGCAAGAAGACTTATAAAGGCTTGCTCTTGCCTGAGACACTACTCTGCTATTTGATCTCCTTGTTAAACTGAAATCACTTCCAGGATATCTCAGACCATGAGGCACACAGGACTGAGTTTGTATCATAGGGTGGAGAAAAGATAAACAGAAAAATGTGTAAGCTTATTCAAAGATTGTAGTGGGAGGAGGGGGTTTTAGGTATTCTTGCCGTAAATATTACTGTAGCTCTTTTCTTGTAAATGTCTCAGCAGTTCACTTTGTTTCTGGGAACAGAATTCTACTACTTTTTAAAATAGTGAAATCTTTAACTTTCAAATATTCTAATTCAGTCCTTGAAAATTTTCCATGTGCTTAATAGCACATATTGAATATATTGTTGTGGAAAAATGAAAGAAGGAGATGAGAATTTGTTTAAATGAGACTATGTTGTAACCATTGAAAAGATTTTGTGATCTGTTTTTCATATATTTTACCAGCACAAATAAATGTTATCTTCTTAATTTCAAAATTAGTTTGCCTTAACATCAGATGGCACTTCTTTGAAACACTATGCAAATCAAACTTCTAATTGACATATGCCTAAACAAATTTATAATTTACTCACAGTTCAATCTTTATTTATGCAAATAAAACTCAACATAAATGAATGTATGAAGCAAATCATAAAGGAACAAAACAACCAAATCATACTATCTAAAATACAAAATTATTAAAACAGTAAAAGGCCTGTGCCTGCATTTCTCTTGCACTCACACCTCTCCACTGAATTAATTGAGAGTTCAGGTGTGCAAGAAATGCAGGATTTGTGCTGGTTGGGTAGAATTGCTATTTCTAATAATTTAATCTATAAGAAGTTGCCTGTTCTTGGTAATCTAAAATCACATAAGTTTAAAAAGCAGCTCTTCAGTCAGCATATTAATAAAACAATTCTTAAACTTTGAAGTTGGCCAGATTTTATTTTTTAGAATATCAGTTATTTTGGAGATGATGGGTGGTTGTATGATTGAAACATAGAACTGAGAATCAGGAGTTCTGGCTTCAGTTCCCAGCTCTTTCACAAACTTTCACCGTGATGTTGGGCAAACCACTTTCTGCCTCGGTTTTCCTTTTCATCATAAAAATTCAGGATAATACTTCACTAGCTCCCAGTATTGGAATGAGGCTTAATGGGAGTTCCACGTGAGAGGGACTTACAGATCCCGGCTCTTAAGTGTTCACTGTAGTACACTGATAAGAAAGTGACATACTGTATTCTTAACTTGCAACTGAAGTCCCTATGCTGCCCTCTATCAACATATGGAATTCACATTAATGTCAATAGGAATTGTGTACATGCATTAGCAGATTATGTGGGCTTAAGTAAGAAAAATAGAAATTGAACTTAAAAAAAAAAATCACATAGCATGTAATAGCAAATATACAACTTTGAACAACAACAAAAAATTCTTTTTATAAGAGAGGGGAGAATTGCTATTTAAGTGGGAAATGCTGAATTTTCTACCTGGGTCCTTCCGTAGATTTCATTGGCTATACGGCCATAGCACAGTGTGCTCTGACTTCAGTCACTACAATAGATCATGATAAACTAACTCATCTCCTGTATCTCAAAATACAAAGCTCAGGATACCTGAACAACCTTTTTCTGGTCATTTTTAATTTCCATTTTCCAATTTCTGATTCTCATCAGGAAGCCACTATCTCTTCTCTCTTTTTCTCTATCAGGAAAACTATTCAGATAAGATATGAGAGGGTGGTAATATGACAAAATAAGAACTTACAGTAGATAGTACTCCTGATTATGTCTATTACCAGGTCAAAGAGGTACAGGAAAGGGTCTAATAATAACACAGGTTTCACAGGAGGGGGAGTTAGTGTAAGGGTTTGGACTCAAGCAATCAGCCTGTTTTGGGAGAAGAATTATTGTAATTAGTGAGAGTAAACATCTGTTTTTCAGCAAAAGAACTATGAAACATAAAATCTGGCTGGCAACTACCAAATGAAAAACACTTTCGCAGCAAACACACGTTTTAAAATTTGTCATTGCTTATCCACCTAAAGAAAATGAGACATGACAATTCTTTGTTTGCACAGGGCCGGAGGTACTCCACTGCATAATTAGACAATGTTTTATCAATCAAATAATGATAGTCCTGAACAAATGATAAGGAATAGTGTCACATTCTCATTAATGACTTTCTACAGGACAACTGGAATAATGCATATAGATTGTCTTGGTCCTTTAAAATTCCTCCTTTCCTGCAGTGGATTTTCTACTCTTCAGGATGTATTCTATTAAATAACAGTGGATTCATGAAAAAAAATCTTAACAGAGCCTTTCTGCAAGACATGAGGAATTTTAGAGGGCCAGAACTGCATAAAGGGTAGCACCATTCTTCAAGAAACAGATCAGTAGAAGGATGTTTCTTTTGAACAGCAGCAGTCCACAGTACCAGCATCATGCTCAGCTATATTTTCCTTTTTCACAAATGAGTTAAGAAACAGGCCCTCAAGAAATGGGACACTTTCCAGTTTTAGCATTTATCCCATCAAGTTAAGTATTTTATTTCTGTCTTTACTACATTCAGAATAGTTACTCCAATTATGACTCTTCAAAGCACACAGTAAGCATCAAAAGCTGTTTCTCTCTTATACTTCGAGCCCCAGCCTGCTCCTTTTGAAGTCAATGGCAAAATTCCCATTTGGCTTCAAGACTATACCCTTATTCAATATTATATTGTGTATGTGAAAAGTTCTGTTTTATTATAGAGTATAAACTATCATTCATTAACAACTATCCTTGTTTCTTAGAGTAAGTTTAGACTTTTTCAGAGTGAATTGCCATATTTTAAGTAGTATAATAAACTAAAATGAAATGATCATAATAAGTAATGATCTTAATAAATAAGAATCTTTACACAAGGCAACTTAACTGACGTAGTGAGCAACAGTCTAATAGTAGCCTCAGCTGGTAGAAATAGTAATATTCATATTTTCTAATTATTTCAATGTCAGAGCAATTTTAAAAACTTGTGTATTCCTGTCAAGTTACATTTAGGAAACACAATAATTGAACAAAATCTGTTTGATTATTACTTGAGAATATATCACCAAATTTAAATTATAGGCATAGCTCCGAACAACATACATTTAATACGCATATTCTTCTTTTCAAATAAACAATTGTTTCTTTTATCAAAGCTATTTTCATTCAATTTAGCTCCTTCTCAATATATGTTTAGTACTTAGAGTTTATTGTTCACACAGCAGCTCTACCTTTTTTGTGTTACCAAGTTTCATGACCATAGGTGAAGGGGAAAATGAATTCAGAATGGTTTTTTTCCCCCCACTTGAAATTTGGATTGGTAATCCCATCAAAGCATCTTTATGGTAACTGTTGCAACAAGTATGTCAACAGAAAAAAAAAAAAAGCATGGATAAACACATTAAGCATCAGATATACTGCATCCAGATGCAGAGAACTTGGACTCCTCTGCAAAAGTGCACATAATCAGAAATAAAGACAATTTATAGTGTCAGTAAAATTAGTGCCTTGTACTAATAGTTTCAAAACAAAAACCACGAGAAGCAAATCAGTGACACACACACACAAAAGAAAAAAAAAAAGAAAAATATATGGTTTTTTCTTTCACAATTTTCACTTGTACCAACTCCTATCGTCAAACCCAATACAACTCAACACATACAACCGAAAGTGTACAGTCTTTGAATTAACTGCAAGCAATTCAATAGAGACTCAGCTGAAGTGTTCAAATCGCGAGTCTCTCTGTCATAAGAAAGACCAGGCTAGAGGGTCTGACATAAAGTAACTATTATCTGACATATGAACAGCTCTTGTACTTCCAACCACCTGTTTCAGCATGGGGCTAGTTTGGTCAGGAACACGTTTAAATTACTGTTTTCTCCGCATGTTCTGGATGACGGATTTACTTGTTCTGAATGACAAAAAGCAGCAGCGCTGTATTTGAATGTTAGCGCTGCATTTTACCCGCTCTCGCTTCTTTATTCTATTCACTTTCAAACCCCTAGACAGATCAGTTAAAGATTAAATCAGCAGCAGTTCAAAGCCTTGTCCCGGGAAGCAAAGGTAAAGATAACGTACGTGTAGCTCTAATCCAGGTTTTGCTGTCGCCTCACTTTTAATTACCCAATAAATGGCTCATCATACAGCAATCCTGTAAATATATCAGCCCGTCTGGTCTGGGTAACGCTAGGGCAGCCCGACGTCTCTAAACGCTTTATAACCAATTTCTTGATTAAAAGGCGATTAGGCACTTACTGAAGTGGTGGATGTAGAACTGGATTGAAACTAGTCAGCCCTTGAGCAAGATAGTGATAGGGAGTATTTCCTATGCAGGCGGCTGTCATCTGGGGTTAGCGCAGAGAGAGCAGGCACATCTGGCCTTTCACAGCGCTCTCCCTTCGGCGCAGCTGGAGCGGAGCCCGCGCTCGGCAGTCTCTTCAGGTGCACGATCGGCCTCCACCTCGCGGGCAACTCCCGGGTGGTGCCTCGCTCCCTACCCTTGCAGCCAGGGGCCTAGTACCAGCAGCCGGTCCCCACCCCCCACTCCCCACTTACAGGTAGGAGGTGAAGAGGCTGAGGTTGGTGGGCACCGCTGTGAGCCCCCGGTCGGAGCAGTCCGCCCTGAGGAGCATCCCGTCCTGCTCACACTGGCACAGGGCGGGGCACCCCCTCTGCCGCCTCCCGGCGGGGCTCGCCAAGCCCCCGCTGCTAGCCCCAGGCAGCCCGAGGAAGCAGAGCAGGAGCAGCGCGCTGGCCGGGCAGGAGGTGTCCATGGTGCCAGCGGGCGCTGGTAGCCGCGGGGCTCTGCACTGCTGTCCTGTAGGGCGCTGTTTTCACACCCCCCCTCGCCCCGGCTCAGCCGGAGCCTGGGAAAGAAGCTGCCGCAGCCCCAGCTGCTGATGCTGCAAAGAAGCTGCCCGCCCTGGCGCAGGGAGCTGCTGCTGCTGCTGCTGCTCCTCTTGCAGCCGGAGCCTGGCCTGGAGCGCGAACTGCTGGAGCCGGAGCTGGAGCCCGAGCTGCCGCCGGCGCGCTGCGCTCTGGAGCAGCATCTCAGTTTACAGGCCGTTTTAAAGAGCCGCAGCCTGCCCCGCGCGCCCACTGACGCCGCCCAAGCTTTGCCCGCGGCCGCGCTCCTGGGTCCTGCCAGCGCCTCTGGGAGTTCCAGGAGCGGGAGGGGGGAGGCCGGGAAGGGGGCGTTCTTGGCCTCTACCTGCAGCGCGTGCTGCCTGTGGAGCGCGGCGGGTGGTGCACAGAGCAGGGCCAGCCCCGGGGCGAGGCGGCGGAGGCGGGCTGGGGCTTGGAGCGCCAAAGGGTGCGGGGAAGGCCCTTCCGGCTCAGCCCAAAGGCGAGAAAACGAAGTAGGGGAGGGAGCTGCTTGCAAACCAGGCAGTGCGGTCAGGTTCTTCCTGGGTGCCATGTGCCGCCTGTGCAGCGAGCTCCCCCAGCCTCAGCTGGAAGGCACGGACTGAGAGCACGGGGGCAGCATTGGGAGCCCATGTTCCCAAAGTGACTAAGCAGTTTTGGCTCCTTTGAAGTTTTTACCCTTAGATTTTATCCAGTATTAAGATGAGATCACACAAGGGAGGCTTCTTGGGAAGTCTAATTTCACATGTATTTGGCCTTGTAGTAAAAAGCACATTTGAGGACAGTTTGACTGGACTCTGAAATGTTTTCAAGTCAAATGCCACCACATGGCTCCAGCTTCTGACAGCACATGGGACCCTCCTGGTCAGAAGTCAGACAATCCTACAAAATTTGGGACAAGTTGTGTTCTTAGGAGACAAGCAGCCTGTATGTATTATTATTATTATTGATTGATACCATTATACCTCTGCTTCATGGGTTAGCACTGCAGACATAAGTAATTTTCAAACAAAAATGGTATAGTGTCTGGGCTGTGTAGAAATGTGGCACATATTGGGCTTGAAATGAAAGACATTTCTCATTCTGGGAGACAGTTTAGTGGCATGTCTGACCTGATCAGACCAGCTGAAGTAACACTATACTTACAGATAGAACAGGCAGTTGGGCCGTTTAGTATCTGATTAATTTGAGTGGCTATGGGCTTTGAGGGATGTTCATTTTCCAGTTGTCATAGAACAGAAAAGCTTGTTGCATCAGCCAGAAAACCAGCATCACCTTTACTCTGGTAAAATGCAACACCAAAACTCATTCTCTGCAAGAGTAGAAAATTCCTGTAACATTTGCTGCTTTCACATTTTGAAAAACAAGCTCTAACATGATATGCATAGTGATTTTGTACTGATCTCACATATATACAGTATTTATTTTTATTTATTTAGGGTTAGAGCAATATAAAAAGGTATCGTTTTAAAATATATTTCAAAAGCTAAAGGAAATTAGGGGCAAACTTCTTTTGTTTTTCTATAAGAGCTGGGTGCATGACTCCCATTTGTGCCTTTGGAAATCTCTACCTAAGTTAATAAGGGTTGGATTTGCAGCTGGTGTGAATTGGTGTAGTTCCACTGACTTCGGTGAGGTGGTGCCAATTTATACCAGCTGTGAATCTGTTCCTAAATTTCTGTAAATCTTAATAGATCTTTAGGGATGAGACTTTTATTTCTCAAACTCAATTAGACATGAGTTTAGGTAGTAAATGTGTCCTTATGGTACATTAGGCTGTATCTATTGGCATAAAGCAATTCAAAATTACATTTTCAGTTTTATCAGGCCAATCCTAAATTTTGATTGATGGTCAGGGATTCCTTTCGTGAACAAGGAGAACCTTGCCCATGGTAGCAATCCCCAGCCTTTTTCTGCACCGTACATGGACCAAAAGATGGATTTTGGCTGTGGGAGGCATACAGGCAACCTTGTAAGACAGATGATGAAGTTCATCCCTCACGCATCATAATACATTGTGCACCAGTCACAAGCCCCATATTTGCGTCTGGTTGCCAGTTTACTGTTCCAAGTCCCACTCCTGTCCCCACTGAAGTCACTAGCAAAACTTGCATTCACTACAATGGGAGTAGGATTGTGCTGTTTGTGACCAACTGGTAGATCAGACTACCTGGGTATTGGAGAGCATTCATGAAAGGGTTATGGGCCTGATGAATCCAGAGGATAGTCCAAAATAATGGCCTAATGAGAAGTCCAGGAAGATAGCATATAAATGGATATACCTAGCTTGTAATTATTGTTCTCCACCTCTGCACCATCATTTGATGTAATATGAGCTGCATAGGTGGCCTTACACTGGAGCAGAAATGCTTTATTTAAAATAAATAAAAATAGCTTCTACTTTCCTGTTGTGTAAAACCATGTCCACCAGAGCACTGAGAGACTCCTCTGCAAACACCCTTTCATGTGCTCATGATAACAATGTCTGGAAGTACAAGGGACACATAAGGCATGAATGGATGGGGAGAAAAACTGCAGGATACAGTGTTTACTCTGTGCAACCACTGAGACACCTTGGCACCTGCCGGAGAGAGCAGTTTCCCTATTTGACTGCTTTGAATACAGCTTACCCCATGCAAGATCAATACCTCTGTTTCTGAATTATGTGATTTCAGAGTAATCCCTCACTGAATACTGTTGAACGGGTTCATGCTTGTGGAATTGACAGCTATCTGAATACTTTACTTTCATCTATGTCAAAATGGCCACTTCAAAAACACGCATTGTATGCCACTGGAATGTTTAATATACTTTGCCAAAAGATGCCAGAATAACTTTAGTTAATAAGTAGATATTTTTTCATAAGAATAGTGAAATCATATTTACACAACTTGGTGGGCTATTATAGACTTATGTAATTTGTTCTAAAAGGTAGAGTCCATTGTTTATCCTGCTCATTTCATGTTGAGGATATAATGAGTATTACGCTGGATATCTACTTCCTTCAGATAAACATAGTTTAATTAATTAGGAGGGGTAGAGAAAGGTTTAACTATATATTTAATTTAGGTATTATTTATTTTGCGTGAATACTTTTGTTCAGCTAATATATGACTTTGAAATATTAAAAAATAAAACATACCTTTATTTAATTATATCTAATATAAACACAAACTTTTAAGAGAAGACTGTTTTTAAAAAACTCATTAAAAACAGGATGTGGTGGGACGGGGGTGCTCTGTATGACTGAATTTAAGTTATACCATTATAGTATTTGTTTTAGTATTTCTTATATGTAAAGTCCCTTGTTTCCCTATAAGGAGGAAAAAAACCACAAAATTTGTCATTTGAAATAATGCATGAATAAGGCCCTACCAAATTCATGGCCATGAAAAACGCATCACAGACCATGAAATCTGGTCTTTTGTGTGCTTTTTACCCTATACTATGCAGATTTCATGGGGGAGACTAGCATTTATTAAATTGGGGGTCCTGACCCAAAATAGAGTTGCAGGGGAGTCGCAAGGTTACTTCTGTGTTGCCTTCAGGGGCTGGGGCAGCTCTATGTATTTTGCTGCCCCAAGCACAGCAGTCAGGCAGCCTTGGGCAGCATGCCTGTGGGAGATCCGCCGGTCCCGCACCTTCGGCATACCCGCCACTGAATTGCAGCCGAAACCATGGGACTGGTGGACCTCCCGGAGGCATGCCGCCGAAGGCTGCCTGACTGCCGTCTTCAGCAACCAGCAGTCCTCCCCCCGCGGCTTGCTGCCCCAGGCACGCGCTTGCTACACTGGTGCCTGGAGATGCCCCTGATCAGAGCTGGGCGGCTGGACAGCGAAGGCTGTTGGCAGGGCATCCAGCTCTGAAGGCAGCACCTCACCTGAAGCAGTGCAGAAATAAGAGTGGCAATACCATACCATACCATACCATACCATACCACCCTTACGTCTGCACTGCTGTTTTCAGAGCTGGGCAGCTGGAGAGTGGCGGCTGCTGACTGAAGGTCCAGCTCTGCAGGCAGCAGTTCTGCCTTCAGAGCTGGGCTCCCATCCAGCAGCCACTGCTCTTCAGCTACCAGCTCCAAAGGCAGCATCGCCACCACCAGCAGCATAGAAATAAGGGTAGTAGTACCACAACTCCCACCTACAATAACCTTGCAACCCCGTCACACACTCCTTTTTGAGTCAGGACCCCTACAATTACAATACTGAAATTTCAGATTTAAGTAGCTGAAATAATGAAATTTATTATTTTTAAAATCCCCTGATCATGAAATTGACCAAAATGGACTATGAATTTGGTAGGGCCCTATGCATGAGTTGCTGTTATTGGTCCAAAGGGATGTAAGTGGTACCCTTACAGTTCTTCAAAGGAGATTACAGTTTCTTTGGGAATGATCCTTCAGAGCAAATGTGTTTCTAACATCTAAGCATATTCTACTGTCACTACAATCCTGGCCCCATTGATATCAATGGGAAAGTTCTTATTGACTCCAGTGGAGCCAGAAATACACCCTTGTTTCACAGACGATAAACACAGCTGATAATTGCAGCTGATAAACAGCACTATCTCTTAGCTATGTTAATACATTGGGGAGTCTTTAATGTGATTTGCAAATATAAAAGACTTCCAGCTCATTTAAAAATGATACATAAAACGATGTACCTATGTTTATGGTTTACTGGTACAGTGCATCATGTTGATGGAATGTTGTGTATTTACAGTATTAAATGCTGGATTATATACATGTTATCAGTGCACACAAAAATATCACAATTCTTAATGTTAATTTAAGTAATTTATTAAACCTGGATATTTCAGACATATCATGGATTAACAGCCTGCAAAATTACAGGTTTACACAGAATATATAAAATCATGAGTGGTGTAGAGAAAGTGAATAAGGAAAAGTTATTTACTTGTTCCCATAATATAAGAACTAGGGGTCACCAAATGAAATTAATGGGCAGCAGGTTTAAAACAAATAAAAGGAAGTTCTTCTTCACACAGCACACAGTCAGCCTGTGGAACTCCTTGCCTGAAGAGGTTGTGAGGGCTAGAACTATAACAGGGTTTAAAAGAGAACTAGATAAATTCATGGAGGTCAAGTCCATTAATAGGTATTAGCCAGGATGAGTAAGAAATGGTGTCCCTAATCTCTGTTTGTCAGAGGGTGGAGATGGACGGCAGGAGAGAGATCACTTGATCATTACCTGTTAGGTTCACTCCCTCTGGGGCACCTGGCATTGGCCACTGTCGGCACACAAGATACTGGGCTGGATGGACATTTGATCTCACCCAATATGGCCATTCTTATGTAGAAGCTGCTTTCTAAAATACAGGAGTATAAAAGAACATTGGGGACCACCAAACTTCTAATATTATTTCTCTTCTGCAGCTTAGAATGATTGAAAAGATTTTTAAAATTGTGGCTAAAAACAGCTCCCAGGATAAGAATATAAGTTTAAGCCATATAAAATTCTAACACCACCATCTCACAACAGTTGCCACAGCCAAAATAGGGTTTAAAACAGAAATGTCAACAGAATACAGCAGTCACTGCTTAAATATTAAAGAATTTTCAATTCAGTGACAAACTAAAAAAATATGATAGCAAAAGAGGAGGTGGAATTTCAGATGCTTGGTGTACAGTAGGGTTGCCAACCCTCCAGAATTGTCCTGGAGTCTCCAGGAATTAAAGATTAATCTTTAATTAAAGAGTATGTCATGTGATGAAACCTCCAGGAATTCGTCCAACCATAATTGGCAATCCTAGTGTGCAGTTTAATTATTTTAAGAGAAAACCTTCTTCCCTCCTCACCCAGATGGGTTGAGCATCCTGAATGCAACAAAACTGTGTGGTTAAACTGCAGGTGGCCTGCATCCTTTGCCCACCATGGAGCTGAGCTTTGCATGATTCTTCCAAGTTATCACGTGGTTTAATTAGAGAGAGGATTCAGTGGGACTGTGCAGTTCCATTAATACTTGAGCTGCCTAGTGGCTGCAGAGCAATACTGCTACTGTCGTGTGATCCTAAAATGAAGATTTCTTTCCCCCTGATCCCTGCAGAACAACTCTACCCTGCCAGTGCTCTCTGAGATGGCCTCAGCACCAGGATTTGCCTTTTATTTTTATCTTGATTTAGGAGATTTGTCTATACCTGAGAAAGTCAAATATGTATAACACAAATCTCTCTCTCTCCGCTCACTAGCTGTATATCTTTCATCCCAGGATCTCAAACCCAGGGGCGGGGCCGGTAGATCACCCTCAGAAACGACGCCGAAGGCCGCCTGACTGCCTTGCTTGGGGTGGCAAAAAACATAGAGCTGCCCCTGCTCAAACCATTGTACAAATATCAATTTATTTAGCTACACAACACACTTATGACCTAGGTAAGTAACATTGTGTCCATATTACATGTAAGCCCCGTTGCCTGAAGTCTTAGAGAGAAGAGAGCTCAGTGCTGTCTCCTGTTGGGTAAGGGAGCTTGGATCAAGCTAGAAAAGAGAAGGAGATAGGGGAAAACTCTTCTGTTTATTGCAGACAGTGTGTTTTTCTAGGTGTGTGTGTGAGGCATATCAAGGGTTCTGGATACTACTGGTTTCTTTCTAAAACGGAGCTGAGATTGCTGAACAGGGGGCAGTACAGAGTGATGGCAGGTGGTACAGAGAAGCAGCAGCTTCAAGGTGATGGATGGCACAAGGTGAGGGCTGTAGCAGCTGCAGGTTCTCTACAATTATGGATGGCACAGTGGTGGTGGCACCTTGAAGACGATGGACAGCGCAGAGTGGTAGCAGATCAAGGCAGCTTGAGCTGAAGCCATGGAGAGAGTGGCAGCCTTACCAAGGCATTCTGGTACAGGCCAGCTTACCCAGCAACTAAAGCTGAAATCACTCTAGCTGGGTTAGGTAGGAGAGTCCCCAAAGCAGCACAGGTGGCACCAGCCTGCTAGAATCCTTGGACCTTTCCAGCTGACCACAGCTATCTGTGAGTGGGGAACTGGGGAGGAGGAAAGTGGCCAGAACACATCAGCCACTAACAACAGCCAAAGGAGGACTGAGGTTGGGACTACTGTTGGGACACTATGGGGGAAGAGAGTCTGACATCATAGAATTTGTTAATTGTTGGTCTTCACAAATTCATGCTGTTGTCTTCTTCCTCTCTTCCCCCTAGTAAAGTTTTCTTTGTTGCAACCCCTGGACTCAGTGCTTGTGAGTGGGGAAGAATTGCCCAGCATGGGTGCCAAAGGTCCTAGGCTTCTGGGTGGGGTTTTGGGCTCGTGTTATTTATATCTTTAAGGACACCCTTAGAAAATTGAACTAGGCTGTTTTGTTGCCATCAACACCTGACAAAAGGCTTACACATTTACACGTCTACCTCGATATAATACTGTCCTCGGGAGCCAAAAAATCTGACCATGTTATAGGTGAAACCACGTTATATGGAACTAGCTTTGATCCACTGGAGTGTGCAGCCCCAGTCCCCAAGAGCACTGCTTTACCGTGTTATATCCGAATTTGTGTTATATTGGGTTGCATTATATTGGGGTAGAGGTATATACATAAATACAGAAACATTAAATGATCCACATCGAAATCTTCAAAGTTATTTAAGCACCTAACTCCCATTGAAACTGTATGCTATTTAAATAGCTATCCACTTTTCTTATATATTGTTTTTTATATTAATCCCTTTAGTCCTGGTTTACCATCTGTTATAGAGTATTCTGTCCCTTTAAGGGAAGTGGGGTCTAGGGATCACCCCATGATCTAGCATGGCCCTTTAAGATTCTGAGAGGTCTGGTGTATGCAAGGACCTAGGAAATAGGAGATATTGGAAGAAAGGAAGCCATCCCAGGGAATAAGTAGAGTTTTTTGGGGGTGGGGGGCAACTGTTACTATTTCTTTAAGGGCATGGGACTAGGAGCCTGGCAGCGTGGGCAGGGCAAGGCTCCCTTCTCTTCCAGCCAATTGGGTTTGGGAAATGGACCAACATAAGTACTGCCTCCTCCCTCGTAGCAGGGGATTTGCTTGCTGAGCCTTCTAAGCTAAAGGTGGATGGAAGTGAGGGGGGAAGGTCTAACTGGAGGACAGGCTGGCTGAGGCTCTGCAGCTGGCCTGAATTACAACCAACTACAGGAGGAGGACTTGAGACTCCTGTCTTAAAGAGAGCATTAATAATGGAAAATGCATCTCAACTCCACAAGGTGAGATGGGGGCTCCTTCCTTAAGGAGAGACAAAGTGATTCTTTGAAGTATAACTGAGCACTAGGAGGAGGTCTGGGGACTCCTAAATGTGGGGAAAAGAAAATCGAGCTGGATTCTCATATGGACCCAGAGTGGGTGTGAACTAGAGAGACTAGAAATAGTTTGTACTCAGTAAAAAATGTTAATTAAGCAGACCTCATGAAGGCATTATGTCTGTGACATAATTTGGTCTGGGTGATTGACTAAAAGAACCTGAGTGGGTGCTGAGGGCAATGCACCTGCAGGACCACAAGGAACATGCTTGAGAGCAGCGTGGGGTCACATCACCACTTAGCTGCCGTCTTCCCTGACCATTCTCTTATAATCAGTGTGAAAGGACACAGCTGGAGCATTTGACAAGTGAGTTTTCCTGCATTTACTTGGAATGATCAGCTGCCATCAAGTGGTTTATATATATAAGCAAGATCAAATGAAAGAAAAATATCCTTGTTTTAAATCAATGCAAAAAAACCTATTTATTTTCCATTATCATTTCTGCTGCAGAAAATTATGTCCTAACACTGATGTTGACTCCAATGTAAAAAAACACATAGTAGAAGTGGATGAGGGATTTGGTGGAAAAAGTCAGGTTTACACATGCCTGTTCTAATAGTTAGTAATGAGGGGGGGGAGGGAGAGGAAAATTGAAAATATATACAATACGGTTTTACTGCATATTATTTATTTGTGAGAGAAGGTAGGGTCTGTGAGAGAATGAATGTGGAGAAGTTAATCTCCACAACAGTTGGTCTGTTTCTAATAAACACCCTATATTAGAGTGAATACAGTCTATTTAAGCATGAAGATGTAGAAACAAGCAATTCAGGAAGAACTCCCCAATACAGTAGAAGCTTTGTTATCTGGCATGTTGGATGATTGAGAAGGCACTTCAGAATCTTGCAGTGCCTCAAGGTCATCATTATTAACATCAATTATCATTGTAGATGTAGAAGATGTAGGAGATTGAGCTGAATCTGAAATGACCCTATGACATACCCTGGAAGCTGCTCTTTTGAATAAATCCCTGATATCAACTTGCTTACTTGTCTTCTGCCTCTTTTGCATAAAAGTGGAGTGCAGAATATGCAATTGCATAACCTCCTGGGCAGTATACTAGTCCCAGTTAATAGATTGAAGGTTTGTATTGGGAGATATCAGAAATGCTGGTTAATAGAGCTTTCCAGTTGATAAAGTGCCAGATAACACAGCTTTTACTGTAGTAAATTGTAGTGACATCATTTAGGATATTTAAAACTAGACTAGACAAAGCTCTAGTAAAGGTACAATATGCCTTGGACTAACGTAGAGATGAACTATGTGTTTTTAATTAGTCTTTTCTATCTTTAGCTCTTACTATTCTCTGATCTATCTTAGATCTATAGACCCCTCAGCGTCTGCTCTAATGCACAAAGGACCAGGGGCAAGAACAAGAATATGGATAGGGAAGTAGTGTGAAAAGGTATACAAAGGACAATGAGGCAGATCAAAATGCTGTGATATCACACTATCTGAATGTCTTTGTCTAGGTATTTATGTTATGCTTTTCATTGTATTTTGTCAACACAGAATGACAGTGACAAAATTAGGGTTGGGTGAGCTAATTTTGCCAGTTCTGAAATATACATAAACATCCTGGGTTCACAGATTCCAAGGCCAGAAAGAATCATCATGATCACCTAGTGTGACCTTCTGTGTAATGCAGGCCTTCATTAGCTCTTTTGGCCATTAAAGAGCTATGATTATCCACCATGACCCCCAAATCTTTGGTTTGATAGTTTTCTTGAACTCAATTGTTACTTGGTTCAAATTCTGCTTAGAGGTGACTGAAAAATGGACCCGAGAAGCATCTGAATTTTGGAGGTCTGTACAGAAGTGAAGCACTTGGGCTATTTTAGGACTTGCCGTATGGAACTGGGGCACAGGTGGTCTGGCTTAGAGATCACAGCTGGGCTGAGGTTGCTCACCAGGGACAGCAGTTGCTGGCCAGGAGTTGGAGGAATTGCAAGAGTCAGGTTTTGTAAGCAAAAGTCAAGGTCAGAGTCAGGCTGGAGTCAGAGATCAAGTAAAGTCTGGCATTGCTGCAGGCCAAAATCTGTTGTGATTGCCAAGACACCTTCCTCTGGCAAACCCTAGGGTTAAATAGGGTGCTTGGCCAACCAGAGGGCTGCAGGGTGTCATCACTCTGGATTTCTTGGTCGACAGGTTCTCTGGCACCTTCTCTTCACAGTGCATGTTAGCTGTCCCCTGTGTGGCCTCCCAGTGGCACCATGGGAATACTAGCAGTCTCAGGCTCAGCAGACCTGCGTTCTAGTCCCCGCTCATTACCCCTGTACAGTCTGTGTACTGTCCTTCCTTACAGGTGTTAATGGGTAATAGTTCTGTGTAGTTGCAGATGAATTATCTATGCTCTTAAAACTGCATGTTGGAGCCTTCATGATGCTGAGCTCTGTGGTGTATAGGGGGCATGACCCCAGGGAGGCTCTCAAAACATTGTTTACCTCATGCTGCAGAAGTGCTAACAGATCCTCTAAAAGCAGAGCCCTCCACTTCTGTGATGGAATTTGCTCCAGAGCCCCCAGAAGTCTCACATATTGCATAGCCCCTTTTAAGCCTTCTGTTAATGTCTTGAGAAGAATAGAGGGGGGCTTCATGTGAGCCCTTTGTGCTATGATGAATTTCACCCTTTCTGACATGGGGAGAGGAATTGGGACATAGGGCAGGTATGAATAAAAGTACTACTACTTTTAGCAGCCTGTTAGGAATTATATCTTTTTACTTCCTTCCTTCTCATAATTTTTCCCTGTGACAAACTCATTGGAGTTACTGTACTTTGTGATGTGTTTGCATGGCCTTTTATAATTGCTTGAAGCATGTGCTGTAGTACTGAGGTGGTTCTGAGGGGGCTTAGTAATGGCTCTTTTTTTAGTGCAGATGTAATAGGAGAAGATCCTGTTTTAGTAATTTTGGAATCAGTTAGTGTATGAGAGGACTAGGTGTATGATAAGCTAGCAGAAGAAAAGAAAATAATTGTGACAGGCATCATAGTTTAAATAATGTAACATCAGTTTTCCTTTAAACTCTATTATATATATCATAAAACTTCTGTTGTGCTAGCCTCAAAAAATTGATTTCTGTTGTCTTGCAAAGTATGGAAGTCAAGAGCATTTCTTGGTTGAATTGGGCCCTAAAAAGTTGCTAACATCTCTAACATAGTGGAGATATTATTCTTCTATTGTGAGTCCTTTTGCTCTTCTTGACAAGGATGTTTAGAACCATCAAAGAAGAGAATGCCTCATGGCGACAGAGTAGGTTTTACACTGAACCTAGTGTGTATGGGACTTTGGGAGTTTATTTGCGGATTTTGGGATACCCGTACTGGGTAAGTGTGATCAATTTAGCTCATAGTTAGCTACCTAACTATTCTCTCTCAGAAGTTGGTGCACTGTCTTCTGTCTCTTTGGCTCATCTATTAGGACTGGTAATGCATACTTTGTCCTCAGTTTGTGCTGTTGCACTGTGCTTTCAGTTGGCACCGTTTACTGTTGCTGCCTCTCATCTGAATGCCTGTAGAATCAAATCCATGTGTACTTCTGCAAGACACACCAAGTGGATGGGGAGGAAAATGTATGGCCATGGACTTCACCACACACATGCATACTGGTCTTTGGAGCTACCTGGAGTGCTGTAAGAATGCGCAGAACCCTCTGAATGGATGCAGAAGCACCAGGGCTGACTCCAGGGTTTTTGCTGCCCCAAACAGCGAAAAGAAAAAGAAAAAAAAAAAGCCGCAATCATGATCTGCAGCTTCAGTCTTTGGCGGCAATTCAGTGGCAGGTCCTTTGCTCCCAGAGGGACTGAGGGACCCACCCCCAAATTGCCACCGAAGACCTGGACGTGCCGCCCCTCACCGTTGGCAGCCCCAAGCAGGTGTTTACTGGGCTGGTGCTTGGAGCTGGCCCTGAGAAGCACACACATTTCTCTTGCATGCTGGAGAATTCCAGGAGAAAATTGTCTTCTGATGCTTTCTTGGAACAGTGGAGATCCACATTACCCCTAGTGTGGGCCTGTGCTTTAATGACACATTGAGCTGTACTGAATTTGCATGATACCCTCCTCCCCCTCTTCTATATCCTTTTCATCTAGTGTTTACTATTGTGCACTTTTTTGTGCAACTGGGGATAATGATGCCCTTTGGCTTTAACTTTCTCCCCTACAGCCACATGCTTATGAGAACTTTCAGTTCACCTACAAGCATATTTTCAAAATCCAGCGATGTCCTGCACTGTGCAATATTAACAGTATTCTGCTCAGACAACTTGTTATGTAAGATAACTGAATTTGTAATTAACAGAATCAAGTACACCATGGGTGAAATCCTGGCCCTACTGAAGTCGATGAGAATTTTCCAATTGACTTCACTGGGGCTTGGATTTCACCCCATGGCTTTAAAACTGCCATCTGATATTGTACATGCTCCACCATGCGCAAATACTGCACCCTTTGGGCTTGATACTGATATGCAATAAACTGATATGTAAGAATCAACATTTGTATGAAATGCTTTTGAAAGATATAAAAGAGCACACACCTTCAGATCTGATATGTGAAGCAGGCTCTTAAAATAGTGCCTAAGATTAATTAGGTTACGCTAAATCCATGAAACATTTAAGTGGCATCACATATCTCATTCCTCTCCAGCGTTGGAGAGCTGGCAACGGAACTATTCTAGGGAGTATCTGCCTTAAATGCCAGCAATTCATTTAAAAGTTTTGTAGTTACAAACCGCAGTAGGATGCTTTGAACATATAATAATATTTTTATAACCATAATGTTTGCTTGCTTAAGAGAAGACCAGTCATTATCACTAAAGTATTTCCAAAGATGTAGCTGCCATAGAACCTGTTTTTAAAAACAAAATCAAATAGATATGAAGATTTATAGTTTATAGACCAGATTCTAATCTCAGTTAAACAGCTGTAAATCCAGAGTAGGTTAATATGTATTTACATTTAACAGATGAGAAGGCTGATTCTCAATTGGTGTACATCAGAATAGTTCCATGGAAGCCAATGCAGCTACATTAATTTATACCACTTAAGAATTTGGTCCTCTGAGAATTTGGCTACATTCCTTTAATAAGTAATATGTATCTACTATAGCTACATGAATTACCTCACCACATAAAATAAGTATTGGATATAAAATATAATATTCTGCACTACTGTTTCACTAAAGCTACGCTTAGAAAGCTATTGTGTATAGCAGCGGTGAAGAAAGTTTGGCAAACAAGGACTAATCTGAAAACCATAAGTTTATTTCTCTGTTTACATATTAGGTCTGCACGTGGCTCATCTTGCTTAAAGATGAGTTTATATGAGCTCTTGAGATAGATGAAAAAGAGGGTCAACAGGAAATCATCACTGGTTTAGTGCCACTTGGAATCTGTCAGAAGAAGCAGCAGTGATATTTGAATAAGCGCTTGATTAGGCTGAATTTTTCTATGAAATATTTATGTGAATTAGGCTAATAACAGCTGAGTGTTAGAATATGTTGAAAAGAGAAAGATGGCAAAAGAAGAAAGTGATGTTTTTATTCATTAGGAAAATAGCTAAAGTCATGGTAATTTCAGATAGTTGGTGGGGCACTGAGCAGAGAACTTGCCTTGGAATGAACAGCAGGAACTTCCTGTTTATTTTCATCTTACTATAGATTGTAAACTCTTCTTTGCAAGGAATCCATCTCTAAATGTATAGTAAAATGCCATGTGTATTTCAGGTACTATAATAAATACTAAGAGTATACATTTTCATAATTCATATTATAGAAAGAAATTAGAAGTTTTGGGTTTCTCAGATCATGAGATATTGGAATATTAATAATAAAAGTGTCTCTCATTTGGATAGGTAATTCAGCAAAGCTAAGATTAATTTTACCTATAGGAGAGTATTTTCTGGCTGTTGTCACTGAACATGTGGCTTGCAATATGGAATTCAGATATTCAAGGGGCTTAATGTTTTGTCTCCTCACTGAGCCCCACTTCAACTGACTTTGTGACTCAGACTGTAATCTGCCCCTCTCTGGATAATGTTGTTTTAGTATTAGAAATTTATACTGGATGTTAAGGTGGTGAACTATACTCACCCTTTCACTTAATGAGAATCCCACCCAGAGCTGAATTTAATTCAATATATTAAAGCAAAGTTTCCTCTGTATTAAAGTTCATTTTACACAGAAAGCCTCAAAATTAGACATTTACACTCATTTGCAGTCAAATTTTCAAAATGGCCATTGATCCTGGACACCCTAGTTTTTGAGATCTCAATTTGAGACACGTTAAGATATTTCAAGATGCGCACCTAAAATAAGTAACCACATTTGAAAACTTAACACTGTATTATCATGGTGATTGGATGCTTCATAAATAGGAGGAAGATATACCTAATCTAATCTTTAATGCTTAGGTTTTACTTCAGTTTTACAGCTGCCCAGCAGTATGTTGCAGAGAGCAGAGGTTCATTTTTTTCCAATGAGTTTCTTCAGAAAGGCCTCCTGTTGAAGTAGGAATTCTCAATGGTTATTTCTTGAATATGCATCTAGTAGGCAGAATCAAGTGTGTTCAGTTTTCACTACATTCTTTTTAGATCCAGAAGTTTGGGATGATTTTTATCTTAAAGAACTACTCAACCTGATGGGTCTTTCCAAGTTCTTTCAGCTCTAGTATTGCTGTCTGACAACTTACAGCAGAGGATTTGTTATTCAAGGCATAGGGACTTTTGCAATGGTTTCATTACATCTGATATGTTAGACCATTAATGAATATTTGTTTCTGATATCTGGCAGGACTAGTAGCTATCAAGTTTGGAATTGTAAACATCCAGAGAAAATTCTGTAAATACCATATTTATAACACTTTTTAAATATCAAACACTTAGTACACTTTACTATTTGTGTCCAGTTAAGAGTTACTGGCTTTAATTATTTCAGAACCATTAAAAATCATTTGCAATATATATTAGAAACATACAAATTATATGGTCAATACTTCTGGCTTTTCCAGTTGTATGGTCAATACCTCTGGCTTTTCCAATGAATGGTACAATCTATATATTTCTATATATTTTCTATATATTTCTCTTTATATTTGTGACAAAGTGGAGATTTTCCCTTGTCATGTTGTGTGTGAGTCTTACTGTTTTTCATGAATGCTGAGTGTGCTTCAGTTTTCCTGTGTATTGCATCAATGTCTACGTGGTGGGAATAAGCATGTGTGACTTTTGTGGGGGCTGATCCAGCTGCCTGCATGGATGCCATGGCCACCCCTTCATAACCTGAGACCCAGGAGGGGAATGGGACCAGGTGACGCTTGGGCCGGGAAGTGAGACAAAGGCCAGAGAAGGAGCAACAGGCAGGGCAGGGGCCAGGCAGCTGGAAGCAAGTCAATCTTGTCTGGCTTGGGAAGCAGGAGTAGGACCAGAGCCCTGACTCTGGGCTTCCCTCCCTCAAAATGGACTTGGCTTAAAGTCACTGATTTCTGTGCTAACAAGTTCTGTTCTACGCAGGGCCGGCGCTAGGCACCAGCAAACCAAGCATGTGCTTGAGAGAGCACATTTTCAAGGACGGCATTCTGGCCATGTTTTTGTTTTTTTTTCTTTTTTTGCTTCCAGTGGCAAAAGCTTAGAGCCAGCTCTGGCAGCAACAGTGCGTCGTGCACGGGGGCACCCTGGGACCACTGTGGTTTGTGCCGCAGGGGAGCAGCACTGCACCTTGTGGCTGGGCTGGGCAGGGCAGGCTCCGAGCAAGGGACACTCAGGCTGGGGGCTGCCCTGTGGGGTGCACGGAGCCGCCGGCACATGCTTCAGGGTGGCTGCCCCCAAGCGCCGCAGCTGGGGCTGAGCGAAGCGGCCTGAGCTGCCCAGGGACTGTGGCAGGGCAGCCAGAAGCAGCAGCAGCAGTGGGGCCATAGAGGGCAAGGCGCTGCCATGCAGGGCCCGCGTTCCACTCTCTGGGGCTCTGCTCCCTCTGGGGCTACTCTGCCCTGGCTACTCTGCCCTGGCTCCTCAGCCCCCTGCTGAGGCGGTCTCCTGGCTCTGCCCTCCCGGGTCCCAGCTGGTCCTGGAGGCAAGAGCCTTGGCTGGAGGGACCCTGGGCTGACGCGTGGCCTGGGAGCCCCACTGCTGCCCCTGCCCCTGCCCCTGCCCCTGCCAGCGCTGGACTGGCTGGAGGTGAGGGGGAAGCGGACGAAGTCAGCACTGGTGTGGGGGAGCTCAGGGCTGGGGCGGCAGCAGGTGCGAGTGGGGGGGGGAGAGAGAGCCCAGCACTGGGGAGGCAGGGGATGTGGGTGAGGTGGAGAGTCCAGCGCTGGGGTGGCAGGGGATGCGAGTGAGGTGGAAGAAGAAAGAACCCAGGGCTGTGGTGGCAGGGGGTGCGGGGGGAGGGAAGAGAGATCCCAGGGCTGGGGTGGCAGGGGGTGAGAGCCCAGGGCTGGGGTGGGGGCATCCAAAATTTTTTTTGCTTCGGACGGCAAAAAACCTAGAGCTGGCCCTGGTTTTATGCTGTGTTCCTGTCGACTAATAAACCTTCCGTTTTACTGGCTGGCTGAGAGTCACGTCTGACTGGGGAGTTGCCTGGGTGAACTCGCTGAGGGAAGCACACAGTGTGGAAGGGGATGTTGAATGCTCTGAGGTCAGACCCAGGAAGGTCAAAGCTGTGTAAGCTTCTTGCCCTGGAGACAGTATGCTCAGAGAGAGGAGGCATACTCCCCCAGAGTCCTGACTGGCTTTGTATGGAGTAGTTCTGGAGCAGCGCCCCCATGACTCTGTGACAATATTATGCAACTAATATTGGGACTGCTCCGTTGAGCAAAGTCAAGCACATGTGTAAATGTAGGACTAGAACTTAGTTATATGCGTCATCTTGAGGCATTATGTTGACTTCTTCAGTGGTTACAGACAAAAAGAAATATGAGGCAACAGGGTAATTTAAAGGGTTCTGGTTGTGTCTAAAAGGTGGTCTCAAGCAGAGAAGTTAGATTAATTCCCAAATCATTTTCTCCGATTATCAGTAGTGGGTATGCATTTTGCTTATTGTATTGCCAAAAACTCCTGAGAGACATGTGAAGTGTTAAATATACGTTGGGAATTTTTACTTGCATACATAAATACAGAAACAGATGGGATTTTTTTTAGCACTAATTTTTTACCTTGCCTTTTCACCTTCATCTTACTGATTTGAACAAGGAAGAAAAGGAGGTATAGCTAAAAGCATGGGCTCCCTCTGCTGGCTTCTAGTGTCCCTCAGTCAAGTGAATTAGCAGGGACTCCAAACAATATTAAGATCGAGAAGATAGGACTGCTTTTAATGGTAATATCATGGGACAAAATATTATGTGGGTGTTGAAAATAGGTTTAATCTTACTTTTAAAATATTTTTGCTACGTATTGATTTGCTCTTGATATAGTGAAGATGATGATATAGTACCATCTTACATGAGTGTTGTTACAGCAGAACAATCATACGTGGAAGGAAGATACTAGGCAGGACCAAGTTTTCCCCAATGTTCATCAACCTCTGCAATTTAAGGAAAGTGATACCTTCACTTGATCCTAATGCGTGATGCATGAGGGTAGGATTAAAATTCGAAATGATCTGGACAAACCAGAGAAATGGTCTGAAGTAAATAGGATGAAATTCAATAACGACAAATGCAAAGTACTCCATTTAGGAGGGAACAATCTGTTGCACACATACAAAATGGGAAATGACTGCCTAGGAAGGAGTACTGTAGAAAGGGATCTGGGGGTAACAGTGGACCACAACCTAAATATGAGTCAGCAGTGTAACACTGTTGCAAAAAAAGCGAACATCCTTCTGGGATATATTAGTAGGAGTGTTGTAAGTAAGACATGGGAAGTAATTCTTCCACTCTACTCAGTGCTGATTAGGCCTCAGCTGGAGTACTGTGTCCAGTTCTGGGTGCTACATTTCAGGAAAGATGTGGACAAATTGGAGAGAGTCCAGAGAAGAGCGACAAAAATGATTAAAGGTCTAGAAAACATGACCTATGAGGGAAGATTGAAAAAATTGGGCTTGTTTAGTCTGGAAAAGAGAAGACTGAAAGGGGAAATAACAGTTTCAAGTATGTAAAAGGTTGTTACAAGGAGGAGGAAGAAAACATTGTTTTTCTTAACCTCTGAGGATGGGACAAGAAGCAATGAGTTTAAATTGCAGCAAGGGAGGTTTAGGTTGGACTTTAGGAAAAACTTCCCAACTGTCAGGGTGGTCAAACACTGGAATAAATTGCCCTGGGAGGTTGTGGAATCTCCATCACTGGAGATTTTTTTAAGAGCAAGTTAGACAAACACATGTCAGGAATGTTCAGATAATACTTAGTCCTGCCTTGAGTGCAGGGGACTGGACTAGATGACCTCTCAAGGTCTCTTCCAGTTCTATGATTCTTGCTTAAATCTCAAAAGAAAAGTGAGTTCCCCGCTCTGGCCACCTCCAAGATCTCTGGGGAAAATGCTATAGGCAAAATTTCATTCAAGACCCCAATGTGGTAGTTAGTTTCAACTTGTACATACAGATAAGAAATTGCTCTAATTCAGCATCTTGTCCCATTTATACCCTGAGATACTGTTGATGTCCAATCATAAAATGGTGGGTGCATGGATCCATTTCTTCCTTCTCCACACCCAGCAAACCTTTGCAAGGAGAAAAGTATAGGACAGACTAAAGTGTGAGGCTAGCTACCTCCGTGGCCTCAGTGGAAATAGCCAGAGGCCTATTCTACTGCACCTGCTAATGTCTGGCAGCAGACACTTGAGGAAACCAGGCTGGTTTGTTTACCTGCCATGTCCGCAGGTTTGGCCGATCGTGGCTCTCACTGGCCACAATTCACTGTTCCAGGCCAATGGGGGCTGCGAGAAGCTGCAGCCAGCACATCCCTCGGCCTGCGCTGCTTTCCGCAGCCCCCATTGGCCTGGAACAGCGAACCATGGCCAGTGGGAGCTGTGGTCGGTCGAACCTGCAGATGCAGTAGGTAAACAAACCGGCCTGGCCTACCAGGGGCCTTACCCTGGCGAGGCACTTGTTGAAGGTTGCTGATCCCTGAATAAAGCGTGCTACGTCCCCCTCAGTACTCAGTGATCAGCTGGCAGTGCCTTACATGCCTACAGAATGAAGAAAAGGGTGTGTGTGTGTAAAGCACTATCCTTATTCCCACATTGCGGGTCACGGTTTCCAGAGGCCACTACTCTCCCTCCTATGCAGGTGAGAAGGGAATGGTTGGACAGAGGCAGGGAGTGAGTGGAGATATGACTCCATCCCCAGGATCCCACAGACATTTTCAAGCACATCTAAATAGGCATGAAAGGGGAAGTAAGCTGTACCAGGCTAAAGGTTGATAATGGCTTTTTTCCTCACCCTCATCCCCTCCCTGCTCCCCAAGAAGGGAGAACTGGGAGTGAAGTGTGACTCTCTGTTCTGAACAGATTCTGAGTGACACAAACTCAATTCACATCTGAAGAGTTTCAGTGATTAGTGAAAAGAAGTGGTATCAAACACATCAGCTTCTCAGTGCAATGTCCTGGGTCTTGAACCCAGGCCTGGGAGTCCCTAGAGAACTGCTATATCCTGGTCTCCATCCAATATTTACTGAAATGCAGTAGGCTGAGAATCTACTAGGACTATAGCCTCAGACATGGCACAACCCACAGCAGCCTTGATTGGCGGTTCACCTGGCTCCACTGATTAGTCCAGCTATGCTATTTAAACCAGAAGGAGGCACAAGAAGTTTTTCTGAGCAACAAAGTGATTTTCTGTTGTGGCTGTATTGAATTGTGCTTGTGCCTACCACCTGCATGTAATACTGTTCCTGATTCCTGCTCTGCTCCTCCACCCAATGCTATTCCTAATTCCTGCCTCAGCTCCTGTTCCCCACCGTGCTCCTCCTCCAGGCTTAATCCTTGCTTCTCCTCCAGTTGCTGCCCTTATGCCTTGCTTCTGATCCTCAGTTACCAGTCCTGGCTCTGACCCCAGCCTCCAATTTATGACTCTGGCTTGACCCTTGTCCCTGGCATTTGGTATCTGACCTTGGCTCTGACTTTCAGCTTCAGTTCCTGGCTCTGGTCCCACCCTTGGCTCTGGTAACTGGCAGTTGACTCTGGTGCTGACCCTTGGCTTTGTTCCCTAACCTGACTCCTGCTCTGACTGCTAGACAAGACCACCTGCATCCTAGTCCATAACACTCATCATCTTGCCACAAATGGATTAATGGAAAGGCTTATCCAGACGTTCAAGCAAACAATTTGCACTATGGTAGTTCACAGCACAAGGTAGCAATTTTTCTTTTGGCTGTACATGTTATTACATATCAGACATAAGTGATGTTATTTATGGGATGTAATTTAATGTCAGATCTGGCCTTGTTAAAGCCCAATCTGCAGAGGGATTTTCTTAAGAAACAGGGCAATCAAATGACCACAAATAGTAATTCTTGATTGCACAGTTTTCAAGGGAGGAAAGTCTTAGTAAGAGACTAGTGGCCCACACTGTCTTCTGTATTTCAGAAGCCACTAGAACCCTGCCAGAGCAGCTGTGTTCATATGTAGCTAGATGTTTCATGTGATACATGTTTAGTAAACACCGTTATTTGGCCCCTATTGTGTCCAGTGGGTTCCTTCACGTGTTGTGTAAAAAGCAAAAGGCACAACTCCTGTTTATAAAGTGAATTATCATGTGCCTCTGCTCAACTCACCTGTACTCTGCTCTCTAAAGCAATAGTGCCCAAACTTTTCCTGTCACACCCCTTCTTACTAGTAATGGATTCTGTCCGTGTTCCCCTCCATTACTGCACAGCCTAAGTTTCCTCAGCAAAGGAGCTTGGGCTGAAGGTGGAGCAAGTGATGGGGGAGGAGCTGGGGCTAGAGGTAGAGCTGGCTTGGGAGCAGAGAGGGAATGAGGGCAGAGCCTAGCTGGGGCTGGAACTGGAGCCAGAGCTGGGCTTGGGGCAGAGCAGGGCTGGGTGGTTCTCCCCCCCCACCCTCAATGGGAACTGGCCCAGGTCCCACTCTGCACTGTCCCCTTCGCCACCCCAGAATGTTCCTCCATGCCCCACAGTTAGGGGACTACTGCTCTAAGGCATTGACACCTGGATGGCTTTTAACTCTCTCTAAACTTCTGAGCAGCTTCAAATCTAAAGTGCAAACAAACAGAGAAAACAGCTCATCAGATAAATGTTTGTCTCCTGTGCTCAGATTTGGAATTTTCTTCACCCTCGGCCCTTTACACAGCTTTGAGGAGCAGGATGGATAATATAATTTAAGGTGTAATGTTTCATGACCTTACAGGGCTAGAAACAGGGAGCCAGTTTCTCTGCTGCTAAAACTCCACTAACTTGAATTGGGTTCTGATGGATTTCCATGAGAGCACAGGATCTGCCCAGGTGGAACTCACTGTAGGATGAGGCACTTTTTACTGTGTATGACAGAAGGACTTAACATCACTACTATAAGGCCTGATCTTCTAGTTCTTACTCTGACCTTATTCATTCAACATTTGAAATCAATGGGAGTTTTGATTGACAAAGGATTGAAGCCCCAATTTGGCAAAGCACTTAAGCATGTGTTTAAATGCTTTGCTGAATATAGATGGCTTGCTGGATCAGGACCTGAGTAAGGAAGAGAGGACTGGGTTCTACATCTGTACATGTTTTTATTTCTTTGTACAGCTACAGTCTGTGGCGGAGTAGATTATTCTGCTAATCTGAGTGTCTTAATTTTTAAAAAGTGAGTAAAAAAATATGCAGAGGATTTCCAGTGCTGTGGGAGTGTTAGCCCATTCGATCCTATCGTACAGTAAATAAAATTAAAGTGTTTTCCTGTTTAATCCTCTACATACTTCCTGCAAAAATCTTGTGGGAGCCATATATTTATTAAACATCTGCGTGAATTTTATGAAAGTTAAAAATTTAATTATTTTTCTTGTCAATGTCTCTCTGTTTTATACAAATTCTAATATTTTTGGAAACAAGTTTGTCATAGTAAATATTGTGGGAAAGTGTCTGTGTAAAGAGATGGTATCTGAGGTCCGTGACTTGTGCCTCTACATTCATTGTGTAGATCAGTGATGCTCAGATTGAGGCTCGAGAGCCACAAGTGGCCCTTTAATGTGTCTCCTGTTGCTCTTTGCAGCACATGATATTAAAACATGGTGTGATTTTAATTATTAACCACTCTAAGTTATTAACCAATCAGGATACTTTAACTATGCTATTAACCAACTGTAGCTGATAAAATAATAATACTTGGTCAGTCATTTTGCTGTGAGAATAATTATATAGTAAATGAAACCATTAATTCAAATTACTGTGACTCTTTTGTGTAATGTTGATTGCTAATTTGGCTCCTGAACCAGTGAAGTCTGAGTATTCCGATGAAGATTTTCAATTTGTCAATCTGGAATCTAGCAGGTGGACTTTTTTAGGTTACTTCTGAGAGATCTTTTGAAGAAAAGACTGAAGGATCATTTTTGGAGCTTGCAAGGGTACATTTTACACGTTAGCCAAGACCAAGGACAGGCAACCAATATCTGAGACCTCTTGGTCAAATTATTTAAATAGGAAGACAAAGAAAATCTTCTTACACTGTAGCAGTGTGGATAAAGTTACTTATTGGTAAAGAGATTGTATCATTCTTTCCATATGTAAGTTATGAAACACAGAAATGGCAGCTAGCATTTGGGGACATTAACGAGGAGATAACTCAAGATTTATTGAGGCTCATAGTACTCACTCAGATGAGAAAGAAAGATTGGGACAGGGCAGATAGGGGTTGGAGTCAGAGTCTATAATAGATGGGTATAGTGCCAAGATATGCAGCATGAGTAGGATGGTTGACAAAAGTGCGACCTGAAAGTAATAGCATTTGGACTTGGACAGTATGATTAAAAAAGGATCTTTCCTGGGGAAAAAAACAACTATGCCAAATGGGCAGTTATTTTATGCATTTAATAAAATATGGATGTAATCTGGGTCCTATTAAAGTAAACAGCAAACTCCCATTGACTTCAGCTGGAGCAGATTCAGGCCATGTAGTTCCAATTAGAGATAAGGATGAAATTACCAAAATAACTTCACTTTCGGTCTACAACTGCCTTACAATGAGGTCTCTTGATGCACTGAATGAGGTACGCCACATGTTCCGATAGGCATGTGTGAAAGATGGATCTTGAAAGATCTGTTGCGGGGGGTACTTATCATTGTAGAAGTGGTGATATGGCTACAGATTTTGCAGGTCTGGTTTGAATTGTGGGCTCTGATCTGCAGGACCGGAGCTTCCATTTAGGCGACCGCACCAGGATTTGGGAAGGCGGCATTTGCCATCCTCAGCAGCAATTCGGCGTCGGGGGGTCCTTTCGCGCTCTGGGTTGTCGGCAGCAATTCTGTGGCGGGTCCTTCACTCGCTCCGGGACCCATCGCTGAGGTGCCCCGAAGACCGGGAGCGCGGAAGGACCCCCACCTGGGGTGCCAAAAACCCTGGCGCTGCTCCTGCTGGTCTGTGAGGAGCTTGCTTCTGATGATGAATTTGTTGAGATTGGGAGGTTGTTTGAAAGCCAGAAAAGGTGAGGGGGTGGGTCAGGAAAGATTTGTTTCAGGACATGGTTCCCATCAAGTATGGGTTGTAATTGTTTTATACCCCATAGAGGTGCCAGCAGGTGGTAGGTACAGTCAGTTAGTGTGTGTGTTGTTTTTTCTTTTTCATACTGAAGCAGGTTCTCGGTCCGTTCCATGATGCAAACTACTTCCCTAGTGAAGTGTCCTTGTTTGGTGAAGATGGTTTTAAGTGTGTTAAAGTGTGTGTCCCAGACTTTCTTGTCAGAGCATATTCTGTGGTATTTGAGTGCTTGGCTGTGGATAACAGGTTTCTTGGGCATATGGGGTGGTTACTGGATTTGTGGAGGCACATGTGCAGATCCTAGGGTTTCTTGTATATAAGTGTCTATATAGTTACATTGCTGAAGCTGATTGGTGTGTCCATTGTTGATGCTGGTGTGAGAGTGTTCTAGAGACAGTTTGATGGAAGAGTGGTGGTTTTTGAAGTTGTGGTTGAAATCTGAGGGAACTTAGGTCACCTGTTGTCATAAACAGATAGCTAAGGGTTAATGTCTCTTTCACCTGTAAAGGGTTAACAAACAGTGACCTGCAACACCTGACCAGAGGACCAATCAGGAGACAAAATATTTTCAAATCTGGGTGGAGGGAAGCTTGGGTGTGTGTTCTTTGTTCTGTCGGCTGTTCTCTCTGGGTTCTAAGAGTGACCACACATACCTACAGGCTCTCTAATCTTCTATTCCAATTTTGTAAGTACAAAGGTAGCAAGGCGATATAGTCTTTTTAATTGTTTTTTCTTTATTTGCAAATGTGTAGTTGCTGGAAGTATTTTAAATTGTATTTCTGTTGGACGAGGCTTTTTCTCCAGTTTTTATAAGCTGAAAGACCCTGTAATATTACATCTTGAAATTACAGAGATTTCTTACTTTTTCTTTCTTTTAATAAAAGCTTTTCTTGTAAAAGACCTGATTAATTTTTTCCCCTTGTTAAGGCAAAGGAAGGGAGTCTGCACTTACCAGGGAATTGGTGGGAGAAAGGAGAAAGGGGGGAGGAAAAACCTGCTCTCTGTGTTTATCTCTGTCTCTCTCTCTGGGAGAGAGGAGGGGGGGGGAAGGTAAATGTCCTCTTTTTGAATCTGTATTGCCTCTGGGTGAGGGAAAAAAGGGGAGGGGGAGGGGGAATTCCTCTGTGTGTTAAGATTCAAGGAGTTTGAATCACAGTATCTTCCAGTGTAACCCAGGGAGGGACAGTCTGGGAGAGGCAACGGTAAAGGAAAGGGTTTACTTTCCTTGTGTCAAGATCCAAGGGATCTGGGTCTTGGGGTCCTCAGGGAAGGTTTGGGGAGACCAGAGTTTATCAGGCACTCAAAGTCCTGATTGGTGGCAGCTTATCAGATCTAAGTTGGTAATTAAGCTTAGAGGAATTCATGCTGGTACCCCATCTTTGGACGCTAAGGTTCAGAGTGGGGAAAGATATCATGATACCTGTCTAGAGTCATCAATGTATATTGGTTTCATGGTGAATTTTTCCAGAAACTTTTCCTTGAGGTGGCCCCTGAAGAGGTTAGCATATGGGGGAGCCATCCTAATACCTATGGCTGTTAAATGTAAAGCTATGTGTGAGGATGAAATGGGTGAGTCTGATATGTTTGGGATGGATATCTGAGGTGTTGTTCATTGTTTAGATACCTGAGGCACGCAGTGATGCTGTCATGAATGGTGAGGTGAGGCATGTTGGTTTACAGGGAGATGACATCTGTAGTGACAGAAATGGTGTTCTGATGGAGGTTGTTAATGTTGTGGAGTTTTTGGAGGAAGTTAGCTGTGTCCTGAGAGAAATTGTCCCTTTGTGCAGTGAGTGGTTTGAGGATGGTTTTGATGAGTCCTGATATTATATCAGTAAGAGTTCCATGGCTTAGGTCTGCCTGGGTTCCCTTGTTTGTGTATCTTGGGAAGCATGTAGAACAGTGGTTCTCAAACTTTTATACTGGTGACCCCTTTCAAATAGCAAGCCTGAGTATGACCACCCCCACCCTTATAAATTAAAAACACTTTTATATATTTAACGCCATTATAAATGCTGGATGCAAAGTGGGGTTTGGGGTGAAGGCTGACATCTTGTGACCCCCCCACCCATGTAATAACCTCTTGTCCCCCTGAGGGGTCCCGACCCCCAGTTTGAGGAAACCCTTATGTAGAAGGTCCCTGGGGTGGATTCATGGGGAATGCAGTTAGTTTCTCTTGGACTTGTTTGGGGAAGAATTTGATATCCTTAAATTCCTGTGTGAATTTGTGGTGTGAGGTCTCTTTTGAGTTCTTTGTAGTAGGTGGTGTGATAAAAGACAATGCCCTATCACCCATGGGTGATCATTTTTCCCAAGCTGATCACTCCATATTTGACTTCTTAGTTCTCATCCTCAAAAAAATCCTGCATGATACCTTAAAAAGATAAATCTGGGAAATTTAAATTCATAATTCAGTTAGATGCTAAAAAATCACTAAGCAGAGATACTGGTTTTAAGGCTTATAACAATTGGTAACCCTCCTTTGTTCTATGGCTACAGAGATGTTAATTGTCCACCTCATTTTAAGTGGTTTCCTGCAATATATGTCAACCCCTTAGCAATCTGTCCCACCCTATATTTAGCTGTGACACTGATTCCGTTTTTCTAGACTTTAAGAAGAGCTCTGTGAAGCTTGAAGGCTTGTTTCTTCCATCAACAGAAGTTGATCCAATAAAAGATATTAACACACCTACCTTTTCTCTCACAATTTTATGGAGTTGTCTTTTGAATATAACTGCCCTATAAGGTACGTCCTACTCCATGTATTCCCTGAGGACACCATCTGCTTGTATCTTGCTAAGCCTCTTTCTCACTACGGAACATTTCAGGACTGATTCTTCTGTCAAGCTGCACTTAAATCTCCCATTAAGTTCAAAGGAGTGCCACATGTGGAACTGATGAACTAAATGATAAGACCCTCATTAAATGATCTCTACTAAAGTTACCCAGCCCTTAAACTTTGTCCCTTGTTTTTGCGCATGAATTTCTATGAAGGCAGATTTTTGTCTGTAAATGGATGCAGTCAAATGGGTAGGTGATGCACATAGTTTACTTAACCAAAGTAAAAGTTTCACAAGCAGAATTTATTTTGGCTTATCTTTATCTTTAAGACAGTATTACTGTCTTAAAAATATTTCAGCAAAAAGCACAATCTGCAGATCACATGAAAACATCAGGAACTTTACTAATACATCACACAAATGGGGAACAAACCAATTAATTCATATAATTTCAACAGCTATAACAACAGCTACATTAATAAAAACAAGTATCAGGGGTAGCCATGTTAGTCTGTATCCACAAAAACAACTGCATCTGAAAAAGTGAGGTTTTTTTACTCACGAAAGCTTATGCCCAAATAAATCTGTTAGTCTTTAAGGTGCCACCAGACTCCTCGTTATTTTTATTACTAAAACAAGCACTTTACATACTCTTTATTATATCCTAAATATAGGACCAGATTTTCATAAAACGAGGTCAAAGATCCAGACACACTTGTCTTTGTACCGTTGCAAGTTTGTTTTCTGCAACTGCATACAGAAATTGCTCATAATTTTTATGTAAATAGAAATTTATAAAATCCATTGAAGCCAATAGAAAGGCTCCCATTGACATCAGCAGTAAGCTCATCATCATATAAATACCTATCTTCTGTGTTGTATGTGTTTTAAGAAATACCTAATTTGATGGTGTACTTCCTGGTGTAAAAATTAGGCATGCAAAATGTGTGTGGATATCAGTGTTCGCCTTTTGTAAATCTGGCAAACAATGCAGTGAAAGAAGAGCAATGAAAGGCATTTTTTAATCTTTATGACTGAAAGATGACAAAACACAGTTCATTACTGTATCATGCGCTTTTGAGCATACAGTCATACAAAAGTCATGATTAAAAAGTGCATTGCTGTACTCATAATTCTTTGCATCCGTCTTGAAAATGAATCCCAACAGACACTCTGGTCAACCTATAACATAAATATGTAGACTTCGACTCTCCACCGAACACCTTCAGATGTCAAGTCTAATGATCATAACACTTCTATAAACTGAATTAAATCTTTATGTGAACAAAATAAAACTGTTCATACATAAACATTGCTTGAGCCAGATTCTTGGCTGGTATAAATCAAGTGTAGCTTCATTGAAGTCAAAGCTCCTCTGAACTCAGTGGGAAAGCTCCCCACTCCAGAGAGCTCTGGATTTCACCTATTAGCTTTATGCCAATTAATATTAGCTGCAGAACTAACCCTGCGTCTTTATTTTTCCATATGGAATAAATTTTTTTGGCTGACAGAAGTAGACTAACATTGATTGCATATAATTTGATGAATCTTTCATAAAGTATTCAGAAATGAATTTCTACCTTAAAGCAGAGATGTTTGGTAAAAGAAATAAGATGACTAGTCTAAACATACTGAATATTTTAAAATATCCAGATAAATCAAATACTACTCAGATCTCAAGGAATGAGTTTGTTACAAGGACACTGTCTGTCTTTTTATGTAGACAAGGCTCCCTTCCGGAAAGTCAATTTGTTTGAATTGAATTCATAGCTAGAGCTGGGCAGGAAACAGTGTTTCCATCCTAGAAATTTTTTTTGAGATTTCAGAAATTTTCCCCATTCCAAATCAGGATGAAAAGTGAAAATCTCAATTTTGTGAACCAACAATCTGGAAAAAAAATTGAGTCAATCAGAATATTTTGTTTCAGTAACTTTGGAACATTTAGTTTTGATTTTGACCTTTTAAATTTTATAAAAAATGAGGACAGTAATTTTTTTTAAGTTGTTCTGAGGCAAAGCACTAGAATTTTTTGGCTTGAAAATGTTGAATGTTATCAGATAATTTCTTAAGTTATTCAAATATATTTTTGTATAATAGCTGCAGTATCACTGTCACGTTGGTTTGAACACTTGGGCCTGAGTCTCCTCTTACTTCTGTTAGTGTAATAAATTCTGATTATTTGAATGGAGTTAACCAGTGTATACTCAGTGTAAATGAGATCAGAAATGGGTTTCTTCTTATTTACTTCAGAGGAAATTGGCTATAATGCACATAAAGCAGGCTCCAAAGTCTAGAAGAATATTAGGAGGTAGGGACTTACATGTGATTAATAGGCAATGTGAGCTGCACAGAGAAAAAAAAGTGTGTATATTAAAATGGAATATCTTTTATTTTACATTTTCTGAATGAATTCTCTAGAAAACAAAATGCATAACTGAATCAGAAATTTATTGCTCATAACCATCTATCTTTCTCAAAATGTTGAAATTGTACTACTTGGAGAAATACTACTCACATTTTCCACACAAAGTTCCATTAAGTAAAACTTTTCTGAAGCTGAGGAAGTTTGTCTTCATTCCTGAACACAGAATAATGGAACTGTGGTATTATATCATTTTGCTATGCTTGGTCCATATCCATCAGATTTTTTTTCTAATATTTTGGGAACATGCAGACATGCAAACCAATGTCTGCCTGGCCCAGCAGGAGATAGTAAAATACTTCTCAAAAATCAGATGGGATTTTACAATATTTGTAAAATATAAAATGCTTGAAGTGTTCTCTGCAAACCTCAAACCGAACATGTTTAATTTCCTTATATGCCTTTTTAATTCTCTTGGTGAACTTTTATAAATTAAAGGATTGTCAAAAGCCAAAGGTCAGATGCATTCAAAATGTTCCTAAAATTAAACTCTGTATACTGATATCTATCTATATATTGATGTGATACATATGATATTAGTATAATCATATATAATTATATTCCTATAAAAACTAGATATCAGGAAATACTAGAATTCTACAGCTTATTTCCAATCTCATTTTAAATAACTAAAACTTTTTTTTTTCCACATTTCGACATCCTACAACTTTTTATCACTGCATTACAAGTTATACTCAAACAAAGCAGAACATTTATCCAATATCAGTTTGAAAGTAATGACAATTAATCCCTCAAGGGGCTGTGAATAGAGTTAATAGAGATGTGGAATTTTTTGAATTATGTAATTTACTGGAAAACGCTGATTTGTAGAAAACAATACTTCACGGAAAAGGTTCTTGGTTTTAACAAAATTCACATTTTAAATAAGTTTTGAAATTGTGTTGTTGTAAGCACCTTGGAAAGCCTTTCCTAAGTTCACTGATAATTCAAAGAAAATGTGGGTACGTTGCCAAATCAGATACAATAGTGAACAAACATATAAGTGTAAATCTTTACTGATCATTTTCCAAGGTGCAATGGTCCTACCATTTTTGTACTAGATGGACTTGTGCTCTCCTTTTCCATAGACACTTGTGTCTATAAGCGAGTAAATGAATGGGAGGCCTCAAGTATTAAATTATAGAACCTCATGCTTCATGCTTTTGGCTATGTTTGTGCTTTTATTTTCTCAGAGGACAGATTTCTAGTGGAAGAACAAATCTTGTTGCTTTCCCTCTTCCTGTATGTTTTGAATCCTCCATTCTAGCATGATTTGAACATTAAGGGACAAATTTCCACCAACTGGAAGCTCAGAAGTAGGTAGGTGCATGCATGTACATTGTTACACACATTCTCCTGGTTTCCATAGACAAATTGGTTAATAGGAGCTTGTGAATACGTGTTCCCACTTACATGCAAAATTAGCTTTTGTGAAGCACATCCTCCAATTTTTGAAAATGTTTACCTTTGTCACTCCAAACCAGGCTCTAGATGGCTTTTATTGTTGTCATATATTTGTTTACAACTCTAAAGAAGAAAGGGTATGAAGTCCCCAGATCATCTAATTTATGCCAATGAGATTTGTTTTATAAAGAGAGAGAGTAAAAAAAAAAACCCAACATAATGTCCATCTTTTCACTACTTAAAATAATATTTTAACTTGTATATTCAGGTAAACCCCAATTATTTGAATGCCACAAAGTCACCTGAAACATTGTGATAATCAGAGTTTTGGATAAACGAAATTTGTTTCTGTATATATTTCAGTTTGGGTACAACTTAAAAATTCAGATCACTTGAATGTGATAACTGGAGTTTACATGTAGCAGCAAATGCAGGGGAAACCTATTGGTCTTCCCTACACTCTGGGTTTTTTTCTCTTCTCTTCTAAGCAGCTCTCATAGAAGGATTTATTTGCCTTTTAGTTTCACTTACAAATAATAAAAATAGGAGCATTTAATAGGTTTCAATTTCACTTTTCTAAAAGAAGCTACAAGTTAAAAACAACTATACTGGCAGGAAAGTCAATTACAGGCACAGGTATGTGCTGGCCAGGGAGGGAGCAACACTATGGGAGAAACAGGTCACCTGGAAATGTGACCAGTGAACCCATTCATTGGTTTTGCCTTTGATTCTGCTTCACGTCTGTGCTCAGCAGCACTTTTAGTGACTCTAATAATGATGTTTGTATGGAAAATCTATAGGGAGAGCCATCAGCTGGCAATCAGGTCCTCTACAGTGATTATCCTTAGTAGTAGGCAGTTGTAGAAATAGAGCTATTCTTATTTTTAAAACTATCTGCCTATTAATTAACTCTTCTAGAGGAAGAATTTTAGTTTAAACTCTGACCTCCCTTGTGACTCCTATTGCTTCAAAATTATTTTGTGAATGATGCATTTCTGGGGAAGTTGTATGCATTGTCCATTCCATTCTTGTTACCTCCCTCCACAAACAACATATGGTAATACTTACCCTACATCATGTATTTCCATTAGCTCTTTTAGATGCTGTATTTATTTTCATGTTAATTGCTGAAGCCAAATTATATTGTTCAATTTGATTTGGGTTCCAAGGTAGACTAAAGCTATTTTAAGATGGAAAAACACTTGAACTAATGGAGACTGAATGACTGGCCTCGGTGAGATGTATTTATTATTTAATATGTTTGGCTTAGCATTTGTTTGGAGACAGTCAAATCAATTTCCAAACCTATCATAAGGGCTGTGTGAGCCAGAATGCTGTTTGATGTAGACCTCAACTCCTGTAGCCATTTCTCTGAATACAATTCTTTTGCAGTTTCTTGTACAATCTATCTAGGAACTTATATACCCCTTATCACTGAAATATCTGAGAGCTTCCCAAGTAGCTTCAAACCAGAAATAGCAATAACAATATATCTTTCTTTCTTTCTTCCCAGAAGGTAGGAGAAGTAGCTTAATTTATTTTGTGTGTGTGTGTGTGTCTGCGAAAAGAACATAAGAGGGAAAGCTAGGTCAAAAGAAATGAGTTTGGGATTTAGTTCTGAAAGTGGTGATGCTTGCAGGAGTGAGCCCCTTGATTTAGGTGCAGCTATTTAAGGTTAATTCGTTCACGTTGGATTACTTGGATAGAAGGCACTACATAAGTACAACATAGTATTATGTAATAGTGTGGGAGAAACACATCACCTGGAATGTGACCAATGAGCCCATTCATTGGTTTTGCCTTTGATTCTGCTTCAGGTTTGTGCTCAGCAGCATTATTAGTGACTCTAATAATGATGTCAAGTATCAGAGGGGTAGCCGTGTTAGTCTGGATCTGTAAAAGCAGCAAAGAGTCCTGTGACACCTTATAGACTAACAGACATTTTGGAGCATGAGCTTTCGTGGGTGAATACCCACTTCGTCAGATGCATGTAGTGGAAATTTCCAGGGACAGATATATGTATGCAAGCAAGCTAGAAATAACGAGGTTACAATACCAGCAAAGGCTCTGTAATGTAAACAAGGCCTTATGCTCATTTCATGCTCTGAAGGCTTTTTTCAGAGCCATAACATCTAGACTTTCTTAGCTTTCATTATTTAAAAAAAAAAAGTTTGTATTGAAAGGTTCATCCTTCATGCATCTCCGCCCCACAGGGGATGTCCCACACATTTGGAAATATGATCTTACAGTAACAGTGACACAGGGGAAACAGTGGAAAGCTCTTTTCCTACAAAGGCTATCCATTTTGATGCCGATCCTTTTTATGTTGATGTAAATACTTCAGATTGTGAAGCTGGAGTGCAGATCAGTGCTGAAATTAGGCAATAGTAGGTGCCTAATAATTCAAGGTAGAGCCCAGACCCCAGTAAACCTAAAGATCCTTTCCAATGTAAAGGCCTTTGTTAACTGAATAATTCTACAGTAGCACAAGTTGTCCTGTATACATTAATGATTCTACAAACATGAACATTTTTTCACTAAATGCTTTAGATATGCTGCATTTTTAATCTATTTTTCATTATGTTTTTAAGTTATGACAAAGTGGGATGTTGGTATCTCATTACAGGGGGATGAATTACTGCTCCTTTTTGGTTATATTTCCGTGATTTGTGGAAGAAAAGATTACATGCACGTGGCAATCAGTACACCAGAAGACTTATCTTTCCTCAGTAAAATAAGGCTGGCAATAGTAGGGTGTGTGGAAGTCCTCCTGTTTAATAGATTTCATTTAATTAGACTTCCAGCTCCAAAGACAGTTGGGTGTTTTTTTGTTTGTTTGTTTTTGTTATGGGGAGATTAGCTAGCTAAATAGAGGTCCTTAATGACTTTGGTTTGCAAACAGGTTCCAGTTTTATAATTTTGAATTTATTTATAAATATATCTGTACTATGGCAATTGTATTTGAGTGCCTTGCCTACATTTATGAACACAACACCTTCATCAGGTAGGTATGTATTACTATCCCCACTTTACAGATGGGGAAACTAGGGCGCAGAGACTCATCTGTGACTTGCTCAGGGTCACACAGTGATTCTTCTATGGTAGAGCTTGGAACAGACTGTGTCCTGGACATCTTCCTTGCTGCTATGAATTTTATCCTGACTGAATGCAAATTATGGCAGCACGGTATGCAGTATCTTTCCACTGCTTTACATCCTTTTACAGAATTCCACTTGTCTGATCAGCTAATTATGGGGTAAATCTTGAATCCTGCATGCATCTTGAGTAAATGAGCTGTGTTTAGGAGTTAACGGAAGGACTCTTCCTCTCCCGGACCCTTCTCAATGGCCCTTACTTCCTCTCAGCTGGGTAGTTTCCCCCCCAATGAGTGCAGATCAGTTCATGTGTGGGCTGGATTGTCGACTTTGTGCCCAGAGCGGCTTGGATCTATGCCATACCACTGCCCCATCCTCCAAACGTTCTTATGGCAAAGTGAGCCAGCATGCTGAGGATGTATATTCCCTATAGTACCTCTGGAGGCTCCTATGTCTGCAGAGAGAAGGCAGAATTTCCTCCATGTCAGTAACTACAGTACAGATCAGATTTAATTTAATCAATACTTAGTTTTCAAGCAGTTGGCTCAATGATGTGTTAGACAATGTGAATGGTGAACATTTTTAAAGTGCTTTCACAGAAGTGGTTAACAAGTTGTACCACTAATTATGTGATTACAGGGGAGCTATTTTTCAATTTTCTTTTATTGGGACTATTTATTTTGGATTTACGCTATGAGCTGTGCTGAAACCGAGCCCCTCACAGAAGGAAACTGTTAGTAGTGGCTTGTTTATAGAGTTTTTGTGCCCAACAAAAATACCTCAGAATCATCGAAGGCCAAACAAGAGGTTTTATAAAAGGTCTCCTAACTCCACACACAACGTAAATTAATACCTCCCCCCGCAACCCCCAAAGATTCATGAGATTTTTCATCCTTAAATATTTGTCTTTCTTAAATTTGGACTTCATCTCATTAATGCTCTGATAGCTGACGGCATGAGCAAGAAGTGTGGGGAGCCATCATGCTCTTGTTCCAAATATTTCTGTAAATGTATCCCACTCCTAACATGCAACAACCCTGCTGTTTGCTTTCTGGATTGTTACTGAGCAAAGATTATCAATTTTGCTGAAATACTCCAGAATGTGCTGGTTTTTTTGATATAGACAGATGTTCACTGGGATAGAGCAATACACCAAATCAGCAGTATTTCATAGCTCTAAAGCAGAGGTCCCCAAACTGTGGAGAGTGCCCCACTGGGGGAGTATGGAGGAACAGTTGGAGGGTGCAGCGGGCCTGGGCCAGCCCCCATGGGGGAGGGAGCACCACCCTGCCCCCAGCTCCGTTCCTGCCCCACTCCCAGCCATGGTCCCAGCTCCCAGCCCTGAGCCTGGCCCAATTCCCAGCCTTGGCATGGCTCGGAATCTGGCCAGGGGTTCAGCTAATGGCACCCACCATGGCCTGGCTGCAGCTTCACTCCTGGCTCCCAGGCTTGGCCCCTAGCCATGACTCTGTTCCCGGTCTAGGGCAGAGGCTGGGGGAAGGGATGGGGCTGGGAGTGGAGCCGCACCTGGCCACTGGGCCCAGCTTTTGGCCCCAGCTGCTGGCCCCCACTGCAGCCCAGCTGCAGCTCCACCGCTGCCCCCAGCCTTGGCCCCTGGCCGCAGCTCCTGACCCCACCCCTACCCCGAGCTGTGGCCCCCTTATTCCATCTGTGTCCCTGCCCCAGGCTGCACCCCTATCCCAGCCCTGGTTCGCACACACACAATGAGGGTGTGTGTGTGCGAACAGGAGTAAGGGCTAAGGGTGTGGCCTTCAAAAGTTTGGGAACCCCTGATCTAAAGCATGGTTCTATATAAGGACTTTATATGGCTCTAGATGTGCTGGATAGAACATTATTGGTTCCATAGGGAATGCTGCACAATAGATGAAATATAATTATCTCTACCCCAAGCCTGAGTTGTCAATGGGAAGGGACTGTTCCTATGGGTAAGCGCTGCTTGTGTACATAAGAATTTAGAGCACTGTGTGAGAGTATGCAAGAAACTTTCCCTCCCTCATTGTGCACCACATGCACAGGCCTGTCACAATCCCTCTCTTTGCATCTGGGACAATTATGGGACAGCTTCTGTGCACTCCTGGGAGCACACCTCTTCCCAAAGAAGGCAGAGAAGAGGTAGGACTGTAGCTGCCCCCAGAATTGCACTGGTTTGTGAAGGGTGTTGAGTGCATCAAGAGGGAGCAGGCTGCTAAAAGATGGTACTGTACAGCTTTCAACCATTCTAAACACTAGGGGTGAGATTGTGCCTCTTGAGTTCCTTCTGAGAGAGTGCAAATCCATCTCACTCCAAAGGCAGGGCTGTGCACAAAGTGATGTGTGGTTATTACTGCCCTGATTTTTTGGGGGGTGATACGCACCTGTAAAAATGAAGCCATGTGTTTGGAAAGAAGTGGGAGTTCTGAGGCTTGAAAAGGGCACTTGACACACAGGGAATGTAAGGCTGTTCATGAAAAAGGACGAGCAAAAGAATGTACTTGCAGTGCATTACGTTTAGTTTCCTTAAATGCATAATCCAACTTCACCATTTTTAACAAGACAGCAATCCATTGTAATGCACATTTATTTAAATGTTATCATATTTTTCCTTCATTATTTACTGCTAGTCCGATAGCGCTGAGTTCATATTAGGCAAAAGATTTAGTTTCCATTTATACAGAACATGTAAGAGTGTAAGTAACTTTTTCATAGATCTCTTTTCTTTGAAGGGTAAATATTTTATTATAAACACATGCATGCCTAGGAATACAAAAAACAAAATGGTGATACTGTGGATGAGGCCAGGGGCTGGCTGCCAGGATCTCCAGGGCTGGGGGCGGAGGGGCCGGGGCCGCTCCGGTCAGCACTGTGGGGTTGGGGGCACCTGCCTGATGCTCCAGGACTGGGGAGTGGATCAGCACTCCAACCTTTCAGGACTGGGGATGCTCAGGTGGCCTGGGGCTGGCGGGAGGAAGAAGGGGACTCAGGGCCCCGGTAGTGGAGTGGGGGCGGAAAGGGCAGGGGAGAGGTGCGGTGGGGGGGCGTAGCCTCCCCGAATGGAATATTCACGCACCGCCCATGCTCTTCTGCCTTCTCCAAAGTTAGTTCTTGGAGTGCCCATACAGAAGTAAATAAGGTTAGTTTTAGAGGTGTGTTTTTAAGTGTTAAAAACTAGTAAATCGATTTTAATATGCATTACTTTAGGTGTATGCAACCTAATTACCTATTATAATCTAAAATCAATATATCCAAATTCCTGACTTGTTTTGGCATATATATGTGGGCACTAAGTGCACTGCAAAGAAAGAGTCATGCTAGGGAACTTAGCATGCAGTTGTAGGGTCAATGTGGTCAGTTAGTGTGCGTCAGGTTAGTGAGCTGTAGATTTACACCGCGGCTTGCTGCACACTAAGTCTCCGTATAGACAAGCCCTTAGAGGCTGATTCCTTTAGAAGTGTTCTTTTCGTACCCTGTAGACGTGCACTGCAGCCCAGTGCTGTGTGGGGTGAGTGTGACACTCTGTGGTAAGAAGGGAGAATTTCAACATATTAACCCTATAATTTCATTTTCCCCCCCTTCTCCCTGATCATTCTGGAATGTCAGAAAGGAGAACTAAAGGCAATGAATCAGTTCAGGACTTGCTTCTCCCCAGCCATTCCAGACCTTATAACAGGGGTTCTCAAACTTCAGTGCACCGTGACCCACTTCTGAAAACAAAACTTGCTACACAACCCCAGGAAGGCAGATTGAAGCCTGAGCCTGCCTGAGCCCTACTGCTCCGGATGGGGGGCTAAATCCAAAGCCTGAGTCCCACTGCCCCGGGTGGATGTGGGGGCCTTCAGCCCCAGGCAGGGGGCCTGTAACTGAGCCCCACTGCCCAGGGCCAAAATCAGCGCCTGGCTCCAGCAAATCTAAGCCAGCCCTGGCAACCCCATTAAAACAAGGTCAGGACCTACTTTGGGGTCCTGACCCACAGTTTGAGAACCTGCTGCCCTATAATCATCCTCTCTTCCTGTTTTTCTAGTCAGTACTATTAATTAGGGTGTCAACCGATTAAAAAAATTAATTGCAATTAATCACACTGTTAAACAATAATAGACTAGCATTTATTTAAATATTTTTGGATATTTTCTACATTTTCAAATATATTGATTTCAATTATAACACAAAATACAAAGTGTACAGTGCTCACTTTGTATTTTTTATTACAAATATTTGCACTGTAAGAAATCATATTTTTCAATTCACCCAATACAAGTACTGTAAATGCAATCTCTTTGTCATGAAAATTCTACTTACAAATGTAGAATTATGTACAAAAATAACTGCATTAAAAATAAAACAATGTAAAACTTTAGAGCCTACAAGTCCTCTCAGTCCTATTTCATGTTCAGCCAATCACTCAGACAAACAAGTTTGTTTTCATTTTCAGGAGATAATACTGCCTGCTTCTTGTTCACAATGTCACCTGAAAGTGAGAACAGGTGTTCACATGGCACTGTTGTAGCCAGCGTCGCAAGATTTTTTTTTAACTATGTGATTAAAACTGCAATTAATTGACAGCCCTACTATTAATGGTAACAGAAAATTGTGATTTTAGGTAAATGCCTGCTCACCAACAAAGTCTTACTAAACTTCACTGACACAAATCTAATTCCTTTGTGGGGAGCAGCTATCGCTGCTGTTTCAGTCCATAGACACAATATGGAACAGTAGTTTCAGAGCATTTGTGTTGCATCTGTGCTGTTCGAGAGTAAATTCTGTCTTCCACTATGGCATCTTTACTCTGACTTTGAGAGGATAGGGGCATCTTCTGTGAGGAAATTGCTATAATGTATTTACTTTGGCTTTCTATACCTTTCTACATGAAAATAGCCATCCCTAAGTTTTTCTAAACTTTTAAGTATTCCTCATTGCCTTATTTATGGACAATTTTAGTTTCTCTCAAATACTGCAAAAAATATGTCTCTCTTGATATAAACCGAATGATGTATCAATTTAAAAACCAAAAGATATTCTATTGTTTAGTAGTAATTAGAATAGTAGTAAACTGGTTAAATAACAGGTATCATAGTAATATTTCATTTTAATCTTGCTAGAACTGCAATTTTAACTGAGTTATTAAGTTCCTGAGAGCCGTTTTTCCCAGGAAAAACTAATGATGCAACTGGGTTTTCATAGAGTAGAAAACTAAATGCATATTCAGAACTGTTTGGGTTCTTAGACTCTAAAGCCACAATTATATGACTACTGTAAATCAAACTTTGATTTTGAAGCAAACCCAAGACAATTTGCAGTATTTTTAAATCTTCTCTTTTTGTTCCACTTCTATGTAAATAATCAGACTGGGAAAATACACTTGCAAAAATCCAAGAACCAAGAGGTGCAGAAGATGTGTCCGATGTGTATCTGGGATGGGGCTGGGCTGCAAAGCTGGATCTGAACCTTCTCAAACTTTGGGAGTGTTTGGATCTGGGTATTTGGTTTGAATCAGTCTCTAGTTCTTTGAGACCCTTACATGAAAGATGTAGTATATGTAAAGGGACAAATCCTACTTTTAGTTACACCAGGTCAGTCACTGATACCAATGTGGTTGCATGCTGTAACTGAGTGGAAAATTTGACCTAGAGTGTTTATTATAAGTATCATTTAAAAAGGGAAAACCTGCTGAAGTGGAGAAATTGTAAATGGTCAGGCAGCTGCCCACCTACCAGCTTTACTTGTCAGACTAATGATTTACTCCTGTATTAACATCTTCTATAGTTAAGCCAAATTCGCTATAAAAATATTTTATTGTCACAACCCTGCTTCCCTGCCCCTTCGCTTTTTCCAGGAGATTGTAGGGAACACACAAACTGCTAAATAAACTGAAATAATTTTGCTATCTGTGTTCAGTATCCCACTGGTTTTCTTTAACTGCACAAAGAAAACAGCCAAATGTTTTAGGAGGATGGAGAAGTTATCAAGGACTTTTTTTTCTGGTAGATTTATGGAACCGCGCTTCACATTTCTAATAGCAAATAATACAAGTGAAAAAAGGAAGGGTTTGATGCATTAACTAGGGGCTGTGGTGCTAGTGCTTTGTCTGGCATGGTATGTAAATCAGGCCTTCCATACCAGCCAAAGTACAAAAAGGTGGAAAGTCAAATAGTCATGTCAAATTAAGCCCCTTTTTGTTTAGGTTTTCAAAGTGATTAATTTAGCTGGTTGGCATCGATTCAACTGATAGCTAACAATAGGTCATTTATTTAATGTAGCTTTTATTAGCCCGTAGCCAGTCTACTGTATCGGTGCTTATCTTCTGTTCTTCTCTTTGAGCTGTGACGGTAGGGCGGGAAACAATAGTAGGTCAGGTGTAAAAGAGGCTGCAGCATGTACAGGGTGAGTGCCTGTGTTTTATAAACAATGGAGTTGGGAAGAGTTTACCCTTTTCGAGAACATTTAGAGTGTAGCTAATCTGAAAAGTGACTACAAATGGCAAAATGAGGTTTCACATTTGCTGTGTCTCAGCAGTTCCAGAACAAAAAGCACAATTTAGAAGAGGGAAAAAATGTGTCCTGAGTGCCAGCGCAGCAAAACTCTCTCTGAGGACAAACAATGGATCTGAGTTATTTCCTTATATTTTATCACAGTTATAAAGAAACTGCAGTTAGGCCTTTAGTGTGCCTGTGCAACTCTGTATTTTCTTCAAAGGGTTTGCAAAGATTAGCGAAGTAAAGCTTAGTAAACAATTCTATCGATTATGCACAAGAAGGAATAGAATCCAGCTCACAAGCACTTAGCAGTATTGGTCCTATTGCCTCTAACAAAAGTAAGATGCAGTAAAAACTTATTTTTGTCAATAAAACCAGCAGATATATTTCTGAATATACAGAGGAAAATGTTTACTATGCATGTGTGCGGTGATATTCAAGCTACAGTGTTTCATTAGAACATTGGGTGAGAGTTTCATGCTGTTTGGTTAAGGAGGTATGGTATAGGACAGTCACTCAGTAAAAACAAGTATGGTTTATATTTCTCTGGTGTTCTGTAAACTATACATAAAAACATTACAGTTAGGAAAAGACCTGAGCTGCCCAGTCATGGAAATTATAGACTTAGATACAGTAGCATATTTTTTTAATGGCTGGATAATTATTTGTAGTTAGAATATTAAAATTGTATTTTTAAACTTGCTCCTTTCAATATCCCATCCATTTGATTTTACTGCATAGCATCTTACATTAATTCAAATACAATAAAAGCACAAGTAAGCTCCTTTTTAAAATGAATCTAGATTAAACCAAATAAGGGGGCCAGTACAAAAAATTGACAGAGACAGGAGAACAGGTTTCATATGCTGGTGTTCTCTACAGCGAAAGCATGGTCACTCTGACAGCTGAGAGGCAAGGGTGGGATCTCTAGAAAGACCACTGGTACCAGAGCAGAGATAACCAGGAGGTAAGATGGCCCACACTAGATTGAGGGCTTTAAAAACCAGCACAGAAAATTTAAAATCAGTCCAGAATTTTATAGAGAGGTAATGTAAAGAACACAGGGCAGGCATAATATTAGTGTTTTTTCTTAATGTGTTTGTATCGCATCAGCAATGTTGTCCATGCTTTACAGATATAAACAAAATTTCTATACCTCTGCCAGAAGTTTACAGTATAAATACATATGTGGAGAAAAAGAAAAACCACACAGGAAGGGAAGTAACATGATTGTTCGAGCCAGTGCAAAAATGACCTCTTGCATGCTGTGCTGGTAGTGCAGGCATGGGGCTCTCAGGACATAGTATACTATTGAAATGAATGCTTTGAAAATATAATCCATGGAGTAAAATCTAGTGGTGAAATCCTGGCCCCATTGAAGTCAGCGGTAGTTTTGTCATTTAATTCAAAGGGACCAGGATTTCACCCAGGCAGATAATTCGGAGAAATTACTAAGAATATATGCCTGGGTAGACTTTCGATTAAGACCCAAAAGACTAGTAATAAAATGTTCACTATGAATTTTCTTGATAATCTGTTTAGCCGGAGATGGGAGGTATTTATAGTTTTGGAAGAGGCAAGATCTATTGATTGGATTTCATTTAAGAACAGTTGCCTTACTGTCTGCTGACAGAAGGAGGCAGAGAAAGTGGTGTCAGCTGTGAGACTGAAAGAACTTGTGGGTTGTTTTTTTTTAAATGAGGTGTGTGACTGAAGGGTGGAGGACTGGTCATCATTTCAAGCCAGAGTGTTGGTCCAAAGAGTGAGATCACTTCTGAGTAAGAGCTTTAAAGGGTCAAGCCATAATTGTTTTTTTTTCCTCTGTACAAATCGGTGCCTTCCGAGAGGGTCTCCCTGCTTTTTTTGTTTGTTGAAATTAGGGCCTCCTCTACCCTTGGTCTTTCCTCACCTGTGGGGTCCCTCCTGAAGTTTGTGCCCAAAACCCTGGGTTTCAAACCCTGCCAAGTCCTTCCCCCGAGTGAGGTCATTCCAGCTGCCTCAAAGAGTCCTACATTCTGTCGAAGTGCAGGGTCTGCTCTGGCTTCAAGAGCAGATTCAGGAAGCTGAGGGAGGACAGGCTGAAGCTGCACCTTTTGGAGAGTTCCCTGAGACCTGCAGGGTCAGACTCTCTTCCCCCCATTCATCGGCCTCAGCCTCTCAGAACTCTTCAACTCCTTCAGCTTCAGTTCCATTAAGTAAACACTGAATGCACTGAGGCCTCAACTTATTAAAGATGAAAATGTTAATCCCCTGGCCAAGAGCCTAAACATAAGGAAAAGTTGTTCTACAGCCCAGGGGACTAAGGGGACATCACATCCCACTACTGAGGCTCCTCCTGTACCACCAAAAGAGACTTCCAAGCAACCCTGTTTTGGACCAACGTTGGTACCTTCTCAGCCCTAAGTACTTCTCAAAGAAATCACCACTGGTCCCAACTCTGGCACCATCAGAGGGCCACAGATATAAGAAGCATGCAGACTGTTGTATTAATTTAGATGAAACAAATGGGCTAAAGGTGTTAACGTAACTCAGTGACTGTTGAATATTAAACAGTGTTAAAGTTTGGGGCTTGGTATACAGAAAGCTCAACTTACTTAGCATTATGGCAAAGATGTTATTAAACATCTTTTTACCCTTTTATTAAAGATGCAGGAAAGAAGGAAAAACAGTTAAAGCATTTGAAATGTAAAGCATTAAATAAGGCTGTCATTTTAATCACATCCCTTGTTCCTTTTCTCTTTAGCTGTAGACAATTTTTAGAAAGAAAACCGTGCTGCTGTTTGACAGTATCTTAGATGGTAGTAAGATGATAATAACTATGATCCCAGGTGGCGTCTGGGATTCAGCTGGAGCTAGCGTGTGTGGCCATGTCATCTAAATCCCTCTCTCTAGCTCATTCTAGTCAGTATCAGGATGATTAAGGCCCAGGGTCCCAGGAAATGGGGGCAGAGGAGAGAGCGTGTGGCAGCCATGACCGTGAAGCTTGCTCCACTAGCCTCCGTCTATTCTTTCTGTCTGTCCTTTTTTTTCTCTACCCATCAACATTTGTTGTTTATAGGTTGTTGTAAAGTCTTATGAACTTTTATATACTTTTTACAGTTGAGCTCACAATTTGGGTACATCTGTAGGCCCAATTTTTGCAGTAAGACCACACATCCTGATACTGCATGAGTCACCTCAACTTGAGTACTGCTCTGGATCACCAGAGCAGACCACATTCCTCTCTCATGAGGCTGTCTGAGTGATAGTGGCTGAATCCCCATATTGAGACCTATAGAGAGTGTTCCTGCTGGTACCAACATACTCACCTGCACCAACTTACCAACCATTGCCGCTGCACCCTTCCACAAAAACCTGGTTGCTTGTTTTGATGTGGATGTCAGTGTTCACTTAACTGCTGGTACCAACTCAGCTGCTGGTACTGACAGCCTAGCCTTCAACTCAGGAGATGATACATGCTTGGAATCAGAGATCTCCATCCAAGATTCAACCACCTTCTCATTAGTTTCCTTCCTCTTATACTAGTTAACACATAACCCACCAACCCTGGCAGGATGCCCTTGGGATCCATCTTCTTTTCTGTACACCCCACCACACTGGGATTTCTAGAACCCTTGGGCCCTCATGAAAGAGGATTCATCAAGAAGAGCAGCCACCAGTATGCAAGGATCCTCTTCCCTGGAAAGCCCCTTTTCCCCAGGGGGATCTTCCACCTCCTTCCAATAAATCCCTTTCCTTCCCAGATGAGGAAGTTACAAGGCCTCTGTCATCCTATGTGGATTATTTCAAGGTTTTCCAAGAACTGATGGTAAGGATGGTCAAGACATTACAAATACCCCTAGAGGAGATACAGGAACCACAGTGCTCCTTGGTTGATATTCTGCATGCTATATCTCAAGGTAAGATAGCCTTGCCTATTAATGATGCCCCTTGACACCTGCTTTTACCATATGGCAGACATGTGCTACCATCTCACCTATGTGCAACAGAGCTGACAAAAGTATTAGATGCAAGCCAAGGGTTTAGAATACCTTTATCATCCGACCCCTAACTTCCTGGTGGTCAACACGGTTAATGAAAGAAATAGACAATACTGAGATCTACTCCTCATGATAAAGAACTTAAGTGATTGGACCTTCTTGGCCACAAGAGCTACTCTTTGCTTGTACTACTATTCAGAGTCACCATCTATCTAGGTGTGTAAAGAATCCTTGCCATCTATCTTGACAGGATTAAACCCTTCAGAACCTCCTCTACACTCTTGATCTCTACTGCAGAGAGAAGGAAGGGAGCTCCTCTTTCTACTCAAAGATAATCTGAATGGGTTTTAGGAGACATTTTAGCATGTTGTGAAGCTTCGGAGGTGCACCCTCCACCTGGGGCAGTGGCCCGTCCACCAGGGTTCAATCCACCTTTATAATCTTACTTAAGAACATACCAACTGCAGACATTTCCAAAGCTGCAACCTGATCATCTATGCATCTCCTTTTCCAGGCACTGTGCTATACTTCACGCTTCCAAACCTGACACAGCCTTTGGCAAGGCTCTCCTTCAAACTGTTCTGAACTGCTCTCCTCCTCAGCACCCTCTCCCATACTACTCAAGAGTCACCTGAAGTGGAGCACCCATATGCATGATAACTTGGAAAGGTTACTTTTCTGTACAGTAATTGGAGTTCTTTGAGATGTTTTATCCCTATGGGTCCTCCCCTGCCTGCCTTCCTTTCTGCTCTGTTTTGGAGTCCTTGTCTTTCAACATCATGGCTGAGATGGAACTGAAGTGGCAATGGGTCTACCCTCTCCCCATATATCTTCAGTCCAGAGCACAAGGTGGGGTGATGTGCAGGTGCCCACTGACACTGCTGACAAAAAGTTTCCAATCAAAGGTGTATGGGCTCATACAGCTAAAGTGGAGCCCCCACAGGGACAAAACATCTTGAAGAATTACAGCTATTGCACAGGTAAGTAACCTCTCAGTTTTGTATAGCTATAATTTAAAAAAGGATTTTTAACTTTATGCATTAGTCACCTGTATAAAAATAAATCATGGATAAGAGTTTGCTGGATCAGGGCCAGAGTCACTGAACATTGCAGACCTTCATTCTCAGACTTTACACTTACTTTAAGACCCTGTTTACACTGACAGTGGTATAAAGGAGCATTACTATATATCAGAATCAAGCCCTGTTTATTAGTACCTTCCCAGTACTATGTTTGTTAAATCTCAAAAACTATTTTGATATTCATTAGGAACGTAATAAAAAATAATTACAGCAACTAGAAAGACTTAAGAAGGATCAATTATATGTGAATTAAGTACCAGCAGTATCATGTGTATTGGAGGCTTAATAGCTATGTACCACTTTACTAGTATACTTTTTCTCATTGCCATCAAATAAAGCGTGTTCCTTGCCAAATGACAAGGTTAGACAAGTGTGGTAATATTGGGCAAGACAATGTGGAGATACAATACATAAAGAGATCTAGGCACTTCACTTTTAGCAATGTAATGAACTTTCTCTTTTTCCCTCCAAGAAACCAGTTCCAGAAAAATAGTTTCCTCCTTAGTTTAGATGAAAAACAGACACATTAAAGACTTAACTTCAGAATAATAGCTTTACTGGCATCAGGTACTATAGGAATTATACATTAGGCAGACAACTAAAAATTTGGCTGTGTTAATCAGGTGGTGTCCAAAAGTACTCTAGTAGTTTTTTATTTAACATGGACTATAATTTCCAAACAATTTTACTGTTAAGTCATTTAGCATAGACATTCTTGATTTGAATGAAGTTCTCTACAGGGACATATCTGTGGCAAAAATACATGTGAGTTATTCATTTTTGATCATCTCAGTAAAATCAGTGCTACAGGAACACACATGGAACTTTCCGTTGACCTTTGCTTTCCCACCACCTCACTGATCTTTATATGTTGTTAGGGCTAATGGTTCTTAGGTAGAGAAACTGGATATAACATTATGGCTGTAATTAGATTGATCACTGGAAGTTCTCTTGCTTTTTCTTGCATTGCTTTATTCATCTTCCATTGTCTGAGTTTGCCCTTGGTTTCTGACAGTCCCTTTTTCCCATCCTTCCATATACTTTGAAGTTAGGTTAGGGGTGGAGATTATTTACCATGTGTTTGACAAAATGATCATGGATAATTAATCCTTGTTTTTCATTCAAAAATGTCTTCTTTAACAATACAGAAGCAACCTGAGATTATTTATACTGGGACAGATTCTGTCAGCCTAATTCATGAGTAATGCAAATAATGGTCACTGAATCTGACCTACTGTAAACTTCTTGGGCCAGGGACTATGTCTTCCTTTATTTCACATGAACTATATTGTAATAATGAGTAGTTAGTAAAGGTAAATAAAAAGTATTTTGAGTGGGTTGCAGCTGTTACCTAACCTTTCCTAAATTAAACTACTTTGTGATTTAAAAGAATTTCGCTCTGGCCTCCAGACTTGTGCCTGCAGTTTTGCATATGAATTTCTTATGTATCAAGCCTTGAGATCCTTACTTGATTTTTCCCTCTGTTTTCAGGCAATCTGATTGAGGATTTCATAGTGTAGCTCTGTTTTTAAATTTCCTGCATATACTTATGCATAAATTGTACTCTGTATACGATGGAGCAGTTAGACATAACAGCATAAACTTCTCATGCACAAATGAAGGTCAGAATGAGATCCTTTTGAAAATATACCTGTAAGCATATTTTATATGACCAATTTTTTCAAAATAGGAACCTATACTTACTCAGTGTCTGGGTGAGCATAAACACAAATGACCAGATTCTTGAGTATGGCAGATCAATACTAAGGGCTTCTGAGGAAAGGTGACTGTGCAAAGCCACTGCCTTTAAGCCTCATTATGCCCAGTTTTTGGGCCACTCTAGACTGAGAAAGTCTCTTGGCCCAAGTAGTCTCCTCTGCCATTGTTTAACTTTATGAACTATCAAATAAACAAAAAATTTAACAGAACTAATTTAGTGAATAAATTACATAGGTTTAGTCTATAGATCATATCTGTTAGGAGGAAGCTAATGAGGACCTATTTTATAACATAATTCAAATGCTAAGATAATTCAACTATGGATGTCTACATATTTTTTTTTATTCCTTCTTCATATGGGGCATCTCAAGCACTGGAGGTTCGCAGCAATGATAGCGCCCATTCTATACAATCCTCTGCTAATCCTTTGGTGGATAAATAGTTCTTTTGATCCACCCAGAATACCACATCATCCATCCATGATCATCATCTTTTTTTGCCTTGTATTCTTCTGCTATCAACTTTTTCTTCCAGTGCCTGTGAACATGCGTCACTTGCTGAATCCCTTAATGGGCCCTGAAAATCACATCTTTCTTTTCATAAGATCTCTGACTAACAGTTGCTGAATTCCAGTTATCTCCAATACTTTTTAATGGGTGCATGATATATTTGTGATATTTTCAGAATTCTATAACACCATAACTAGAGTTTCTTTATGGTTTGAATGTCTGTGTTTCACAGCTGTAATTTAACTCTTACCAAATGTAAGTATTTTGGAGTTGGAATTTAGCCTTCAGATTTATCTGTTCTCATCAGATGTTTATTTTTTTACTATCTTTTTAGATAACATCTTCCAATTTATTAGCTATATCAAGAAATATTTTGTTCTGGAACTAGCAGGAAGTGTAAAACAATTTCTGTAAATATTTCATTTGCAACTTTAAGCCAGTTGAATGTAGCCGTATTTGCTTTCTGCAAACATTTATGCAAGTGAGTTTAATCTATATTAATGTTCACAACCCAAATTTTAAAATCAGTGAAGGATATCAAGTTTTATACCTTTTTTTTCCTGTCAGTATTTATACTAGAAACCTGATGAGTTACTCATGAAACCAGGGAACAAAGATAATACCATGGGACTAACGTATCCAATCACAACTAAGCAACAGAGCAGAATTTCAGTTTTTGAATTTCAGATAACAGACCACAGACTGAATGAAACTTGAAGCAAAATGGCCAACTAATGAAAACATTAGCAAAAACTGATCTATCTAGACTGTCTGTGAACAGAAGAAAGCAAAAATCATCCGATAAATGATATGCTGAATTATTTGCTCAGTTCTGATTATTTCCATAGTTTTTTAGTGTTAATTTATGTTTCTCATATTCCTTACTAACAATATTATAATGGGAAAACCAGGGAATAAAAACCATAGTCCCTTGTGGTCGTGTACCATAATTCTACTTGTAGGCACTCTTCAATTGCTAATAATATCCCCAGCAATCCTAAACAATATATCAAGTTTTCTTTCTGCAGAAGTAGAGCTTAGAATATACACATCCTTCCCTGAGGCAAATTCAACCCTAAGCACATGTGCTAAACCATTTATCCTCCAATCTCAACAGCCTCTTCAGCTGAAACAACTGAACTAACCTTTTATTTACCCAGAATTAACCACTGGAGCCCCAATTCACTAAAGCACTTAAGTACACACTGAATTTTAAGTATATGAATAATCCTGTCCATGTTTAACAAAGCAGATAAACCTCATTTCAACACAACACTGAAGCACATGCTTAAGTACTGACAGATGGTTAATATTAAGCACATACTTAAGTATTTGCTATATTAGGACCTTAATCATGTGTTTAAATCCCATTTAAGTCAATGGGACTTAAATATCTGCTAAAGTACTCTGATGAACCAGAGCTTTAGGGCTTGGCTACACTTGCAGTTGTAGAGTGCTTTGGGTTAAACCAGCCTTCAGAGAGTGTACCAGGGAAAGCACTCCAGTCTGTCCACACTGACAGCTGCAAGCGCACTGGTGTGGCCACATTTGTGGCACTTGAAGCGGCATTTGGAGTGGTGCATTATGGGCAGCTATCTCACAGAGCAGCTCTTCCCATTCTGGTGCTGTGGCTTGTGGGAAGGGGCCATAGGGTGCGGGGCATTCTGGATTCTGTCCTAACGCCCTATGAAGTATCATTTCACATCCAAGCAATCCCTGTGTTTCCGTCCACATTTGGTACCATCTTTCAATGGTTTCTGTGCAGAGAACTCTGTCTTCCTTTTCGGTCTGTGGGAATGGAGCCTGAACTGCTGCGGAACATGCTGACGAGTCTTGTTTGGCAGTCGAGTTACTGCTTAAGATCCAAAGTGACAGTGAGGAGTCTGACGATGATATCGAGTTACGTAACACATACGACATGAAATTGCTTGTCTTATTCACGGACATGCTCTCCACCATGGAATGCCGCTTTTGGACTCAGGAAACAAGCACTGAGTGGTAGGATCACATCGTCCTGCAAATCTGGGATGACGAGCAGTGGCTGCAGAACTTTCGGATGAGAAAAGCCACTTTCATGGGACTGTGTGCTGAGCTCGCCCCCACCCTGCGGCGCAAGGACATGAGATTGAGAGCTGCCCAGCCGGTGGAGAAGTGGGTGGCTATTGCAGTCTGGAGCTGGAAACTCCAGACAGCTACTGATCAGTCGCTAACCAGTCTGGAGTGGGAAAGTTGACAATTGGAATTGTGTTGATGCAAGTTTGCAGGGCCATTAATTGCATCCTGCTTAGAAGAACCATGACTCTGGGTAACGTGCATGACATTGTGGCTGGCTTTGAATAAATGGGTTTCCCTAAATGTGGAGGGGCGATAGATGGGACACACATTCCTATTCTGGCACCAGCCTACCTAGCCTCTGAATACGTTAACTGAAAGGGGTATTTCTCCATGGTTCTCCAGGCACTTGTGGATCACCGTGGGCGTTTCACTGACATTAACATAGGCTGGCCCAGATGGGTGCATGTTGCATGCATCTTTCGGAACACTGGCCTGTTAAAGAAGCTGCAAGCTGGGACTTTTTTCCCAGACCAGAGGATCACTATAGGGGAAGTCAAAATGCCTGTTGTGATCCTTGGAGACCCTGCTTACCCTTTAATGTCATGGCTCATGAAACCCTACACAGGGAGCCTGGACAGCAGCCAGGAACAGTTCAACTACAGCCGAGTCAGCGCAGAATGACTGTGGAGTGTGCTTTTGGCCATTTGAAGGGCTGCTGGCACTCTCTGTATGGGAAGCTGGACTTGGCCAAAGACAGCATCCCCGCGATTATATCCGCGTGCTGTACCCTCCATAATATTTGTGAAAGGAAGGGTGAAAGCTCCACTCAGGCATGGGCCTCAGAGGTTCAAAACCTGGAGGCTGAATTTGCACAGCCAGAGAGCAAGAACCCAGCATGGGGCTGCAAGCATTAGGGATGCCTTGAGGGGCCAATTTGAGGCTGAAAGCCACCAGTAATGTCTGGTGCTCTGCACGGAAGTTAAGTGCAGTGATTGTTTGCAGGTCAGTGTACCAGAGCTTGTTGCTTTCCTGGGCTAAGGTATATTTTGCTTTATGCACTAATAAAGTATGTTTTCAAAGTAAAAAACTCCATTTATTGAAAAGAAAATTCATTTATTGAAAAGCTCCCAAAGTAACTCAGAAATATCAAAAGGGGAAGGGGGTGGGGTGGGGACCAGTTCACTCATAGGCTTGAGTATGTCCTGATTTCATACTCTTGAATCCTGTCTGGAGTGCGGTGCACTGAGTGCTGCACTTCAGGATAGATATAAGGCATGTTGAGGGTGGTTGAGTGCAGTGGATAAGGGTTGTAGTTTTCATGGGTGGGTGGGTGAGTGGTAAAGCTACGGGTGTAGGAGGCAGCTGGGAGTGGTAAGAACCCAGATGTTGGGGAAAGTGGGTTGGAGGGAACATGGGGGTACAAGGGGAAGAGTTTTGGGACAAGGGCTGCAAGGGGTGTGTGAATGCGATAGTGTTCTGCCTGCATGGTGATGAGCACCTGGATAGAGTCCGCTTGGTGCTCCATTATGCTAATCAGCTGTTCCGTACTTTCCCGCCGGTGCATTGCGTTTTCCTGGTGGATCCTCCTTTCACTCTCCCTCTACTTCTGTGCCTTTCGATTCGTGTTTACAGACTGCTGCATGACTTCAGGCAAAATGCAACACTTACCAGAGGCAGCATTGTACACCAGACAGAGCAATGATTCCACCGCACTTAAGCAGTGCAATCACAAAAACCATACTTTGCCTGTCCCAAAGCAAGTGCACATAACCCATGGGAGCCCCAGAAATGGTAAGTAAGCACAGGGTCCGTGGGAACTGATTGTTTCATGGCTGTACTGTCCTCTGGGTTTCTGTGCCTTGGGGAGAGCCAACAGCTGCAGAGGGCACCTACCCTGAATGCTGTCCCAACATTCTCCACAGGACTTCGTTCTGGAAGATATCTTGCTGCTGAGGGTGACCTGGGAAGCAAAGGAGGGTCTTCTCCTACAATGCGGCTTCTGCCCTGGCCCATACGCAGCTTGCCTATATGCAGCAATGGTTCCCCCCGCCCCTCACGGCACAGTGGCATGGACACGTTAGCCTGACTGGGACAAAAACCACGCTGGCTCTCTCAATAAACTTGCGCAGGCGCATTGCCCACATTCTGGTTGAGACTTTTGGAGAGATCACCGATGCCGGTTACCTCAATGTGATAGACCACATCAATGCGCTATTCCGCATCTAGGCATGCATGCAGCCCTTACCCTCCTCGACCAAAGAGTCCGTACCTAAAAACTTCCTTCCCGAAAAGAAAGCCACTTACCAGGAACCTCCTCTGTTGTTTGTCCTTCCCCAAGCACCGGCCACCGCAACTGGCTGCCTTCCTCCTGGCTTGGGAAGAGCTCCTGGCTGCATGCATCTAGAGACGCCAGGGTGTCTCCCCCCACCTCAGCACCATCACTCGCACTTTCCTCCTCCTCCTCCTCCCCCCCCTTACTGTGCTGGGCTCGGAAGTGTCCATGGTGGTCGTTGCAGGGGAGATGGGATCGCCCCCAAGTATCACATCCAGCTCTTTGTAGATTTTGCAGGTCATGGGGACAGCACCGGAGTGGCCATTTGCCTCATGGGCATTCCATAGCTCCTTCACTTTAACCTGACACTGCACCACATCCCGGTCATGGCCCCTGTCCATCATGGCCCTTGATATGTGCCTGAAGGTATTGTAATTCCTACTGCTGGAGCGCAGCTGGGACTGGACAGCTCCCTCCCCCCAAACACTGATGAGGTTCAGCACCCTGCCATTGCTCCATATGGGGGATCCCCTGGCGCGTGGTGGCATGGTCACCTGGAAAGATGTGTTGAGAGCACGCCACGCCTGGCTGAGCAAACAGGAAGGGATTTTCAAAATTCCCAGGGAATTTAAAGGGTGGGTCTGATCACCTGAGGGCAGCAGAGTTTAAAAGTGATGACCAGAGTGGCTAGAACAGGCATTGTGGTACACTTCCAAAGGCCAATCAGAGCTTATTAGGTGTCCACACTGATGCCGCGGTGCTCCAGCGAGAGCGCAACAAACGTTATTCCTCTCGGGGAGGTGGAGTACCAGGAGCGCTCCAGCCGCAGAGTCAGAGTGCTCTATGTGCCTTGCCAGCATGGACGGGGAGTGAGATAGAGTGCTCTTGGCAGCTTTATTGTGCAATAATGCATAAGTGAAGCCAAGGCCTTATACACAGGGCTTTAGCAAGTAGCCTTTGTGCAGGCATATCTCACATTGTAGGTACGGTAATATCAGGCTCTCATAAGATAAAATGTATGCTGAGGTAATATTGTTAGTTTAATGGGAAAATAAATGAAAAATTTAATTTTTTGTTTAACTCAGTCTTGCTTTCTGGTTTCCTGGGCCTGCAGAGACTTGGAACAATAAGCAAGCTGTTTACTTACTCCTAGAGGTAGCAAGAACTAGTGTCTGACATTGTTCTTCAGCAGTCCCTTCTGACTTGTTTAGGGAGTGTTTGTGGACATTGAAACAGGGTGCTGGAACAGTTAGTATAGTGGGGGTGCTATGAGCCATTGGACCAAACTGTAAACCCTGTATATGATAGAAACCACATCAAGCCAGGGAGTGTGGCAGCACTCCTATTTCCAGCACCTATGAATGACAGAAATGAATCTGCCTCAAGTCCTTCTGAACTAGAAGATAGTTTCTGCCATGAGGCAGAACACTCCAGACAGTGAAGTAGAGTGGGAGAATGTCTGTTTTTCTGTAGCTATTGAATAATTTTCTAAGCTAGCATTGTATATGTTATCTAAGCTTGTCCTCTTATCTAATAAAAGGTCACATACAAACACTTGAAGGGAACAAAGCATCTAAATAAATACATGTTCTCAAATCTTTTCTTCTTTCTCTGCTTCTTAACATAGTGCAGGTCCCTAAAGTGAAATGAGGAAAATATACACTATATTTAAAATTCTCCACCACATAGCTATACCAGGACTATTAACCTCAGAAAAAAACAACTTCATCTCATGATAATGAAATTCTGGACCATGCATTGCAAATCAGTCTGTAAAAAGGACAAGAGTACTTGTGGCACGTTAGAGACTATAACAAATTTATTTGAGCATAAGCTTTCGTGGGCTACAGCCCACTTCATCGGATGCATAGGCTGGAACATACAGCAAGAAGATGTTTATATTTACAGAGAACATGAAAAGGTGGAAGTAGCCCTACCAACGGTAAGAGGCCAATCAATTGGCCTGTCATCAGCAGGAGAAAAAAAACTTCTGAAGTGATAATCGAGATGACCCATAGAAGGTGTGAGGATACTATTAACATGGGGAAATATTCAATTAGTGTAATGGCCCAACCATTCCCAGTCTCTGTTCAAACCTAAGTTAATTGTATCTAATCTGCATATTAATTCAAGTTCAGCAGTCTCTCTTTGGAGTCTGTTTTTGACATTTTTTTTGTTGTAAAATTGCCACCTTCAAGTCTGTCACTGAGTGGCTAGAGAGGTTGTAGTGTTCTCCCACTGGTTTTTGAATGTTATGATTCCTGATGTCAGATTTGTGTCCATTTATTCTTTTTTGTGTAGAGACTGTCCGGTTTGGCCAATGTATATGGCAGAGGGGCATTGCTGGCACATGATGGCATATATCACATTGGTAGATGTGCAGGTGAATGAGCCCCTGATGGCATGGCTGATGTGATTTGGTCCTATGATGGGGGCACTTGAATAGATATGTGGACAGAGTTGGTATCGGGCTTTGTTGCAAGGATAGGTCCCTGGGTTAGTGTTTATGTTGTATGGTGTGCAATTGCTGGTGAGTATTTGCTTTAGGTTGAGAGGCTGTCTGTAAGCGAGGACTAGTCTGTCTCCCAAGATCTGTGAGAGTGAGGGGATCATCTTTCAGGATAGGTTGTAGATCTTTGATGCGCTGCACAGGTTTTACTTGGGGGTTGAAGGTGACGGCTAGTGGCGTTATTTTCTTTGTTGGGCCTGTCCTGTAATAGGTGACTTCTGGGTACTCTTCTGGCTCTGTCAATATACACTAAATCAATCTGTGTGAACATAAATGTAGGCAGAAAATTATATACATAGGGAAGTGGTGAATGTCCTACCACAGGGCACTATCTCAAATATTGTTCATATGTGATCAGTGTGATGGGTTCTTTGTGGGTGGGTTGCCACCTGGAACTAGGGTACCACTGAGCCCTCTGACCCATCAGCCTGGGCTCCCTTTCACACGTGCTGCTGTGACAAGCTACGGACCTGCTCCTGGTCCTATACTTCCTCCAGCATTCACACAGGTAGGAACACACCCAGCTGCAGTTACATGCAGGCTTTCTGACCAGCCACTGCATGAAACAACAATAGAGAGGCTACATCCAAAATAACCACCAGCTTTCCAGCCTAGGACTCCCCATTGCTGGAGTATAAACCCAGAATTATACCATCTTGCACTGCACAAGGATTTGTACAGTGTAGGCTCATAGTTTGCCCCCCCTCCATGTGGAGAGGAATATGCTACAGCCTTTGCCCCTTGAGCTATGATTTCCCATGCATTTCACTCAAATTCACTGGTTTAGATAAAACAAAAACAAATTTATTAACTATAGAAGATGGATTTTAAGTGATTATAGGTGATAGCAAACAGATCAAATCAGATTACCTAGTAAATAAACACAAATGCAAACTAAGTCTATAATACTAGGAAGACAGGATATGAATTAACAAATTTTCACCCTGGCTGATGATACAAGCAGGCTGCAGATTCTTAAGACACAGGCTACACTTGCTTTGCAGCTTGGAATCCTCAGGAAGAATTTAAGAGACTCCTATTAACCACTCAATGTTACATTCATATTAGGAGATGGTTCACTAGTTCAATCTCTTAACGGGGTGGGAGGGATAGCTCAGTGGTTTACATATTGGCCTGCTAAACTCAGGGTTGTGAGTTTAATCCTTGAGAGGGCCACTTAGGGATCTGGGGCAAAATCAGTACTTGGTCATGCTAGTGAAGGCTTGGGGCTGGACTCAATGACCTTCCAGGGTCCCTTCTAGTTCTGAGATAGGTATATCTCAAATTATTTAAAAATTAAATTTATTAAACCTAGATATCAGAATAAACTGAGCACTGGGTCTGACTACATCCTGATGGAGTGGTCGTGGTTGTTATTTAAGGTTAACGTGATCAGCACTGTGCAGAGCATAAAAAACAAGTGCTATCCCAAAAGGCTTACAATTTAAAATAAAAACACAGGGAAGGTGGGTATTATTGGTAGGGACAGGGCAGAAAACTTGTGTTTTTCCCTCCTTTCTCTTCTTTATACAAATAACTTCCTAACGGCATGGGGTTTTAATGGGAATTTGAATGGCAAGAAGATAGAGGTGTGGTAAATTGAGATGGGCAGGAAATTGGAATGGAGGTTAATTAGGAATTAAACTTAAAGACACATCTTTGTTCAAATGCATCTGGCTCAGTTGGTGTAGCTAACTTTATTTGCATATCTATATATATTATAATTTTAAATTATTGACAACTCAGGGCCAAATCCTGATCATCTTATTCTCCCACTGACTTCAGCAGATGCTTTCAGTTGTTGGCAGAAGAATTCAGATTTGTTCGAATAAATAATACCAATATAGTTTTGAAATTTGCACACTGTGGCCCAAATTCTGCTTCTTTTTCTCATGCTAGTAAAGTCAGTTCACTTACACTGTGGTTGACTTTGGTCCATTCTGTTTTTACAAGAATGCCAAGAGGGTGCAAGATAGCCATATGCAATGCAAACGCCAGTCACATTTTGAAAGGGCTTATTGTGTTCCTTATTCATTCATAACGCAATATGTCTCATTCCACAATGGGGCTTGGAATTCACCCACTGCATATTCTGATCCCAGTTAGCCCTGATTGACACTCCATTCAATCCCAGGGTGGTCAATGGAGTGGAGAGCGCAGGTAGATTAGAACAGAATTCGGCCCATATTTTAAAAGTTTGCTAAACTTAGTGATTCATGAGCCATTTATCACTGCTGGGTAGATGGTCAGTTCAAAATTGTTCAGCTCTGAGAGGTGCTCAGCACCTGAAGCTCCCTTCAGGTGCACTGTGAAATGTGAGCGCTCAGCATCTTTAAGGATAAGGTTCTTCAAATAGGCTTGTTTTATAGCTCTTTTCTCATGTTCAGAGATCTCAGGGGCTGAGCATATCTCCCTACGTGCCTACATTGCTTCAATGACACCTGCATTCAGAATCTAGTCCTATCTGATTGCAAGGCCCTCTGGGGTTTCTAGAAAGTCCTGTTTGACAGGGGCATTAAAGATTACAGTCCTTGTTCTCCATTCCATCACACTGGTTTTATTCTGGTGTAACTTCATTGGAGTCAGGCATAAAGTGACATAAAGAAGTAGAGAATCAGGCCCATATCTAAAAGCTGAACAGTAGTGGCCCTGTGGATAGTTACTTCAGCCAAATTTCACTTTCTTTAAATTAGTATTTTCTCTGTTTCTTAAAAATGAAAACAAATCCATTAATAAAGTGCATGGATGCCAGTCCATGGAAGGTATAGGTCATTTCTATTATGTTTCTGACTCAAAGATCTGATATTGCAATAGCTGTGACATTGGGAGTTTTACTGGGTTCACAATAGTTGCAGGACTGACCCCATGTCTGTCCGTCTCACTGTTGTAGCAGGAGAGTGGAAAAAAGAAATGCTAGATTGAGTTGTTTTGCCATCTTGGTAATGAATCCATCATGTACATTCCTTCAAATGTAGCCTCAGTTATACTGCACAACTGTTTCTTCTTACTTGCAGATTGTCACAATTTAGAGCAGCAAGTGTCCAGGAAAATATACTCACTGGAAAGAAGCCATTACAGCCTGTACCCTTCACCATCAGCTGTAGCTTATTTCACTCATCCCAGAAAACTAGCAGTTGAAGATGGAAACTACATGGGTGGCTTACTCGTTACTCAGCATTATGCTCAAAGTGCATCATAAGAACCCGCACTGATCCAACCATGCTAGCAAAAGATACTAATAATTTCTCTTCTCCATAGTGTTCTAAATTAGATTTCCCACTGCCTTGCACTTCATTTGCCCCTTTGCAAAGTATGAGCAAAGTATGTATAAAATGCTAACAAATCAGAATGGTAGTACCTGATTCTTATTTTCACTAAATCTTCATTACACCATTCTGCCCATTTAAAGAGCCTGTAAAATGCGATAAAATTATATTGAATCTGATTTAAGGTTCCTTTACATGACCAGAGTGGTGCACAGGGGCCTTAGGGTAAATAAGAATCAGATTCATAGTGTTTTACACCTACTTCGCATTCACTGTGCAGAGATATAAATAATGAGACAAGCTGCATTTCAGTCTCCCAAGCAAAATCCTATTTTTTGTGTTTCCATGAAACATAAGAACGGCCATACCAGGTCAGAGCAAAGGTTCATCTAGCCCAGTATCTGTCTACCAACAGTGGCCAATGCCAGGTGCCCCAGAGGGAGTGAAGCTAACAGGCAATAATCAAGTGATCTTTCTTCTGCCATCCATCTCCATCCTCTGAACAGAAGCTAGGGACACCATTCTTTACCCTTCCTGGCTAATAGCCATTGATGGACTTAGCCACCATGAATTTATCCAGTTCCCTTTTAAACATGGTTATAGTCCCAGCCGTCACAACCTCCTCAGGTAAGGAGTTCCACAAGTTGACTGTGCTTTTCCCTACTCCATTCCGCTCTCATGATCTATGAAGGTAGCAGGAGCAAACGAAGGAATACCTACTGAAATGCTTTTTCCTAGTTCACATAACTCAGAAGCTCATTAGGACAACTGTTCCTTCCACGTACAAAGCACTCACCCTCAGCATCCCCATACAGACACTGTTCTCCTCCCTCCACTAAAGCTAGTGCAGCAACTACTATATGAAGTCATGGAGAGCTGGTGAGATATGTCAATGACGGCACGAGCGAATATCCACCATGAGACGGAATACGCATCGTTTTTATAAGTCTAGGCTCAGAAGCGATTAGATTGGTACGTAAATGGTCGATTCCACAAATTCACACACACAAACCAATGAAAAATAATATTTCTCCATTAGAATAACAATTGAAATTTACAGGTAACGCAAAGTAAGAAAAAAATCTGCGAGAACTTTAATTAGAGTTGGCATTAAACATTTTGACCATATGATGTTGACAATTTTGTTGTAACTGTTCTAATCAAAGCTTTAAGTTGTTGAATCCAGCACTCCACCCATTGTCGGACCTCACTATACTGGTCCCAACAATCTGTAAAAATTGAGAACTCACTAGAAAAATGGAAAAAAATGCTTCCACCTATAAGAGAAATTATCTAATATATACAGTACACAGGAAAAATAAATGGAGGTCTTGCGTAGAAAGTGAGATTGGTTAGCATCAATAAATCACCACAATACCCTCGCTCCTGACAGCGGTTTAACAGAAAGTCCCACTCCTGGATCGATTGATGCAGCTACATGGTTAATACCTGAAGTTAAGGAGTTGTCATAATAAAGAGTGATAGCTCCACGAGGGTAAGGGCTCTCACAGAATGGAAGCACTTGTAACAAAGCTCTCCCTCCCTATCTACGAAGATAACTATGACTGGCCTAGAAATGCATTCCTTTACCCGTTTGAAGTCAGTGCTCTCTAGGAACACACATCACTGGAGAACCCATAGTCCACTATAAAAGTTGATTACCAGCAGTCATTATTCGAGAAGAAGAAGAGACATCAAGGAACGGCGACCAACTGGGACAAAAGCACAGCGACCTTCTGCTTATGCAAACAGTAGCATCTCATAACGTACACTTCACCACATAGTAGCTCGCCTCGCTGGCACCTGATTAACATAACATTGACCAGAAATAAGGTACCGGGCTCATATGCTCATAGTTAAAGCCTTAAAGTGATTGCCTATACTCCAAGACATTGCCCCTGCCCATGGCAAAGACTTTACCCAACAGCTGGGTTCCACCGCAACATACTGACCAACCATAGAAGGGAGGTCCATGTTTGCAGGAGACAGACCTTGATGGAAACTGACATACATTAGAGAATTCACTCCGTAAAGGAACACTACTGCTCCCAGAGCTGATGTGTAACTCAATTCTCCTACATGCAGCTTTCTGGCACAAGTACATTCTACGACATACAAACGACAAGAGAGCCTATAAGAACTGATCAAGTTTCTCCTACAGGTTAGGGATAAGGAAGGACATTGATTATTTTTTACTTCTATCTTGCAAAGGTTACTGCACTGATAAGATGGGACGGACGACATGTAACACCACCATACAGCCACTGCTCCCCTTAACACTACCTACTCATTCCAACAGCACAACACACGGACAGTGTAAGAGAATTAGGTAGAAGTGTAACAGAATGGTTTATAATGCAACCTGAAAGGTAGCCATGCAGAGGCCTTCCACCCCTCTCTTCGCTGCCAGTGGCCTGCTGCCTAGTGAGCCCAAGCCTGAAGTTCGCGCGAAGCACTGTTACCGGAGTGAGCCTGAAAATCCCTACTATCCGCTATAATCAGCAACGTCCAGGATGAGATACCCACTTGTATCACAAACCGCTCCCCCATCCACCAAGGGCAACCATCCTGCAGCCTGGAAAAGCTCCAACCATTTCTAAGCAAAAAAACCATAGGGAGGACCTGCTACCCCTACTGACCAATTCTCTCCACAGCCAGACGCCCGACAGGAAAACCATCTACAGCCTGATACTGGGGCTGCCAGCCCCACCGCTCCAAGTGCGGAGATGAACATATTAGGAATAGTGAGAGTGTCCCATCGCAAGTCCTTCTGTGAAGAGTGAGTAGAGGAAGACTTGAGTGACTAAGTAAAGGCGGGGTTGAAAAGAAATGTATGGGATTGGGGGTGGGAAGTGTCAACAGAATGTCACAGGCTGACACAAAAACTTTTGAAGGAGGTCCATGCTTCCAAATTTGGCAGCATGTCCACGGTAGCCTCTAAAATAAATTATTCATAGTAGCTATGAATTGATAACAAGATAACAAATTTGTTACACGCGACAAACGTTCAAAACTATACACTCATTAAAATACACATCATAGTAACGGCCGGCACAACTACAATACACATCTTAGGAGCTTGAAGTGTAAGTGCATGAGTCATTATTTATGAGACTACACTCCATAAGAACGGTAAGTTACCACCGGAAAGAGAACAAAGACTCATGTGATAGCTAATCATGAACCTCGGGTCCAAGATCCAGACGCTAACACCACGCGCTTCACTCGCAGAAAAGCTAAGTTGCCTCTCTCACCCAGCACATGAGTGAATTCACCCTTTAAATAGACTGACATGCCCTTTTTGCGAACACCCATGAAGCAGTCACATTCGAAGATACGCCATAGTTGCAATCTATCTAACATCTCTACAATTGGGCCACATGTCGTCCTGAAGGTGAAGGGATCCGATCGAAGATTGCTGATCAGAAGACTAGTACACAACTACCTGAGGAATCATAAAGAATCGTAGAGTAGTCCCGTCTTAAAGGTGATAAGCCCCTCTTAATTTCATTAGCATTTCATCAGGTGTGTATAATGAGATCAAGGTGATATTTTATTAGAGCATGAAATTCTACCAAGCAAGTGCTATGGAAAGTGCCTGTGGCTTATTAGAATACTTCATTTAATCTACAAATCTTATCACATATGAGCGTCCCACCCCGCACGATGACGTATGATGACTGTCCTATGAAGCCGATAGTATTATTTTAACCCTCGACAATGAATGGTCCCATGATGTGCTCTCAGTCCAACCAGGTTTCTGTGATGCCTATTATACAATTATCCTCCATCACAAGCAAACTCTAGTTCACTATTATTAGTACTTCTAGCATTATGTACAAGCACTTAAAAACTTGTCCTGTTATTTGTCGCCCTTCTGATGTCCAGATTCTTTTTAGTGACGTTGTCACGGGATCGGGCCCTTACAATTATCCTCTTCCGTCCCTCTGTTCCTGACATAACCTGGAGATTCCCATCATCAGACCTCCCCAAGAGAAGTTCTTGTCCCGACCACATGCCCTCTGCAGTGGCTTCCCCAATCCCTGTTAAAAACTGATCTACACCTTTTAATTTAGTGCCACAGAATCTTGGTTTTCACTTGGTTAGGGTGAGCCCATTCTCTCCTGTATAGGCGCCCCCCATCCCAAGTTTCCCCCAGTGCCTAATGAACGTAAACCCCCTCTCTAACACCGACCAGCTCATCCATGCCATGTGAGACCTGAAGCTGTGCCGTGCCTAACCTGGCCCGGTTGCAGAACTGGACATTTCTGAGAAATGCCACCATAGAGGCCTGGATTCAAGTCTTTTCCCTAGCAACCTAAATTTGGCTTCCAGGACATCTCTCCTACCCTTCCCTATGTCATTGGTACTTACATGTACCACGACCACCAGCTCCTCCCCAGCACTACACATAAGTCTGTCTAGATGCCTCGAGAGATCCGCAACCTTCGCACCAGACAGGCAAGTCACGATACGATTCTGCCGGTCATCACAAACCCAGCTATCTGTGTTTCTAATGATCGAATCTCCCATTACTAACTAATACCTGCCTTTTCCTAGAAACTGGAGTTGCCTCCCCCGGGGAGGTAACCTCAGTACAAGAGGCAACCCCAGCACCATCTGGAAGGAGGGTCCCAACTATGGGAAGGTTTCCCTCTGCTCCCATTGACTGCTCTGCTTCCCTGGGCCTTTCTTCCTCCTCAACAGCACAGAGGCTGTCTGAGCGGAGGTGGGACAATTCTACAGTGTCCCGGAAAGCCTCTCTGCCTCCCTTAGCTCCTCCAGTTCCGCCACCCTGGCCTCCAAAGTCCATACGTGGTCTCTGAGGGCCAGGAGCTCCTTGCACCAACTGCACACATACGCCACCCTCCCACAGGGCAGGTAATCATACATGCTACACTCAGCGCAATAAACTGGATAGCCCCCACTCTGCTTCTGGGCTTCTGCCTGCATTGTCTCCTAGTTAATGAAAGGGTGGTTTAAAAGGTACCAGCTTGACAGAATTGGAGAATAAAGTACTCTGTCAACCCAACAACCACAAACAGTATTAGCTTCCCCACACTGTCTTGCCAATGCAGCTCAGTAGGCTTCAGCTCTTACTAGGAGGGATCCTCTCCCAGGAGAGAGAGGACAGTTCAGTGTTTAGACCTATTCAGACCTTGATCACTGTGAAAACTGACATCAGGAGTTTATGGAAACTGCTTAGTCACTGGGAACAAAACCCAGACCATCAAAATCATTTTCACATTGGCCACTAAACAGCTGTTAGAAACTTTTAGCTACTACTGACATGGGCTGAATTCAAACAGGTGAAGTACTGGTGAAAGCTGTGACAGATCTACTTGAGCACCCCCTGTCGGACACTCACCAGACTTCTGTGAGGAGCTTTATCTACTGAATCTGCATGTATTGTAAGCACCCAGAGTCTGAACAGGGTGCACCTGGCTTGGGAACTCTAGGCAGGCATCGGCGCACAGAGCCTCTGTTTAGTTTCCCCTTCTGAGAGCTGAGATTTCGTGGTCCAGCTACCTGTGTGTCTAGAAACTTTCTCTCTACATCCCTTTCTGAGGTGACATTTACCCAATAAATAAGAAGATAGTTGAAATCCCCCATTATTGTTGCATTTACTCACTTTACAGTCTCCTAAATCTCCCTGAAGATTGCACAATCACTGTCACCATCCTGATCAGGTGGTCGATACTATATTCTAAATATTCAAGCATGGAATTTCTATCCATAGAGATTCTATAGTACATTTTGAATCATTTAAGATATTTACTAAACTTGATTCTGTGCTTTCTTTCAAATATAGTGCCATTCCCCCATCAGTGCAACCTACTCTGTCATTCCTATATATTTAGTACCCTGATATTACCATGTCCAAGCACATAAGAACAACCATATTGAGTCAGACCAAAGGTCCATCTAGCCCAGTATCCTGTCTTCCAACAGTGGTCAATGCCAGGTGCCCCAGAGGGAATGAACAGAACAGGTAATCATCAAATGATCCATCCCCTGTCTCCCATTCTCAGCTTTTGGGAAACAGAAGCAAGGGACACCATCCCTGCCCTTCCTGTCCAATTGATTATGCTCATTCCACCAAGTTTCCATGTTGCCCATTATATCAATATCCTAATTTAATGCCAGGCACTGTAGTTCATCTGTCTAGTATTTGTATATAACGTGTACATTTTGTCAATATTCAGCTGCTTGCCTTCATGTGTTATATTTAAATAGAACTGTTTGACTATTCCTCACTAGTTCCTAAGTGTACTTTACCAACTTCTTTCCTATCCTCTTTACAAAGATATAGAGTTACCCCTCTAATAAATTCATCCCTAAGGGATATCTCTGCCTGTACCTTGTGGTCCTCTGCACCTGTCAGCTTTCTCCCAGTCCTTAATTTAAAATATCCTCTACAAACTTTTTCATTTTACATAATAGAAATCTGGCTCCATTTTGGTTTAGGTGGAGTCCATCCTTCCTGCGTAGGTGCCTCCTTTCCCAGAAGGTTCCCTAGTTCCCAATAAACCTAAAACTCTCCTCCCTACAACACCATCTGATCCATGCATTGAGACCCTGTTGTTCTGCCAGTCTTTATGGCCCTGCATGTAGAACTGGAAGCATTTCAAAAAATGCTACCGTGGAAGTTGTGGACTTTAATCTTTTACCTGGCAGCCTATATCTGGCTTCCAGGCTTCTCTTCTACCTTTCCCTTTATCATTGGTACCTCCATGTGCCATGGTCACTGGCTTCTCCCCAGTGCTGCATGTAAGTCTGTCTAAATGTCTCATGAGATCTGCAACCTTCACATCTGGCATGCAATTCACCCTGCTGTTCTCCTGGTCTCCACTATCTAGATTTCTAATGATCAAATCTCCCATTACTTTTACCTGGCTCTTCTTAGTTACTGGGGTTCCCTCCCCAGAAGAGGTATTGTCAGTGTGAGAGGATACCATGACATCATCTGGAAAGAGGGTCCTAACTATGAGATTGTTTCCCAATGCTTCGGCGTGATGTTGTCCTTCCCCAAGACTTAATCTTCCTTAACAGCACAGAGGCTGTCAGCCTGGTGTTGGGAACTCTCCACTGTGTCCCTGAAAGTCTTGTCTGCTTACCTCTATTTTTCCCTTAGCTCTCTGAGTTCAGCCTCAAGACCATACTGTCTCTCTGAGGGCCTTGAGATGCTTGCACCATATGTGCACATATGTCACCCTGTCCATGAGGCAGGTGTTCACACATGCTGTATTCAGTGCAATAAGCTAGATAGACCCCACTCTGCTGCTGGACTTCTGCATGCATGAATTTATTCTTGCAGGGTTGTTTTTTTTAATTTTCCTAAGTTTACAGTATGTTTGTTAGGTGTATCTGACTCTCTCACTACATCAAAAAATTTCTGGTTGCTTGGAGATGGCTTTTTAAACTCCTGTTCTCCCTGAGTTACTTTAGCCCTGTCCCCTTGTCAAGGGATCCTAACTAGGTTAGGGATTAAAAGTATAGCTGGCTAGAACTTGTTAGTAATCTCTCAGGCTATATTGGGAAGAAACAACAAAAGATAGATTCTTCAGATTGTCACAAAAGGCATTATATCTTACTAGTAGCAGAAAGCCTCTTGAGCTAAGTAATTCACCATCTGTACAGTCTTCCTTATACAACCAATGAATTCGTTAAATGAAAATTAGCTGAAGACTAACAGCGATGATAGTTTGTTAACATCTGATATCACAATAGTCAAAAACTCTTCATTGAACCTGGTGAAATTTTAACCAAAAAGAGCTCTCAGCTATGCTTGTAGCTGTTTCTTTTGCTTTACACTGACTCAACAGACATTCCAGGCTTCAGAGCAACACACAGAACAGAGGTGGGCAAACTACACCCTGAGGGCCACATCCGGCCTGTGGGACATCCTGCCCGGTCCTTGAGCTCCCGACCAGGGAGGCTAGCCCCTGGCCCATCCCCAGCAGCCTCAGCTTGCCATGCTGCCAGTGCTCAGAATAGCGGGGCTGCGAGGTCCTGCCAGGCAGTGAGGCTGCAAGAGCCGCTGGGTGTAGCTCATTAAATTTCTCCCCGTAGGAATGTGCTACTTGCGAAGCACCAGGACTGGCAGCCATAAGTAGTACACTGTGAGTAGCACATTCCTACTGGGAGAAATTTAATACACTACACCTGGGTATGGAAGGTTGTGCCTCCCCAGACAGCCTGGCCCCCGCCCCCATCTGCTCCCTCTCCCTCCCACCCTATCCCATCCCTGCTCCTTGTCTCCTGACTGCCCCCTCCTGGGACCCCCACTCCAGACTGCCCCCCAAGAACCTCTGCCCATCTAACAGCTCCTGTTCACTGCCCCCTGGGACCTCCTGCCCCTTATCCAACTCCCCTGCTCCCTTACCATGTTACTCAGGGAACCAGGACTGGCAACTGTGAATAGTACACCATAAGTAGCACGTTCCTATGGGGAGCAATTTAATACAGTTTCGGAACCCCGATGTGGCCCTCAGGCCAAAAAGTTTGCCTACCCCTTGCACAGAGTGACAATCCTGGAATCTTATTATATAGATAATAATTACAGGTTCCTGAGCATTGAGTCCCCTATAGTTATCATTTCTTAATGTTCTGCCTTGTTAATCTGACCTTTTATCTATCATTCTACAAACAAGAGAAGGAGAACCAAAAGAGAAGAGAAAAGGAAAGCAAGGTTGAAAATCTCTAATGTTAAAAATAAAGGTTGGGAAAACAATGTATCTGATTTTTAGTGAATTTAACTTATTTTAGCAGAATATCTACTTCAGAATGCAGCTACATTGAGTTATACCAGCTGAAGATGAAGTCCCTAAGGTCTAATACAGTTTAAAACTAAACTGTTACATCTGACTGAGAAGAAAAGTTGAAATTTAAAGAAAATCAGACTATTTTTCTCTTTAAAAAGACTATTTGCCTTATTGTCACTATGTCTACATATATACTGCACATCACTGGCAGCAGTGAGTAGGATATATGTAGCTACATGTCTCAGTGAAAAGAAAGCTGCATCCACACTGTGGTGTGCAGCTACATGCATCAGTGGAGGGCTCTGACAGGGAAAAAGCAGCAGGGAAAGTCTCCCATAGCAGGGGTGCCAGATCCTTTCCCTGCTGCCAAAGTTTTTCACTGCACTGAGGCATAATACCAATATCAGGGAGGTGTGGCAGGCACTGCTTGGGGATGTAGAGAGCCATGTAGGTTACATACCCACAGGGTTCAGGCAAGTGCCTCGCCATCCACACTGCTATTTATACCCATGCTAGGGAGTAGAGTGCCAGAAGGAGTGTGCCATAAGTAGCATACAGTACTATGTAGATGTACCCTAAGTCAAAGGGGCCAGTAAATATGAGAGAAGGAACTATTTAAAAAAATAATCATCTGCAAAATAAAAACATAGGCAAATAGAGCCCTGATTAGTACCCTGTAGAATTCCTTTGACTTCATTGGAATTATGCAGGTTGTCCTGTAACTCAAATGGCCCACTAACTACTTAGTCCAAAACAAACTTTTTAGATGTATTTGTGTTTTATATTTTTGAATATATCAATGGAAGGAAACTTGTAACTTAAATTAACTGAATGTAGGCTGTCATAGTAAAATAGCCATACTTTTCAGGTGCTGGACATGAGAGGCAGATGTTTACTGAAGTCAGTAAAGCTGACAGTTTACACCAGATGAGCCTGCACCCCTCAGTTTTCTGTCTTATACCAAACTCACACCACACCTGATTGCTCAGCTCCAGCACTTTGCTTCTATAAATTATTTAAGGCAGGATTGTCACTTGCTGTATGGGCCTGCATAGGGGAGTAAGGGGGTGTATGGTTCTTTCTTACTCTTACTCTTATAATAGGTAGGATAAAAATGTTGTATGCCTTGGGCATGATGCCAACAATAACTTGTAATTCACAGTTGCTATTTCACACCAAATAATTATAACTGTTACTTCCCCAGGAAAAAAATATTTTACTTATGATATTAACAGTATTTCTTTCAATAACATTTACCTATTCATTACCAAATAATTATTAAGTTTCCTTGAGGAAGGGAAGGGAAGGGAAGGAGCCTAACTATGCCTTTCTTGTACATTGCAAACTTCCACTGACCTACTTGAGAATTTTGACTACGCAAGAAATATAGTATTAGGACCAGGGGTGCTGGAACTGGGAGTTACCAGGGGGCTATGACCCCCCGTTTTTAAAAGTGGGAAAGCTATTCCCGCCTACTTTTTACTGGCTGTAAGGGCAAGCGATGAGGGGAGGGGCAGAGAGAAGCAAGTTGGGGGCGGGGTCTTGGGAGCAAGAGACGATGTAGGAGCTAGGCCTTGGGAGAAGGGTTGGTGCAGGAGCAGGGCCTCGGGGCAAGGGGTAGTGCAGGGGGTCAGGGCCCCAGTTTGGGCACTGGTGGCCTCCCACTTTTAGAGAACTTCCTCTGCTCCTGATTAGGACCTAGGTTAGCAAAGTTCACTGCAAAAATCCTGCACCCTTTTCTGATAATACATACAAACACCTGGTGCATTGTGTCTGAATTGTATAGTTTATTTAGATCATAAGAAGGGATAAGATTATGTCACAGAAGTCACAGAACTCACGAATTCCCTGACTTGTGGAAACGTCCATCACATTTTCTACCTCAGCTCCGGGGCAGCAGGACAGAGCTGTGAGCCGGCAGGAGCCACGGAGCTCTCAGCCGCTAGACCTGGAGCTCTGAGCTGCTGCATTGATGGGGGGCCTGTGAACTGGCTTGAACTGGCTTGAGCAGAGGGGACCCTGGACCTGTCAGCCGCCATGGGTGGTGGGGATCCCAGAGCCGTCAGCCACCATGGGCAGCACAGACCCCACAGCTCTGAGTTGCTGGGACTGCGGTAGGGGTCCTGGAGCTGTCTGCCGCCATGGTGACAGGTGCCGGACCCACCCTCCTCCCACAGCGGGGCTCAGGCTTTCTTCCCCCCGCTGCAGGGCTCAGGCTTCAATCATCCCACATCAACCCCTCCTCCATTATTTTTAGTAAAAGTCACAGCCAGGGCATGGGCTTCTATGAATTTCTGTTTATTGCTCATGACCTGTCCATGACTTTTACTAAAAATAACAAAGACAAAATCTTAACCTTAATCATAAGGTCCCTTGGGCATAGCTGTCTCTCTGCTTTGGACTGTCAGGATGCCAACTCTCAAATGACAATTTTACCTAGCCACAGAAAGTTCCTTCGGTTCTTCGAGGGGGAACACCACTTTCAATACACAGTGCTTCTATTCGGCCTCTCTTCCGCCCCCTCCCCATGTTTTTACCAAATGCATGGGCTTTATGGAATATCTCAGGAAGCAGGGAATACACATTTTCCTATACCTCCATGACTGGTTACTGAAGGGCAGAGAGAGAGAGAAAGTTCTTGCTTACATCAGTACCACACTGCACTTCTTGCCCATCTGGGTCTCATTCTAAACAGCAGAAAGTCAACCTTGGCTCCTACTCAAAAAATTGAGTTCACTGGGGCCCTGTTAGATTCCATGATGTTGAGAGCATTCTTGCTGACTGTTTTCAGACAATTCAATATCTTTTCCTCTGTCTGCAATCTCAGCCTTGCATGACAGTTCGAATGTGTCTGAGATTACTGGGCCACATACCCACTTGCATGCAGGTGGTCCAGTTTTCAAGGTTGTGCCTTTGCCCCCTTCAAATGTGGCTCATAATGGTCTGTCCTACCCTTCATTCTCTGGACAGACTGGTTCATCTCTCTTCACTGGTCCTAGACTTCTTGCAGTGATGGATGTCTCTACAAAATGTTTGCCAGAGTACATGGCATTCACCAACCAAGTCAATTGTTACCAATACTTCCCTGATCGGTTAGGACAAGGGTACACCTGAGGTCGCTGAAGATACAGGGACTATGGTCGGAGCAGGAGGCTTCACTCCATATCAATGTAATGGAGCTTCGGGCCATCTACAATGCATGTTGCACCTTAGGGGTCCATATCAGAGACTCAGTGGTTCACTGATAAATACCACAACAAGGTCCTATGGGAACAAACAAGCAGGAGCACGCTCCAGGTTGCTCTGTCCAGAGGCAATTAGGCTGTGGCAGTTCTGCATCAATGAGAACATTACTTCGACAGCTATTCACTTGCCCAGAGTTAAGAATCATCTCGTGGAGCATCTCAGCAGGTATTTTTTCCTGAGTCACAAAGTCCCTGAACACCCAACACCCCTATTTCTGTCTTTATAAAATGATTGTGTGCAAAGTTTGTCATGCTGAGTGTCTTCAGAAGGTTCATGATGCACTGAGCATGGTTGTTATAGTGATGTTGTAGTAATTGTTACAGTAATGTTGTAGTAAGGTTATAGGTTATAATTTCATGTGTATAGTAATGCGGCTGAAAATGTATCCTCATGGCTTAAAGCAAGCCCAGGCAAGAACTGTCCAAGAACAGAGAGGCAGTTCACACCTTATCAGGGCATGTATGGGACAAATCCAGCCCAGCCTCACAGGAACAAAGGATGCTGGCCTAGGCAACAACAAAAGGATCTGTTAGACTCTCGAATGAGTCACCCCTCTTCCTTTGGTCAGTTTGGAACTGTAATGAGGTAATGCTCACTTGACCAAAAGAGAAGAAAGGACATGATAAAAGGGAGAGACATTTGCCATGCTCTTCCTCTCTCTTCCATATACATCTACAGATACCACACCAAGTGACTGAAGTGCTGATCAAAGGGGAGACCCTGACTGAAGAGCAGCCGGTCAGCCTGTGGTGAGAAGTATCTAAGTTTATCAGGGCATTGAAAATGTTAAGATCAGCTTAAATACATTTTGCTTTTATTTCATTTGACCAATTCTGACTTACTTATAATCACTTAGATTTATTAACTATAAAGATAGATTTTATTTGTTTAATCTACCTGAAGCAGTGCATTTAGTTTGAAGTGTGTCAGAGACCCCTCCCTTGGGATAACAAGCTTGGTACATATCAATTTCTTTGTTAAAATGATGAACTCATATAAGCTTGTAGCGTCCAGCAGGGATAATTGGACACAGCAAGATGGAAGTTGTGTCTGAGACCAGAGATATTGGCTAGTGTCATTCAGGTGCAAGTAGCTGGGAGCAGCTTACATGCCAGAGGTTGTGCGTGAACAGCCCAGGAGTGGGGGTTCTCACAGCAGAGTAGGATAAGGCTGGCTCCCAGAGTCAAGGACTGGAATGACCTAGCAGATCACTGGTCTGGAAAACACCAGAGGGGAATGTCACACTCTCCTCTATGCCTTTCCTCCTGTCCCAATCATCCCACAGGTAATTCTCAAGCTCAAGGTGGATCGAGGGAAACTCATTCTCATTTGCCCTGGATTGTCCTGGTATTACCAAGACATTGCTGGTTCGCCAACCTTCTCCTGCTGTCAAACCTGCCTGCCATATTGCTTCCTCTCAATTCCAACCTGCTCCCTCAGAATCGCAGCCGCATCTTGCATCTCATGGTGTGGCTGCTGCATGGATGAATGAAAAGGAAGAGCAGTGTTTGGTGGGCGTCCAACAAGTCCTGCTCAACAGTAGGAATTCCTCTACCAGAATGGCCTACATGGCAAAATGGAAGAGGTTTTCAGTGTGTTCATTGGCCCCTGCTACACCTTCAGATGTATAGGCTTGTGCTTAGTTCATTGAGAGGACATCTGGCAGCAATATTGGCATTTCATCCCCCTGTTCAGGGAAAATCATCTTCTCTAATGCCATGGTGAAGAGATTCCCCAAAGGGCTTCTCTGACTACAGCCTCCAATTCCCATATTGTATCTAAACATGCTTCTGGTGGGGGTCCTCCATTTGATCCCCTAGCGTCTTGTCTATTGCCCGTCTTGTGTCAGAAAACCGCTTTCCTGGTAACTGTTATGTCCACAATGGTGGTGTGTGAGTTACAGGCTACTCCTGGGGGAATTCTGTACCAAAATATTAAAAATTCTGGGCACAATAGTTTAAAATTCCGCAAAATTCTGCATATAATATTTGCAAAATAACACAATATAATCATGTCAGTTTCAATTATTTTGGTAATTTATTTCAAAATACCCATCAACAAGTATGTCTATAACAATACAGACAACAAAAATATTCAGGAAATGTTTTTTGACAAATAGAATCCTTACTAGGGATATTAATACAGAACTTTGAGTAATGATTCATTTAAATTACAATACAGAAAAGTATTTCCTGCACCTCTCAGAAGAAGTGCAAAGGCTTGAGGGAATCTGGGGGAATGGAGAAGCTAAGAGAGAAGGAAGTAATTGCTGGGAAGGAGCCTGGGTATGAACTTAGAGTTGTTGGGTATGGGTGGGGGAAGTATGGAAAAGGTTATTTTGGGAGGGATTGTTATGGAGTTGGGGAGCCTTCTCCTTGCAAACCCTGGCTGAGCCCTAGCCTTAGCCTTTCCCATTGTCAGGCACATCTGCCCCTGTCCCCATATGTCCCTGAACTCTCATTCAGCTACCCCTCCTCCCCAGGTGTCCCTGCACCCCCATTCAGCCAGCCCCCACCCTCATGCACCCCGATCCCAATGTGTCGCTGCATGCCCACTCAATAACCCCGCTCCCCAGGCACCCCCTGTCCCTATGTAGCCCTGGACCCCCACTCCCATTCAGTCCCTGCCCCAGTCTTCCCCCCTACTAGCCCTTCTGAACCCCAGTCTGTGACCCCCCAGCAGACCTGTGTGCCCCACTCTGTCTTTCCCTCCCCATATCCTGTGTCTCTTGATCTGACCCTGTGGCCAGGGTACTGTGAGGAATGCAGCCTTCTCTTCCTTCCTTCATCCGTAGCTCACTGCTATGGCTGGTGAGCTGGCTACCCTCTGTTCTGGTGACACAGAAGCCACTAGTGAGCAAAAGGCATAACTGCAGTGCCTCTCTGGCAGAATATATTTTCTGCAGAGAAAAAAGCAGTGCCTAAACATAGACTAAGGGTATGTCCACACTACCGTTTTAAAACTTGTGGCAGTATGTCTGAAAGCCCAGAGCTTGCACTACAGTGCTAAAAAGAGCTGTGTAGATGCTTGGGCTTGGGCTGGAGCTCAGGGTCTGAAACCTGGAATAGGGGGTCGATTTCTGTGCCTGTGCTCCAGCCCAAGCAGCTATGTCTACACAGCTGTTTTTAGCATTATAGTCTGAGCCATGCAAAGCTGCCTCTGCAGCCCCAGGCTCTGAGACTAGCTGCCATGGGCTTTAAAATGCAGTGTAGTGGTACCCTTAGAAACCTGTCTTTAGATTCTTTTTGAAAATCTTTGTCTCTTATTTATTTAACAGCTTATTTACTTTGATTTTATACATCTGTTGGAGAACATCTTGTATGCTCATAGTGCTATATAAATGGGGGGGTGTGGGGAAATACTCCTCCTGCTCCTACTTGCAGTCTTTATCTCTGAGATAAGGACGGCTAGTCAACGAGTGAGAACGCTGGAACTCAGGTCCCAATGTTGTAATATTTTTATATAATAATTAATACAAATACGTAGCTTTTTTCATCAGGGGGTCAGTATCATTTATTCCCTTATCATTTATCATTTTACAGAAGGGGTAACTGAGGCACAGGGTGGTGAAGTAACTTGCCCAAAAGTCACCCAACAGGCAAATGGCAGATCCAGGAGCACAGCCTAGATCTGCTGGGTCCCCGTCTAGTGTTCTTGTTTGATTTCTGCTGAGGGGCAATATTTAAAAGAATCAGGACTTCCCATGGTACACTGCTTGGGCTAGACCCTCAGCTGTAAATGTCAAAAATCCACTGAATTCAGTGGAGCTACACCAGTCCACACCAGGTGAGAATTTGCCCCTTTGACAGAACTTGCAGTATTCCTGTACTTAAAATGGCTAGTAATGTGGTCCTCTTAAATACCAGTAAAAACTGGTTTAAACTTAAATCCCGGTCAACGGTGGTGTGTTTTTTTTTAAATGATACCCGCTCTAGTACAAAGAATATAGTGGTATCACGTTTTAGAGTCTACATTGTAAATCTCTGTGTAATGAAGATATTTCAAGAAAAGTGAATTTATGACCATACAATACTTGAACTGTATATTATGTGATACGGCATGGCCAGAGGGCAGCAGGAAAGGCTTAAAAGGGAGCCTTATTCTCTGTAGAGGGAAGAAAGTTTGCTATAGATCAGGGGTCGGCAACCTTTCAGCAGTGGTGTGCTGAGTCTTCATGTATACACTCTAATGTAAGGCTTCATGTGCCTGTAATACATCTAAATGTTTTTTAGAAGGTCTCTCTATAAGTCTATAATATATAACCAAACTACTGTTATATGTAAAGTAAACAAGGTTTTCAAAATGTTTCAGAAGCTTCATTGAAAATTAAATTAAATTGCAGAGCTCCCCTGGACCAGTGGCCAGGACCCAGCAGTGTGAGTGCCACTGAAAATTAGCTCGCGTGCCACCTTCAGCACACGTGCCATAGGTTGCCTACCCCTGGACTAATGTATAGACAGCTTATTATACGTATCTAAGAAAAATGATTCTCAATTTCTCTTTGTGAAGTTCTACACCAAGTATAGCTTGGAAATGCTTTCTGAAACACTATGGAAAGCATGCAGCATGTTAAAAGAAAAAGGCTAAAGTGTGTGACTATGAATCAGACTGTCAGCATAATGCAATAACAATTAACTACTTAGGACTTGTATACAAAAGCTTTTTCCCTTGCAGGCTCTGAAAGAACTGTACAGACATTAAGTACTTAATTTAATATTGCAGATCTTTTAATTAGTTATTAACATATAGTTGGATGGANGGGCTGAGCAGCTTAGCCCGCCGCCACTCCGGGGTTTTGGCTACTTGCTTCTGCCAGCTGGGTCTCAGCCCACCGCCAGCCTGGGATTCCTTCCCCCAGGCCAGCAGCGGGTGCTGAGTGGGACAGGTGGCAGGACCCCGGCTGGCAAGGGGCCACCAGCGGGAATCCCAGAGCAGCAACAGGCTGAGCAGCTCAGCCTACCCCACGTGCCATCAAAAATCAGCTCGCATGCCACCTTTGGCACGTATGCCATAGGTTGCCAACCCCTGCTATAGATTAATTAAAGCACCTGAAGCGAATTAAAGCACCTGAAGTCAGTCACCTGATAAAACCCCCCTGCTTCAATCAGACAAGTGGAGGTGTTGGAACAGGAAGCAGTTTGGAGGAGTTGGAGCAGAGTGGATTCGTGTTGGAGCAGAGAACAGTTTGGAGAGAAGCAGAGGAAAGTTTGGAGAAGTGCTGTGGTGGGCTAAGAAAACCCAGACCCTAGGTAAAGGGACACCTGGCTTGTGCAGAGGGAGGGCAGGAAGCCCCACAAGCTGAAGGGCAGGAGAGGGAAGTAGCCCAGGGGAAGGAACCGCTAGTTCAAGTGGTTTACCGCTAACCTTAGGGCCCCTGGGCTGGGACCCGGAGTAGAGGGCGGGCCCAGGTCCCTCCCTCTCCACTCCCTTCCTCTAGGACACTAGTGGGGCAGTTAATATCCCAGTTCAGAGGCAAGAAACTGTGCCCTGAACCCCTTCTCCCTCCAGAAGAGAAAGCATGAGAACCATTATAGTAGTGCCGGCAATTTGTTACAATTATTACACAGGGCAGATTCTCTGCTGATTGAAATCACTCTAGCTCTTTGGAAGTCAGTGGAGTTATGCTGATTAACTCCTGCTAAAAATCTGGCTCTGAATCTTCAGATAATTTGTAATCGGGCATTTTTCATCTTTGTTTTCAAACTAACCCTGCAGCGCTAACTCAGGCAAAGCTTCTAGTGAAGTTAACAAGAATTATGTCTGAGTAAAGAGTGCAATAATTGGCCCACAGAGCATATTGACTGAGTCTTGTTTTTAAATAAGAGCCGTTTTTGAAGAACTGGACCACATATGAGCACAAACACACGTCTCGCACTGGCAAGCCTCCATTTTTTATTCTATTATTTTATCACAACCAAATGGATTTTCGTGGCAGTTAGTAAAAACAGAATATGCTTCTAAACTGCAATCATAGAAGCCAGTTTTTAGACTTGAGTGAATTTTTCTGATTGAGTTTTAAATCTCTGAAAAACAAAAATTTATAACTGAAGCCATTGACAAAGCCTTTAACTATAGAATCATGATAGATGTTAGGAGAGAGGTAATAGCGCTTGCATCAGAAAACTTAATAAAGTTGTTGCTACAATCCAAGAAACAGATCTTAAAGAAGAAACACTCACAGAAAAAATTCCACTGATCACACCAATATGTGTCCTGTGAATGCAGACTTTCAAGCATGAAAACACTGGATACAGGTAAGGGGCCAAATTTGCAGGCATAGGCATATGCTCTTGTATACAAACAACTGGACATGCCTAAGGTATGCACATAGATATCTTGGGCTAGATTTTTCAGTCTAAGTCTATTTTGCACTGCTGAAGCAGCACCGAGTGGACTTAGACCGTTGAGAGATGGTCAAAGAGGGTTTCCCTTGTGTAGGGGAGCTCTCTGGTGGCAGAAAGATGACAGAGGCAGTAGAGCTAGCTCTTGGACCATCAATCTCTCCATCCTTGATGTAACTGAGGGGGCATTCTAGGAGTGGGCTGTGGTGGGGAGGGGTTTGGGGAAGCAGACCTACAGCTGATCCTACACAGTGGTCAGGTCACTGGGGGTCCTTATGCCAGTGCTGCTCCTCAGGCTGGGGCTAGTTGCCATGGGGTTATGGAGCTGCAATCAGCTCTGTACATCCCCCTCTCCATTGCATCCAACTGAATCTCAGGTGGGATGGAAAGTCCAGCCCCTATTGTAAACATATTCAGTGCACAAATTGGTAGTTGCACTTATAATGGTAGGCTAAGCATCTCACATGCTGCCTTGGGCCATTTAGGTGCACATGGTCAGTTGAATATCTATTTGTGTGCAGGAATTTGTGCAGGGTCATACACCTAGTTTTAAAATCTTGATCACTTCATATAAATACACACAGACATCTACACTACACCTATACTGTACCTACAACAACACTGAAACCAGAAATGAACCAATTGCAGCTAAAAAAAGAAGACTGAAATTGTATAAATTCATCAGGATTCTAGACAACAATGCCACAAACTGTAAATTAACAAATGGAAATTGTATATCAGATAATCTCAAATGTATCTGTATTAACCACAAGAAGATTTAGCAAAGTAAAGAAAAATCCCTTTTCAATGTTTAGCTTTGTCCCTTTTAAAAATTATTTCTCTAATAATTGTTCATTCTAAATATATCTGACTACATGTACCTTCTTTCCCACTGTGCTAATGGCAAAAAAACATACATTCAGATGGCTTAACAGTTTTGTTATATCATAATTCAAATTACTACCTGAACAATCTTGCCCTTTGCTTGGCACCCACACAGGGTTCTTTCTTAACCAAACAAACAAAGCCAGGATAATAACATGCGGCTGCAAGATGAAAATAAAAATAAACTAAAGATTTGTTTGTTAATCTGTGGTTGTGTTTTCCATCAATGTTTGCTCCATCATTGATATGACACAACTACATTAGAGCAGATTTAGGGGCAAATCTTACAGTCATTTTCTTCTTTCATCTTGCCACTTTCGTTCTTATAAAATCTACTGCCTCTTTACTCCACTCCACCTGAACTCTTCCCTCCCGCTGCCCCAGATTTTAACAAATGTGCCTACAGCATTTATAGAATAAAAGATCAGTGGCACAAAGGAGCAGGATCATACTACAGAATCTGGTCCTCGATTTTCTATATGAATTTCTATATTGATCTTTGGGAAAAATCAACAAAATAATTATTATTTTTTAAATTGTAGTTCCAGTTTCTACATGCGGTAAAGGTAACAATGATCAGAGTCAACACCTCTGTGACACAGCTGGAGTAAAATGGCAAGGCAGAATGAGAGCAGGAAGGGTAAATATCTGCAGAATAAGTGGCCTGATTCTGCAGCAGCAAGAAAGCCATACAAAGGGGGAGGTTGGTGAGGAGGTAAGGTGAGGGCATGAAAAATTTGTGAGGATCAGAATAGATATTAAGATCCAGCAGATCCAGTAGCAAACCCTCTCTTTTGTTGAAACAGTTACTGTCTGGAGGTCCTGATCTCTCCCCAAGTCCAAAATATTTAGGCTGTACCAAATCTTCCTGAAAATACTGCTAACACTTCAGAGATGCCCTCAGGGCTTAGCCACACCTCTTCTGCCTTTGCCCCAGAATCTCTCTTTCCAGTGGTACAGACAGTCCAGTGGTTCATCACTCCTTCTTTATCTATTGCATTTGCACCTTTTAAAGCTTATTTTGGGGCATCAGTAAGCAAAAACTTTCCCCTCTCTCTCCCTCTGCTCCCTTAGGGACTGAAATTTCTGGATATCTTTGGATCAGGGGTTTCTGAAACTCCATAGTACCTTGCATTTAAACAGCATTTTGACGATAGTATTTAGGGGTGCTTTCGTTTCAAAAAATACTTTGAAGCATTAGGGACTACCCACACCTTGTTGACCAAGTTAGCCAAAAGTAGCTGGGGATGCCATTGCTCATTTTAGTCAGTTCCAGTTGGGTCTCCCACACAAAACAAAAGGGTGGAGAATTCTAGATTTACTGTGATTCAGGATAGCCAAGAGCTCTCCAAGTTTCCATGGAAAATATTTGTTTTTCATCTTTATAAGCCATTCCACAAGAAATAGCCCATCCCCTTTGCCATAAACTCAGGAAAGAGAGAGAGAGTGAGATGGCCCAACAGCTAGTGGGGAAATTCTGTGCTGGTATCAAACTTGATGGGGACCATATCCTGACATCAATGTTTAAACAGAGATCCATGCTGATTTCAGTAGGGAGTTCTGCTTAAAACAAATAGCATGATGTGATGGAGAGTGTTTTGTCTGGTTACACTCCTAGCTGTGTGTTAAAATGTAGTAGTATGCAGATTTGCAGGCCTGTTGGATTCTTTTACTGGAGCAGAATTGAAAAATGACCCTGAACGTAAGTGGCAGGTCTACAGAACACAGTAAATGCCATCTCTTTGCTGACATTGTGTCCTAGTCTGACCTCTATAATGACAGTGAAACATCAAGTTAAAGTGCCTCCTTGCTCCTTTGTTGACATATGTATGCACAACAAAGAGCTGCTCACAGATATTGTGTAAAAAGGCAAACACTGTGAGTCACCTTCCTGTCCTGCCTGCACATCAGGCTTTGAGAGTCAAGCACATACCTGAACCTCAGCTCATGGTTGTGTGTATTTGGCAGATGTGATCTAAGGCAATTTACACACTCTTCATACCCTGCCACTACTGGCTTTCCTCATTTGCCTGCAAAAACTCCCTGAGTAAGCCGCAGGACCACTTCATCTTACCATAGATGTCTTTGTGGGGCATAGCTTAGGACTTCCCATAGAACGAGACTCTATTGGAGGAATCATTGTGGATAGCTCTCTGAAAACATCCACTCAATGTGCAGCAGCAGTCAAAAAAAAAAAATGAACAGAATGTTAGGAATCATTAGGAAAGGGATAGATAATAAGACAGAAAATATCATATTGCCTCCATATAAATCCATGGTATACCCACATCTTGAATACTGTGTGCAGATATGTTGCCACATCTCAAAAAAAATATATGGTGTCAGGGTTCCCTCCCCACTCCGAACTCTGGGGTACAGATGTGGGGACCAGATGAAACCCCCCCTAAGCTTATTTTTACCAGCTTACATTTAAAACTTCCCCAAGGCAAAATTTCTTCCTTGCCCTTGGTATCGCTACCACCACCAAGTGATTTAAACAAATATTCAGGGAGGGCCACTTGGATCCCTACCTCCCCCAAAATATCCCCCCAGGTCCCTACACCCCCTTTCCTGGGGAGGCTTGAGAATAATATCCTAACCATTTGGTTACAAAGTGAGTACAGACCCCTGGGTCTGTAGGACACTGGAAAAAAATCAGGTTCTTAAAAGAAGTTTATTAAAAAAAAAAGATAAAAAATCACCTCTGTAAAATCAGGATGGAAGATAACTTTACAGGGTAACAAAAAGATTAAAAAAAAAGAGGATTTCCCCTCTAGCACATGGAAAATTCACAAACTATAACAAAAGATAATCTAATGCATTTCCTTGCTATTACTTACTATTTCTGTAATATTAGATGCTTTCAGGTATGTCTTAGGAAGATGTATTTTCCCTGCCCTGGTTCCTCACTGACCCAGAGAGAACAAAGAAACACAAAAACAAAAACCTTCCACCACAGATTTGAAAGTATCTTCCCCCCCTTATTGTCCTTTTGGTCGGGTGCCAACCAGGTTATCTGAGCTTCTTAACCCTTTACAGGTAAAAGAGGGATTTTATGCTACCCTTACCTGTATGTTTATGACATATGGGAATTGTAAAAGGTTCAGAAAAGGGCAACAAAAATGGTTAGGGGTATGGAACGGCTGCCATATGAGAAGAGATTGATAAGACTGGGACTTTTCAGCTTGGAAAAGAGATGACTAAGGAGGGGATATGATAGAGAGCTATAAAATCATGACTGGTGTGGTGAAAGTAAATAAAGAAGTGTTATTTACTCCTTCCCATAACACACGAATTAGGAGTCACCAAATGAAATTAATAGGAAGCAGGTTTAAAACAAACAATAGGAAATGGTTTTTCACACAGCTCACAGTCAACCTGTGGGAGTCTTTGCCAGAGGATGTTGTGAAAGCCAAGACTATATCAGGGTTCATAAAAGAATTAGATAAATTCATGGTGGATAAGTCCATCAATGGCTATTAGCCAGGATGGGCAGCAATGGTGTGCCTAGTCTCAGTTTGCCAGAAACTGAGAATGGATGACAGGGAGTGTATCACTCAGTGATTACCTGTTCTGTTCATTCCCTTTGGGGCACCTGGCATTGGCTACTATTGAAAGATAGGATACTGAGCTAGATGGACCTTTGGTGTGACCCAGTATGGCTGTTCTTATGTTTGTATGCGGAAGCAGATTGGGCTGCTTAAGGGTTTGAGTTAATCAGACTCGAACTTCCATGTGGTCATCTACCTCATTTCTGAATACTGGTAACTATATTGCAGGGTACGGTTTGTGCATACCTTCATGAACTGATCCCTGCAGTGATTGTATATCCCTGTTGCTGGTCTACTGTGTTCCTAACCAGTTTTGTTACGATAACAGTTGAGAAAAAATTAGGCAAAAGGAAACCTCTATTTTTATTTTTCATAAATCACTTAGCTTATTAGAGATCAGCTACAGCTGTACATTGGAAAGTGAAACATCCATTTCAGAATTCACTTTAACTTTTAATTGAGAATTATGGTGGGATTATTATTTAAGGAGGTCAATGGAAGATCATTTTATTACCATAAATAAGAGAATCGGGATCTAGAGTGGGATTCTTTAGCCTGCAAAGAGGGAAAGGGAAAGAAAGATCTTTAATTTTGTGTTACAAAACATTACTTTAAGTGGGTTGTGATTCTGTTGCTTGGAAAGAAAGAAATTCAAAGGGAGAACACTATTTTTTAGGTCTGTTGCTTTAAATTCTGCCCCTTCCAATTCAGTGTTGTAACACACCATGCACAGTATAAATATGGATTCTTTCAGCAGTGTGATGACATTTTGTTGGAATACACAGACATGCTTTTTGCAGATTTGTGATCTGCAAGAATTCCATCTGTGCTAGTGCACTGGAGATTGTGCCATGGGTCACGGTTCAAACTTGCCAGTACACTCTATTTATTTACCTGGTTTAGTAGAAACAAAAGAATCTGAAACTGCAATTAAACTGAAGTTGGAAAAGGATTTATGAAGCCTTGTCAATTGTGTTATTCAATACAATACCATTTGTGGGGAAATCAGATTGTTCACTTAGAATATGTTGAAACCATAAATGAAATCACCTTAAAAATATTTTCCTCCTTGAACGGATAACATCTGACAGACAAGAAAACAATATCTCACCAGCTATTAACCATTACCAGGCAAACTGTACAGTTAATTAACATGGCATTACCCATAATACTTGGAAAACTATTACTTTCTGGCTGTCACCCAAAGTTAGTTCAGTGTAAGATCATTACTCCACAAAGCTTGCTCAGTCTTTTTCCCAAAAGAGGAGATAGAATGTGAAAGAACCCCAGTGAGAGTGAAACACGTGTTGCCGCTTTAGCCTTGGGAGACTAATTATGATCCCTTTAGCTGGCAGCTGTTGTCATGTCTAATTAACTGTCCTGGTGCTCTGCATCAGTTTTCAAAACATAACTTTATATGTTAAAAACAACAAAAAATCACTATTACTTTTTTGGCAGTCACCTAAACTTAATTAAGAACTAACCCAGACCTGTGCATTTTTTGAGAACACATCACTGGATTGTAATAATCTTGCCAGAGTTATGGAATTGTATAAGGTTGACTGAGGGTTTATCTCTTTCCTTCTGGGAGTGTGCATTTGAATCTGCATTAATGTATCTGCTTATTTGTAAGCTGATGAAGGACTGTCTTATAATTATTTTTTATTATATATCTATATCTATAGCTTCTCGCAGTAAGGCCCTAATCCCTGACTGCAGGTACAATCACAGTAGAAATAGGATAACAATAATTGTATAGAATTGCTCTCCTTTAGGCTATTTTTTAGTGTGTAGCTTTTTTCTATCTTAAGCTGTCTTCTAATTCCTCATTTTTACCCATTCCTTACCACCCCTACTCCTGTTTCCTTTTCTCCTGACACATAGCTTTTTATCTTGTTATGAATTCTCTAAAAGGATGGTCCAGTAGCAGTGCTCTGCATAGTTAGGCAGGACATCTTGGTTTGAACTTTGGATCCTAACCAAATATGCTTCTTGAGATGAAAGAAGCTGGAATTTCTGTGGTAGCAGCACTCTCTGCTCCTCAAAAGAGGATGTGTCTTAATCAACAGTCACCTAACGTGATAACGAAGAAGGTGAGTTGGGGCCTTCAAACATCATTGCTCCCCTGTGGGTAGCCAGTGAGTACATTGCAAAGCACTGAGGTGAGCTCTGGGGTGGGCATATCTCAAGTACAGTGGACATTCTCAGATCCTTTAATTCACACAATATGTGTAGCAGCACCAGAGCAGTCTAAACTGTGAAGGAAAAGGAGAAAAAGGATCTAGGGGGTTCTCTTCTTTTTAGCCATGTAGTTGGATCATTTTTGATTGATGCCAGGCACTTCCTTGTGTTAATCATTGATTTTTTTTTTTTAGTGACAACGCAGGAAAGAAAACAGCAAAGCTGGAGGGAAACTGGCTAGGACAGTTAAAAACTGGACAGGTAGCAACCCTATGCCCAAACCGGGCTGCAGGGCTGGATTTAGGGGCAGGTGACCCAGGTGACTGCTTGAGATACCAGGCTTGGGAGGACACTGGGTTCGGGGTGCTGTTTTTGTTGTTAGCAACAAAAGGGAAAATAGAATGTTTGAAGTTACATGTTTCAGGTATTCCATATGTGGATTCATTTTTCACTAACCTCCTAGAATGTTCTGGACCTTTGTAGAATCTCATGGAACCTTCCAGACTTTCTGAGAACTACCATTTCCTCAACCCCCCTGTATGTTGTCTTACATGCCCTCGCAGGTATATAAGGGGCTGGGTGACGCCAGTCAGTCAGTGAGATATAAGAGCAAACTGAAGTGAAGTGAGAGCCCAGCTGTGATATGGTGAACCTTGTTTTATTGTGTTATTGTGAAAGTGTACTTGTGTTTTAAGACTTGAAAAGTGTAAGTAGCAACTAATAAAGGACATATTTAATGAGATGCCAGAAATATCTATCAAAGCCCTATCTATGCTTCTATATAAAAGAAATACTGTTAATTCTTTTGCCATGCTAAAAACTTAATGTTTGATGACTTTCTAAGATCGCAGAACATAGATTTTTGCTCTCCCTAATACTGTCTGTTTCCCCCCATAGAAAATAAAAGATGCCCCCGAAGAAGCCTTTTCGGTATAAAAGTTCAGTATAGGAAGCAAAAAGCTCAATTGCAATCTAGTTTGCAGCAAGGGGCAAATTTGATGGGAAAATATCAGAAACAGAAAAATATAGACTCGGCTTTAGGCAGTAGCAATCATCCCAAAACAGAAGAAACTGAGGAGCAAAACATAAATGATGGAAGTCCTATTACTAAAGAATTTGCTGATTTACCTGAAGATAAGGAGTGGAAATGTGAGGAAAGTGATGGAGAATTGTCTAGTTTTTCTGATGGCGTAAAGGAGAGTGATGATAAAGAAAAATGTGGCTCACATGAAAAGGGAGAGTAATGACAAAGAAAAATCTGGTTTACATGCAAAGAAGAGAAATGATAAAGAAGATGATGACAGAAACAACACTGAGAAAAATTGCACTCCACAAATCAATACATCAGATCCTGCATTACGGCCAGCTATCCTAAACTCTGCCATTATTGATCATACAGTTTTGAATAGCCCACACAAAATTGAGGATCTGACATTTCCAGTAAATGAGCAGAAGTGACATCTGTCAAAGTCACACTGCAAAAGAGGGCTCAAGAATGGCAAGAAACTGAATCAGCGTTGGCTGGTTTACTCAAAATCAACTGTAAAAATGTTCTGTTTTTGTTGCAGAATATTTGAAAAGAATGCCAAATAGTTGCTTGTGCTTTCTAGGTACAATTACTGGTATAACTTAGCTGATGCTCTAAAGCAACATGAAAAGTCACCTGGCCATTTTATGGCCTACTCCAAATGGATGGAGGTCAAGTCCAGGCTCAAGCTGAATACATGCATAGACACAGAAAATCAGTGCATTATTAATGTGGAAACTGAGCACTGGAGGAACATGCTTGAGTGTCTGATGTCAATTACCCTCTTCCTTGCAAAGAATAATTTGACTTTCCAGCAAACTTGACAAGTTTTTCACTGAACATAATGGTAATTTCCTCAGTTTGATAGAGCTCCTTTGGGAAATACAACGTCATGCGTGAGTACCTAAGTCGAGTAGTTCATACAGAAGCTATGGACCATTACTACAGCAAAACAATTTTAAAAAATGATTGACCTTATGTCAAGGAAGGTGCTTGATAACATATATTGAGGCAACTTGGCAAAGCAAAGTACAAACCCATAATAATGGACTGCACTCCCGACATTAGTCACAGTGAAATGATGTCATTGACAGTAAGATCCAAGGATGTATCCAAGGAAAGGAACACTTTATCTGTTTCTGGTCTGTGGACTCTCCTGGAAAAGGCCTAACAGAACTATTTATGAAAATTTTGAATGAGAATAAAATAAAGCTTCAGGGCTGCCACAGCCAAGGCTATGACAATGGCACTAACATAATGGGAAGAAACAGTGGTGCCCAGGCAAGGATCCTTGCTCTGAATCCAAGAGCTTTCTTCATACCTTGTGGCTGCCATTTCCTCAACCTGGTTGTGTCACTTGCAGTGTCATCTTAAGTGTCTCTCTTCGGAGTACTGCAAAGGATATACGTCCTGTTTTCAGCATCAACTATCAGGTGGAAGATCCTCACAGACAACATTACAAATCTGACCATAAAGCTGCTCAGTGACACTAACTGGGAGAGCCGCATTGGCAGTGTGATGTCAGTGAGGTATCAAATGACTGAGGTTTACAATGCCTTGATGGAACTGGCTCAGTCGAGTAAAGCCAATGCTGAATCTGACACAAGGCGCAAAGCCTGGCAAACTAGATCACTGACTTCAGATTTCTGGTCTCAATTGCAGTTTGGCATGATATCTTGTTCCAAGTAAACATTGTAAGGAAGGCATTACAAACTCAGTCGATGGACAGTGCAATTGCTATTTCTTTGATGAGAAGCTGCCTTGATTTCTTTGTGGCCTACAGAGACAACAGATTTGAAGATGCCATCACTGCTGCCAAAGAAATGGCAGAAACTGTAGGAGTTGAGCCTATCTTCAAGGAAACTCATGTTCATGGGAAGAAGAGACAGTTTGGCTATGATAGCAGAGATGAGGTGATTGGAAGCTTGGAAGAAAAATTCAAGAGGGAGTTTTTTTGCTTGCTCATTGACACCACTCGAGCATCCATAGAAGAAAGGTTTGGACAAATGAAGCACCACAAAAAGACCAGGGGGATATCATATGACCTTAGTAAGCTGCTGGCAGACAGAAAAACACTCTTGAACAATTGTACAGACCTTCACCGGATGCTGACACATGGGGAATGTTCAGATGTCGATGATAAAGTCCTCTGTGTTGAATTGGACAACATCTTTTACATTTTGCCACACAGGAAGCACTCTCCACTCCAAGTTCTCCATTCATTCATGATGCAGGCCTGAAGGACTGTCATAAGTAGATAGGTAAGGGTTAATTTTCTTTTACTGTAAAGGGTTTACAAAGGGAACCAAACACCTGAACAGAGGACCAATCAGGAAACCGGATTTTCAAAAGTAAGGGTGGGAACCTCTGGAGGTTTTTGGCT